>NC_090268.1:208224512-208530252 GCF_040414725.1 Anabrus simplex | reverse complement strand
TAGGCACAATCAAGTTCTCGAGAGACTTGTTGAGAGACTTGATAGGCACAATCAGGTTCTCGACAGACTTGTTGAGAGGCTTGATAGGCACAATCATGTTCTCGAGAGACTTGTTGAGAGGCTTGATAGGCACAATCAAATTCTCGAGAGACTTGTTGAGAGGCTTGATAGGCACAATCAAATTCTCGAGAGACTTGTTGAGAGGCTTGATAGGCACAATCAAGTTCTCGAGAGACTTGTTGAGAGGATCCATCAAGTTTAGAGATAAATCAAGAATAGAGTCGTCTTTGTGTTTTCTTACACCGTTTGAGTGGTATAGCTGGCAGTTGCAGTGATGAGAGAGATGGAAGGAAGGAATGAAGAGGAATCAGGAGGTGGAGAATGTGAAGATGGCACACAGGAGAAGACTGAAGGTCACTGAATGAATGCTTACAAGGTGCAAGGTACTGATGTGTGATGAAGCCTCCAGAAGATGAAACGGAAACAAGACAAACCACCATTACCGTCACGTTTTTCTCATCAACAACAAGAAAAGACTAAAAATGTAATGAATGTATTTTGTTAGACCACTATATGTTAAAAATTTCAATACTTTAATATAAGCTGAAATGACTTTTAATAACTCTTCCATGAGTCTGTGAATATCCACATTTTTGTAACTCAACACCCTCTTAGTCTGCTTTAGGTCAAGTTTGTGATTCTCTACTGTAATCTTATACTATAAATAAAAATGGATGTATGTGTGTAAATGACACATCTCCTCCTAAACCACTGGTGCAATTTCATCAAATTTTGAACACTTATTATTTGCTATCCAGAGACGAGCTCTGTGGGGGTAAGCCACCTCTAGCCCCCTTCGGAGTGGGGGTTAGGGGATCAAGTAAAAAAAAAAATCGAGAATAGTGTTGAATCCGTAGTTTTTGTTGTTGCTGAGGTGAATAGTGGCACTCCTGATTTTTAAAAAGTCAAATTTATGCTCCCATTTGAGTGGGGGGCGAGGGGGGACTGATGATGGATGTATGTGTGTAAATGACACATCTCCTAATCAAATTTTGAACACATATTATTTGCTATCTGAAGACGAGCACTGTGTGGGTAAGCCCCCACTAGCCCCCTTATGGGTCGGGAGTTAGGGGTTTCAGGTAAAATCATAATAGCAAATAGTGTCGAATCCATAGTTTTGGGGGTCGCTGAGGTGAATAGTGACATTCCGGATTTTTAAAAGTCAAATTTCTGCTCCCATTTGAGTGGGGGGCGAGGGGGGCTGATATATAAAATTAAACGAAAATAGTGTCGAAAACACAGTTTTCGGGGTCGTCGAGGTGAATTGTACACTTCGGATTTTTAGTATCAGGAGACATACCACGTGGGGGTGGGACACCCCAGGAACGCTTAGGGGCGGTGGGAGGCGGGGGGGGCGAGGGGGTGAGACATATATAGCATCGAAAATAGTTTCGAATGAATACTTTTCGGGCTCGCTGAAATGAATAGCAACACTCAGGATTTTTTTAATGTCCAAGTTCAGTCCCCATCGTAGTGGGGGAGATGGGAGAATGATAAATAAAAATAATCGAAAATAATGTTGAATCCATAGTTGTCGGGGTGCTGAAATGAATAGTGAGACTCCGGTTTGTTTATAAGTCTAAGTTCATCCCCCTTTGGGATCGGGGCGAGTTATATATAAAATTAATCGAGATAGTATCGAAAACATAGTTTTCCATTTCGCCGAGGTGAATTGCACACTTCGAAATTTTAGTATCAGGAGACAAACCACGTGGGGGTAGGACACCCCAGGAACCCTCACGGGGGGGGGGGGCGAGGGGGCAGAGATATAAAAATTATCGAAAGTAGTGTCGAATCCATACTTTTCGGGGTCGCTGAGATGAATAATGGCACTCCGGAAATTTTTCAAGTTCAGCCCCCTTCGTGGTGGGTGGCAATTGGAGAGTGATATACAAAAATAAACGAAAATAATGTTGAATCCATAGTTTTCGGGGTCAATGAGATGAATGGTGAGACCCTGGATATTTTACAAGTCCAAGTTCATCCCCCTTTCTGGTGGGGGGTGAGGGGATTCAGATTTAAAAATAATCGAAAATAGTGTCGAAGCCATAGTTTTCGGGGTCGCTGAGATTAATAGTAACACTCGCGATTTTTAAAACTCAAAGTTTAACCCCCTTTAGGGGGAGTGGGAGTGAGATATAATTATAATTGAATATACTGCCTAATCCATAGTTTTTCGGGTCGCTGACATGAGTAGTAACATTCCGGATTTTTAAAGTCCAGCTTTAGCCCCCTTCAGAATAGAGGTTGAGAAAGGGTGAAAAAATAAATTGTCAAAAATGCCCCCCTTTGGCACAGAGGGTGAGAAAGGGTGACAAAATGAATTGTCAAGAATGCCCAAGGTAATAGACGTGTATATGTTCCAGTATGACTTTCAAGTATGACTTAATACCTGGAAAACATACTGTGGGAGTAAGACGACCCTAGAACCACTTCGGAAGCGGGTGGAATATATAATCCATATTAATAAATGGAAGTCAGTTTGGCGCGATCTAAGGCATAAAAATGAAAACAGACGTGATTTAATGGGACCATTCTAGGCATCCTAGAAACTTAAAAGTTGGTACCAGACAACCTGATGACTTCAGGATCCCTAGAAAAATCTAAAATTCTCAAAATTCTCTGAGAGGGACACGTTGGGAGTTTCAAATCTGCATAAGAACACAGTCGGTGATGTTTATCCAGAACGATAAACTATAGGTTTCATGGTCTTAAAAGTTTCCTGAAAGTCCTTATTTTTAACCCCCTCCCCAATATCAAGTTGGCAGCTCAATCTCCCAGACGAGTTAGAAAATAGAAATTGGCAAAATTTTTGCCTGTAACCGAAGGAAAAATTTACGAGTTTAAAAAATTTTACCCCCTAAAATATCGAAATATGGAGGCAATTTTTATGACTGTGCAGACCTTCCTTTCGAGGTATTTGGTGGCTAAACGGTAAGTTGTATCACAAAACGGATTGCACAATCTGTGTTCAATTTGGAGTGATCTACAACTTTGGTCCTATGACTTATTGTCGTATCTCTATCCCTTATGATAAATTTGGCTCTATATCTGGATTTACTTGAATTTTGCACTTTGTACACTTATAATTGATGGTTTGAGTCACTTATAGGAAAGATGGGATCATCAAATTCTACACGAATATTGGCCCACCCAGCCAAATTGTATGTTTGAAGCTGTCGCATAAGTATCTGAAAAGTAATTCACTGTTTGAAAACCTTACATAAATTTCACCCTATTCAACGTTTCTAAAATAATCTTGCCTTTAAATAGATGAGATACGAGGAAATATCATAGGGCTAGCCATTTAGATAGCTAAATGAGGCCAGAGTCGTCTTTTTATAAATCCGTTTTTTAATATGAATGCACCGTTTAGCAGCAGTTATTCTGTAAATGAAGGTGAACATGGATATACTTCCGTATGTCGATCTATATTTATTAATTTAAGTCGATTTGTAGCGATCTAGAAAGTCTAGAAAATCAATAGTGACTCTCAGCAGGAGGGCGTCTGCTGTTGTAATCAGTACTCCCCACATCGACTTTAACTATCAATAGGAATGGGGTAGTTCTCCAACGCCTGTGTACCATTGTAATGCATAATTCCCTTCTTGATTTGACTAGCAGAAGGCAAGGGAGCGTGCATATTTTTAAACTCTTTTACCTCATTCTCTTTATCATTAGATATAGGTGCCACCGATTATAAACAAATTTACCCATCAAAATATGACTGACGTTACGCATAGTGAATTGCGGCAGACAAGTGGACCTGTCGTTATCATCACAACTCTGCAACTCGCACTTCATATTGGAAACAACGTCTGCGGACCTCCCTATGCTTTTTCTCGGATAACGTGAGAAGACATGAAATTAATTTTTTTTTATTCACTTCATGTACAACAATTTACTTCGATATCCGTATACATTGTAGAATACCGTAACGAAGTACGGGTACATCTGCTAGTTAAGACACATTTATAGTCATTTTATTTTCCCAAAGGGAAGTTTACTTCCTTTTTTTATTCTGGTTTAGTTCAAATTTTGGTTCGCTATGTGTGCGTACGATGGGTATATACAAAGAAAACCAATATGTAGCCATCTACACAAAAGTATCAGAAAACGTGACTAAGACACAAAGTTAGTAACGTGAGATTCTGAACAGAAAAATATCGTTCATTGTGTGGTAGATTAGTATCGTGTATAAAATTCAACTTGTGCAGGCTAGAGTATACTTACTACTATCTTCATTAAGTTCACATTCTAACCCATTACTGCATAAAATCCGGGATCAATTTTCACTTTTTAGAAGACATAATCCACTAAAAGCACCCGCGTTTCGACGAGCTGGAATGCTGTTCAGTTTCTGGATACTACCCGCTCGAGGTACGAAGTAAATACTCCGTTCCCTAGTTGTTGCCAACTTAAGTGCACCTCCCGCATCTCTGAGTTCACTGCGGAGAGAGTATTGTCACACACTGTTCCTCGTATGGACTTAATTCATATTGCATTTACACGTAGTCCCCGTATTTGTATAAAAATCTACTTTGATGCATGAATAAGGCAATTTACTGTACCTTGGCATGGAAGAAATCAGGTCAAAGCGCCTGACGTTAGGATATGACTCGTTGAATATTACCATCGGTTCCTAATCCTCTTCCACAGTCTTCAATGATCCAAAGTAAAGGAAACTAGTTTGTGTCTAGTCTGGATAGTATTTCTCAGTTTGTGCCCCTAAAAATCGTGTGCATTAGTTTGATTTATGATTGATATTTTCGTACAAGAGCACGATGCTTGTTACAACAACTCATATTGTCCCCAAATTGTGATGTTACCTTGGACATGGAAACCGAATCACTCTACGCACCTCAATAATTCACCCTTATTCCGACAACCTTACAATATCATAACAGATATTAAGATAGTGTGGCTGGTATGAGGTTAGGTCTAATGAACATAAGACGTAGCAGTGCTGTTTCTGCTCTGCTTTGATGAGAAATTTAAATAAAATAGGAAACAAAGGACATGTGAGGTCTTCTTAATAATGTTATTCTTTTTATGTCCCACTAACCACAATTTACGGTTTTTGGAGACGCCTACGTGCCGCAATTTAGTTCCGCAAGAGTTTATTTACTTGCCAGTAAATCTACCAACACGAGTCTGGCGTACTTGAACACCTTCAAGTACCACCGGACTGAGTCAGGATCGTATCTGGCAAGCTGGGATCAGAAAGACAGCGCCTCAACCATCTGAGCCACTCAACCCGGCGAGGTATTCTTACCTGTCCTATTGAACCTTCCATGTATTACATTATTAAATTGTACAGTGGCGCACGAAACAGCCACCCGCCGAGCGAGTGACAGGAATGAGTAACCTAGATGGATGAACATTTTGTGTGTCTCTTAAATTACAAGTGAATCAAACAAAAAGTTATAATTTACAGAATTTCAAACTTGGTGAATATTCCATTTTAACTACTCATTTTGATCCGCCAAGGTTTAAATCCTGACACGGCTTCATATTCAGTGAAGATGATATGAATTACCTCTCGTCTGAGAACAGAGTAAGTCATGTCTTGTGTCAAAGGTAGAACCTGTAGATGCCGCGATGGACAAAACCTTCGGCTATCTATTGTGATTTAAAGTAATCAAATTACTTGTAAGAACATATAATAGTAATTGTTACGGAGATATCCGTGGTAGGTAGAGGTGAAAGAAGGTGCGGGAGTGAATGGGTTTCAAGCTACGAAATTAACGTGCAATGTAAAATTAATTTAAAATTTAACTAGGTTATATTTTCTTTTCAAAGACAAGAGATAACAATCATAACCGGTACAGAGTAGCAAAAATGTAGGTACAATATTACTGGGTTCGGGCTCAGTGCCCTTACTTCATAACTCTTGGGCAATCAGCCCCGCCTTACTCCCAAAGAAAATTTTAGCCAAGGGGCAGAAAACCCCATTCCTGCCCAGGAGCACTGGCTCCAAACATTACACATAAAGCCTGCACGAGGCATACAGAAACAAATTTCAAAGAGCGATCCGCTCTCAAAATTGTAAGCCTATCACAAGGCCACACCAAACTCTACCTTCAAGCTGTCCTCTAAGGACGTATTTACAGGGGTAAAATACCCAAACTACGGAGGTCTATTACATGAAAAGAAGGTTGATTACATGACCTCTAAAATAACAATTTGAGAGGAGGCGAACTTGCACTCCTAATACACTTTGTTTTTAAAACCTAATCTGGCTCTGGGCCACTAACGCAAGGGCTAATCCCATACTACAGAGGTGACTTAGAGAAGAACACTTTACATTACATAAACGAAGAATAGTTTGAGAAAATAAGTTCACCTCAAAACAAATGTGAGTGGGAGCTCGAGAGGGTTAGCACTCTCTATCCCAATATGTAGCTTTACAAGAAAAAGATGAAAAGAGTAATTACATTTTAGGAAAAGGTTACATGATGGAAATGCTTCGAACCCGCCGCGAGTGTTAAACTGCCGACCTAGCAAGAAAAGAAGTTATTAATAGGCCATTACCTGGTGTTGAACGGCTGAAGAAGAAAGAGGCGCTTCCCGCCTCCTGCTATGTACTTAATACACTGAAAGATGGAACAGAAGTGGCCCGGAGACCCCAAAATCAGCAGTTTATATCCTCTCGCGGAAGATTCTAGGCGTTAGGGGAAAGAAAACACCCTCCCACAAAATCTTTATTGGTTCGGGAAAAGAAACCCCTACATAGAGGAAAAAGAAACACATTATTGGTGGAAAATTAATTAAAGAAATTCGGGATTGGCTAGATCCAAACTAAGGGGAAAACGAGGGGTATACAGCCAACTTAAACAATGACAGAAGGAAATTTAACAAAGAACAAACTCTTGAAATAAAAATTTCTCCAACAAAATAGTTCTTTGACTCCGCACTAGGTCGCACTATTGTTGATCTTCAGTAGTGTCCTCTAGAAGAGAAAGTTCACACTTCTTACTTCAAGCGAAACAAAAACACATCAAAAGTGACACAGTTCAAAAACTCAAAATTTTCCACGTGGTGACATCTTCTGAGAAAGTAGAGAATTAATAGAATAGATAAAGTTCAACCTTCCTCCAGAAGAGGAGTTTCAACTGGCGCAACTTTTAAATAAACAGAGTAGAGGTGTACCGCCCGGTACAGACCTCCCCCCCCAAAAGTTCCTCCAAGGGGTAACACAGAAGAACATATACTTGTTTCCAAAATAAGGTCCAAGTTTTGATGTTGATATTAAGATTAATTGCGGAAGCATTTATAAGATTTTAGTAATTTGGTTGGTTGCAATTTCAAAATTTTGTTGTTGCAGGTGCAGTAAAGTTTTTCTGTTGTAGTAGTTGAATTTCTGAAGATAAACCTTTAATGCTTAAAAGTGAAGAAAAGTTTTGCAATGTCCACCAAATATTGTTGTTAAATTCCCAAATGTAGTTATCTCTTATAGTAACTGTCCATGTAGTTGATGTTGATGAAGTTGGATGGCCGGACCGGCCGTTGCAGCTTGCGTCCAAAAGGAGGCCGCTCGGACCCCTTAAGTACCCTGAGATACCGCTCGCCCGCACTATGAGGGGAGCAGAGGTGTTGAAGTACGCCGCGCCCGCGGTGAACAGATACAGGCTGCGGGCATGTAGCAGGACGTGCGCCGCACATCAGCCTTGGCCGGGGGGAGAGCTCCGGCTCGCCGTGCACATGTCGTCCTCGCTGGAGAGGAGGGGGCCCATCCCCCTCCCCAGTCGCTGCACGGCGCTGCGCGGCTGCGGGGGCGCTGAAACATTAAAGCTAGGCGGCAGAATTGTGTTGGACTATCATCTTCTTTGAGGGTACAGGCTTGTGGAGAGGTTGAGGGGCCAGCGGCGTGTAGATATCCATGGCATTTACTATTATGAAGCCACAGTGTAAGGTGAAGCAGGAGACGGGAGCGTGGTAATGGCCGTGGCAAGAACAGGATGGCAGTTTAACGGGTCGGGGCAGGTTTTACACAAGGCTTACATCTAAAACCAAAATATTACAGAAGGGGCAGAATGCCTTAAAAGTGAAACTCAAAAAAAAATATAACCTTCATATCTTTTCAAAATAATATGAAGCAAGTTAACACAGAAATTACACCGGTTTCACCTGGGACAGGTGAACTCTAAATATCCTCTCGGTGGCTGGATTACTTAGCAATAAGGTAACCGGCGTAAGAAAATCGAGAATGATACAAGGCCCATGAAATCTGGGGGCAAGCTTGCCCGCGGGAACAAAATTTTTGACCATGACCTGGTCACCTACCTTCAAAGTGGTGGGTCTCCGTCCACGATCATACCTTTCCCTAACCTTTTCATGAGACACTTTAAGATTGGCTTTAGCCTTCTTCCAAAGATCTTTAATGTTATCCGGATCTATTGTCTCGGGTAGAATGTCATTCAAAGACCAGAGGTTAGAGAGCGGCGAGTTGGGAACAAACTTGAACATCAAGGAAGCTGGAGTAAACTTGTGAGATTCATGAACCGCCGAATTCAAAGCAAAAGCTATCCAATGCAGGGACGTGTCCCATCTGGAAGGATCTTCATGATGATAGGCAATGAGTGCGGACCTGAGATTACGGTTAACCCGTTCAGCCAGAGATGGTTGAGGATAATAAGCAGATGTAGTTACATGAGAGATGGACAAGTCAAAACAGAATTTACGAAATAAATTAGATGTAAAAGCCTTAGCATTATCAGATACAATATATTGACACGGACCAAAAGAAGCAAAAATAGAATTTAAGCAAGTAATTGTAGACTGAGCGGTAGCCAGCTTAGTCGGGAATAACCACGAAAATCTTGTAAAACCATCTACACATACAAAGATGAATTTGTTGGCATTCCCCTTTGACTGGGGGAAGGGTCCTACATAATCAATATACAGGCGTTCCATGGGGCGCGATGCTTGATGCGAAGACAAGAGGCCTACCTTGGTGGACATGGTTGGTTTACTGAGCAAACAAGATTTACAAGCTTTTACAAGTTCACGGATTTCACCGTCCATACCTTTCCATATGAACATTTCACGAATCTTTTCACGAGTTTTAAAGATTCCAAGATGCCCCCCCAATGGGGTCTCATGATAGTATTTGAAGATCATAGGTACAAGAACCGCTGGAACAACAACTTTCATCAACTTATCATGCCTCGAAGGGCAACATAGAACACCATTCCTCAGAACATAAGGGACAGCATGTTCCCCAGAAGAAAGGGTTTCCATTATAGGAGCCAGCGTCGGATCTTCACGTTGGTATTTCTCGATATCCCTAAAAAGCATGGGAGCATCTGTTAGGATGGCATTAACACCAGATAGTATGGACTCGGAAGGTGATGAACTATCGACCGGTTCGTGGGTTTCGACGTCGTTATGAAACATACGGCTGAGTCCATCAGCAACAGCATTTTCGGTACCTCTGATATGTCGTACATCAAATTGGAAGGCAGAAATACGGATGGCCCAACGGGCTATACGACCAGTACGACGCGGCCTACCTAAGACCCAGCTTAAGGCTTGATTATCTGTCTCCAGGTCGAATTTGACATGTTCCAGATAGAGACGGAACTTTTCTAAGGCGAATAAGACTGCCAACCCTTCGAGCTCATAGATGGAATACTTGGCTTCTTGAGCCGATAGAGTCCTAGATGCATAGGCGATGGGACGCCTCCCTAGTTCAGTCTCTTGAAGAAGGACTGCAGCTACAGCTGACGACGACGCGTCCGTTTGGACGATGAATTTCTTCGAGAAATCAGGCATAGCAAGTACAGGGGCATTACAGAGAGCTAATTTAAGATCTTCGAAAGCGGCTTGTTGAGAAGGTCCCCACTCGAATTTGATGCCTTTCCTACGAAGAAGGTTTAAGGGCGCCGCTCTATTAGCGAAGTTAGGAATAAACTTCCTGAAGAAATTCACCATACCAATGAATCTAGCGATACCTTTGATGTCCTTAGGAGGTTTAAAATCACGGATGGCCTGTGTTCTAGAATGATCGACAGCTACCCCATCGGGTGACACAATATGCCCCAGGAATGACATTGAGGGCTTAGCAAAGGCAACCTTGGACAACTTAACAGTTAACCCAGCCTTACGAAGGCGATCGAGAACTTCTCGCAGATGATCTAGATGTTCTTCAAAAGTCTCGGAAAATACGACGACATCATCCAAGTAGTGATATAAGTACTCAAATTTGATGTCGGAAAAGACCCTATCTAGTAGTCTAGTGAGCACAGCTGCCCCCGTGGGGAGACCGAAAGGCACGCGGTTGTATTCGTATAAATTCCAGTCCGTGGCAAACGCTGTAAGATGTTTAGACTCCTCGGCAAGGGGAATTTGATTATAGGCCTGATTCAAGTCCAAGATAGTGAAGAACTTGGCCTTTCGAAACCATGAAAAGCAAGAATGAAGGTCGGGAAGGGGCACAGATTGCAACACCACCTTCCGATTGAGAGCCCTGTAATCAATGACAGGCCTGAAGCCTCCTTGGGGTTTCGGGACTAGAAAAATAGGCGAAGAATACGCTGACTTAGAGGGCCTAATAATACCATCCTTCAACATCTGATCGATGATTTCTTTCAGAGCCTTCATTTTAGGTGGAGATAGCCTATACGGTGGAAAACGGACAGGAATCGAATCCGTAACCTCAATTTTGTATTCAATAAGGTCAGTAACACCAAGAGTATCAGAGAACACCTCGGGAAACGACTGACACAGTTTGCGAATACTATCAGCCTGCTCCTCAGGTAGATGTCTAAGGTCTAACAACATCTCATCCTGGGTAGGCGAAATAGATGAACATGATACAGAATTACACTTTAATAGTGGGATTTTATAACTAGAAGCAAATTTGAATGTGCACGACCTAGACCGGAGATCGAGCACAAGACCAGTGTGAGAAATAAAGTCAGCTCCCAATATAATGGGGCAAGACAATTGCTTGGCCACAAACAATTTAACTTTCCATGTAAACTTAAAAACACGAATTTTAACCAGTAAGGAACCTAGAATTTCTAATGGAGATGAATTAGCCGAAACGTATTGAACAGGAGAAGAGACATAGTCAGGGAGTTTACAAACAGATTTCAATTTAGAATACCAATCAGCCGAAATAATGGAACAAACACTGCCTGAATCTAAGAGAGCTGTTATAGGCTCGTTATTTAACTCAATCTTAAGAAAAGGAACAGGTGCGGGGGTATCCGCCGCAATCCTAAGACACTCTTTAGGGCATTCAAAAGATGAATTTGAAGGCTGGTCGTTCTCTGCATTTACAACCTGTTTACTAGGGGCTGAGTCTCGGGAAGATGGATTAGTCGGCTCAGCCGACGCCACTAGTCACTTTTTATTATTGGCATAGCTGGAATTTGCACCAGAAGTTGAGCAGGAGGGGGTGCTATTTGAGTTTGGGCAATTCTTGGCGATATGTGAGAAGGCCCCACACTTAAAACAGCCTTGTGATGACCCTGCTCCATTCCTTGTCCCACTTGACTTGATCAGAGGACACTTATTCCGCAGATGGTCAGGCGACCCGCAAGCATAACATTTACGGGGATTGACTGGTCGGCGAGGTGGAGGCCGAGTGTTACTAAAGGAAGGCGGGGGTTCTTTCGCGACACGCAAAGAATCGGCGTATCTAACTCCTTCCGCTGAGACTGCCAATGCTTCAAGTTCCGAGAACGTTTGCGGGCACGCCGCGAAACACAAATATGACCTATAGGATGGTGAAATACCTTCCACAATAGCTTGTACAATTTGATCCTCAGGGAAGTGAAGAGCAAACACCCTAGTATAAAACTTAATATCTTGGATGAAGTCTGCCAGGTTTTCATCCAAGCGCTGTACCCGATAATAGTATTTCTGAATAAGAGAGGACCTGGCCCTAGCCGGGATGAAGTTAGCTAGCAAATGGGCATGGAAATCCTCAATAGAAGATTGCTCAGCGATGGCTCTAACTATTTTGTCAGATAGAACACCAATAGCATAAGGATAGATAATTTGCAAAATTTGACATGGGGAAAGAGAAAACACAAGGGCATGATCCTGAAATTCCACTAGAAATCTTAAAAATGAAATTACGTCACTGGTGGTGTTGACGGAAAACTTAGAGATACCTCTAAGCAACATTGCCAATGGATGAGGCAAGCTGCTGAACCCAGGTGACATAGTCGTTAAAGGTTTCAATGGCAAAGAAGTTAATTCAGAGCGGATGTTACTCAATGACGCACGGCGTTCAGATTCGTTGTTCGATGGGGCAGAGATAGTTTGAGCAGCAACGGTTATCCTATTGACTTCTCCCTGAGGAGGCTCTTCCTCGTTACCTACATTCACCGTGGCGGGTTGATCAGTTTTGGGAGGAGCTTCGCCGGTTAGCAATTGAGTGACCTTATTAGACAATTCAGAAATAGTTTCAAGGAGCGTATTAGCTTGCTTCCTCTGAACGTCATTCACCTTTAGAGACAACAGATCATTAACTCTATTTGCAAAGTGATACAGCCTGCCTTGCACACGCTTAATTTGATTAGGAGATGGATCGTTTTCATCAAAAAAGCTGACTACCGATGCTAGCCCAGTAATATTCTCGACAATCGTGGAAAGAGAGTCATCAATTTCTTTCTCTCCCAAATTGGGGATGGAAATGGGCAAATCAAGGGACTCTCTAAGCTTGTTAGTGTCTATTGCAACCGTGCCTCCAGATTGAACGTTTCTGATAGTTAACTCATATATCAACTCCTCTTTGCGCAAGTAGTTAAGGAGGAGAACATCGCGAGGGCCGGGCATGATGACAGAACAATTTTGAAAAACTCAAAAAATTCCAGCAACTGAGAAAATTGTTAGAGTTCGAATCAAAGCAATGTTTAGCCGTCAAAAGGGGCTAAATTGAGACCCATTCAACCACGCTCTGCTACCACTTGTTACGGAGATATCCGTGGTAGGTAGAGGTGAAAGAAGGTGCGGGTGTGAATGGGTTTCAAGCTACGAAATTAACGTGCAATGTAAAATTAATTTAAAATTTAACTAGGTTATATTTTCTTTTCAAAGACAAGAGATAACAATCATAACCGGTACAGAGTAGCAAAAATGTAGGTACAATATTACTGGGTTCGGGCTCAGTGCCCTTACTTCATAACTCTTGGGCAATCAGCCCCGCCTTACTCCCAAAGAAAATTTTAGCCAAGGGGCAGAAAACCCCATTCCTGCCCAGGAGCACTGGCTCCAAACATTACACATAAAGCCTGCACGAGGCATACAGAAACAAATTTCAAAGAGCGATCCGCTCTCAAAATTGTAAGCCTATCACAAGGCCACACCAAACTCTACCTTCAAGCTGTCCTCTAAGGACGTATTTACAGGGGTAAAATACCCAAACTACGGAGGTCTATTACATGAAAAGAAGGTTGATTACATGACCTCTAAAATAACAATTTGAGAGGAGGCGAACTTGCACTCCTAATACACTTTGTTTTTAAAACCTAATCTGGCTCTGGGCCACTAACGCAAGGGCTAATCCCATACTACAGAGGTGACTTAGAGAAGAACACTTTACATTACATAAACGAAGAATAGTTTGAGAAAATAAGTTCACCTCAAAACAAATGTGAGTGGGAGCTCGAGAGGGTTAGCACTCTCTATCCCAATATGTAGCTTTACAAGAAAAAGATGAAAAGAGTAATTACATTTTAGGAAAAGGTTACATGATGGAAATGCTTCGAACCCGCCGCGAGTGTTAAACTGCCGACCTAGCAAGAAAAGAAGTTATTAATAGGCCATTACCTGGTGTTGAACGGCTGAAGAAGAAAGAGGCGCTTCCCGCCTCCTGCTATGTACTTAATACACTGAAAGATGGAACAGAAGTGGCCCGGAGACCCCAAAATCAGCAGTTTATATCCTCTCGCGGAAGATTCTAGGCGTTAGGGGAAAGAAAACACCCTCCCACAAAATCTTTATTGGTTCGGGAAAAGAAACCCCTACATAGAGGAAAAAGAAACACATTATTGGTGGAAAATTAATTAAAGAAATTCGGGATTGGCTAGATCCAAACTAAGGGGAAAACGAGGGGTATACAGCCAACTTAAACAATGACAGAAGGAAATTTAACAAAGAACAAACTCTTGAAATAAAAATTTCTCCAACAAAATAGTTCTTTGACTCCGCACTAGGTCGCACTATTGTTGATCTTCAGTAGTGTCCTCTAGAAGAGAAAGTTCACACTTCTTACTTCAAGCGAAACAAAAACACATCAAAAGTGACACAGTTCAAAAACTCAAAATTTTCCACGTGGTGACATCTTCTGAGAAAGTAGAGAATTAATAGAATAGATAAAGTTCAACCTTCCTCCAGAAGAGGAGTTTCAACTGGCGCAACTTTTAAATAAACAGAGTAGAGGTGTACCGCCCGGTACAGTAATGTTTACTTTAATAGTTACTTTTCACAAAAGATAACTTTCACTCTTAATTTAGGCGTTGAAATAAAACTGTGATCATTACATTATAGCAAAATACATCGGATCCAAAGCCTGGCAACTTTGGAGGAGTCAACATCTCGGACACGAGGCCCATTTGTTCGTTTACTCCCACATTGTTGTGGTAACCAGTGGAGTTTATATTTAGATAATCGTGAATCACGACTTTGTCAGTTTGACCGTGATCGATAATGGAACCAGAATAAACATGCGACACACAGGAGTTAATGAATTCCCAATCCCATTTTTTAATAATTATTGTAAATTACTTGAGAACATGAGTGTGAAATTCAGACTTACCTTGGGAGCAATAAATTTGAAACTTAATTATACTTCATGTTTTTACGTTACATTGACTACTTCTACGTTTTCGGAGACGCCGAGGTGCCGGAATTTAGTCCCGCAGGAGTTCTCTTATGAGCAAGTAAATCTACCGCCACGAGGTCACATCCCGGCAATTTGTAAGTTGATGATGATGTTGGTGCTTGTTGTTTAAAGTGGCCTAACATCTAGGTCATCGGCCCCTAATGGTACGAAATGTAATAACAACTTATAAGTTCAATATCATCCACTGACCAGAATAAAAAGTGTGATGAAAAATGAATGGATGAATATTAATTTAAAACCATCAGTGGATCCGACCCAGAAACGATCATGAACAATAGTATTACTGACCAAGGGATTGCTTCTAAAGCACAATCATGAAGAGATGATGCTTGTTGTATAAACGGGTGCAAAATCCAGGTCAACGGCCCCTCATAATGGTAGTTGTCGCTAGTTAAGTACATCCATGGTATTTGTCATGTTGGGGTACTAATGTAATGTAGCGTAGACCCACGGTGTTCCATACATTATGGTACTACTCAAAAGTATTGTAAGTCGCACTGGTAACGAATACCTATGGCGTTTCTCACATAATTACGCCACTAATAGGCAACGCAAACCCATGGTGCTCCTCACCTAGGCGTACTAAACACGGACGCCGGTATTCCCGTGGTGTTCCTCATATAGTGGGTACAAATCACGGGCAAGGCAGACCAACGGTGTCGCTCATATAGTGGTACCAATCACAGGCAATGCCCAGACCCGAGGTGTTTCTCACAATGGTACTAATCACGGATACTGGAAAGCCCATACAGATTCACCCTCTGTTGCTACTAATAACAAACCTATTTCGTACTTAATATGGTGGTACTACTCGCAAGTTCAGGCAACCCATGGTGTTCCCCGCGTGATGGTACGAATCAAAAGTAGTTTCATGGTTCTAATACAATCATCCCTTAGTCACGCCATTTAGTCGCCTCTTACGACACGCAGGGGACCGTGGGTGTATTCTTCGTCAGCGTCCCCCACCCACAGGGGGTAGACGGAGAAAAAAAGAAAAAGAAGGGATCCGTCACTTCGAAAACTGAAGTAACAGACGGAGAAAGGCCAGGGCCACGGAGGGCGTGAAAACGAAAGACTCCGTAGGCCTCGAATGCTGTAATACCGTCGGGGACGGAAAAGAACACGAGTTTGCCAAGGGAGGTCGGGCAGGATATATGACAGTGAGAAGCCTGGCACAAGTAGGTGTAAGCAATGATAGGACTCAGCAAAGGGCCCTGTTACCGTGGTTTGGTGGATTAGCAGAGGTGAAAGAAGGTGCGGGGGTGAACGGGTCTCAAAATACGAAATGAAAGTTAAGATAAAATTTAACAAGGTTATATTTTCTTAGCAAAATCAAGAAATAACAATAATGGCAGGTACAGAGTAGCAAGGTAACAAATTACAATTACAGTATTTCCAGGATTTGGGCTTCGAGCCCCGAACTCACAATTCTTGAGCAATTAGCCCAGTTTTACCCCAAAACAAGTTTTAACAGAGGGGCAGAAAACCCCATTCATGCCCAGGAGCACTTGCTCCAAATTACACAGAAAAGCCTCCTCGAGGCATACAACACTCAATTTTCAAGAAAGAGCCACACGCTCTCAGACTTTAAGCCTATCAAAGGCCACACCAAACTCCACCTTCAAGTTGTCCTCTAAGGACATAACCACAGGGGTAAAATACCAAACCTACTGAGGCCTATTAAGTGAGAAAAGGTTAATTACATGGCCTCTAAAATACCAATTTGAGAGGAGGCGATCTGCACTCCTAATACATTTTGTTTAAAACCTAATCTGGCTCTAGGCCGCTAATGCAAGGGCTAATCCCATACTAAAGAGGTGACTTTAGAAAGAAACAATTTACATTACGTTAAGGAAGAATCGGTGTGAAAAAATAAGTTCACCTCAAAACAATATGAGTGGGAGCTCGAGAGGGTTAAGCACTCTCTATCCCAATATGTAGCTTTAAAAGAGAATAGATGCTAAGAGTCTTTACATTTTAGGGAAAAGTTACATGGTGGAAAAGCTTCGGACCTGCCCCGAGAGTTAAACTGCTGAGCTAGCAAGAAAAGAAGTTATTAAACGGCCATTACCTTGTTGTTGAACTGCTGGCCGAAGAAAGAGGCGCTTCCCGCCCCCTGCTATGTACTTTACACACTGAAAGATGGTACTGAAGTGGCGCAGAGACCCTAAAATCAGCAGTTTATATACTCTCGCGGAAAGTTCGAGGCGTTTCAGGAATAAGAACACCCTCCCACAAAAACTTTATTGGCTAGGGTTAAGCAGCATATTCAAGTTGGAGAAGATACACCTGATTGGTTATAAATTAATTAAAGAAATTCGGGATTGGCTAAATTCAAAACAAGGGGAAGGAAAGGGTTATACAGCCAACTTAAACAGTAACAGAAAGAAATTTAATATGAAACAAACTTTTGAAATAAAAATTTCTCCAAAAAACAGTTCTTTCACTTCGCACTAGGGTGCACTATTGTAGTTCTTCAGTAGTGTCCTCTAGGAGAGAAAGTTCACACTTCTTACTACAGGTAAAACAAAAATACATCGAAAACGACCCAGTTCAGAAACTCCAAAATTTCCAAGTAGTGACATCTTCTGAGAAACTTGAAAAGTAACACATTAGATAAAGTTCAAACTTCTTCCAGTAGGGGAGTTTCAACTGACGCAAGGTTTGAATTAGCGACGTGGAGGTGTACCACCCGGTACAGGCCCCATGGTCGCCAAACCATGCTACCGTGTTGAGAGCCTCTGGGGCCCCTTTTAGTCCCCTCTTACGATGGGCAGGGGATACCTTGGGTGTATTCATCTGCGTACCCCACACACAGACGGTAATTTGTAACTTCTAAGGTATTATGTTTGACCTCACCTGACGGTAGCCACTTAATGACTCTACGCTAAAAAGCACGAAATGAAACGTTACATTTTTCCTTGAAAAGTTTCATATCATTCCATTGCCATGTGATAAAAACTTCAGCGATTTTCTGAATACGGAAGTTGAATAAAGTTATTCTAACTGTATTTATACTTACTATCTCTTTAAAACAATTTGTTAATCTAACTGACTGAAACATTTCTAAATTTGCTATAATTCTAATCAATTACTTTTATTTTTAGTTTTTAGTTTTTCATCACTGGTTATGTTACAGGTGGACCCTGTAGATGCCGGTACGGACAATGGGTTCACGTTCACTGCTCCAAACTGGCCCACAGAGCCTCAAGGGACAGTGTACCGAGTAACCAGCCACTACCCATCACATCCTGCTGGTTCTTTCTACTATCCCATCATGAAGCGACTGCCACCAATCGGTACCTTCCAATTCATTAAAGTGAGTACAAAATTGTATATATATTGTACCCGTAAAAATGTGTTCGTATCTTTAAGGTGCTTGATATTAAATTAACGAGCATGGTTCTTAACCTAGGGAGTGGCTTTATTATTGGAGCTGGTACAGAGAGAGGTATAGTTATCAATTTTAGAGATTCTTTTGATAAATTGAGTTTATTGATCATCAAAAGCAAGTTCATATCACCTTCGTACAGCAGCGTGGAAGTGTCGTGGCTGGTTGGTACCTCCAAGTCCTGGGATGGTGCTGGACATCGACTGGGCAGGGACCACACCTGCTCGGATGAGGAGCTCTGGAATGTTTCGAGGTTCTGGAAATATCTCGACGTTCTGGAAGTCTCGACGTTCTCGAATGTCCCGACGTTCTGGAATGTCTCGAAGATTGGCACACGTTCCTGGGTTCGATTCGAGACGTAATTCACACTTGAATTTCCTGCACGGCACTCCACACATTCATGGCACTGTCTGAACAGATATGACCTTTTAATTATGGTTATTGCACTCTAGATATTAAATCAAAACGTTCTGGAATAATCACTCGAAGAACAAGTACTGGTAGAAATGCAAGTTCATAATGCAAGCTCACTGTAAGTCAGAATGTTCTAGAGGATTACTGTCACTGCAGTCCTAAACGCATAGTTCTGAAGATTTACAACATATTGGCAATGAACTGAATAAGTAGCACTCGGAAACTGTCCTGTTCCGTCAATAGGCGAAGTGAATAGCCATTAAAGAAATTATATTTCAAAGAAAAAGTCTGACTTCATAAATTATGGATCACTCAAATACTGGAAATTTCTAGGCTCTCTGGGAACGCGATATGCGTATTCTGAATTGCCATAGTCTTTAAGAATCAAAACATAAGTCCCTGTGCAGCACTTGGAAAGTATTGCATATTTCACAATTAGACGTAATGTTGAACGTCTCCTAAGTTTCATAGTCTTTACAAGGCGTAAATTCAATGAGGCACTCGAGAAAACAAGTCATATCGTTCACACGAAAGTTTATGTTGGTAGGGCACAAGTTCATCCTACACGCTCGGAAAATTTCAATGTTCCAGAAATTGATTCAAAAAATACAAGTTCGAATAAGTTCGAAACATAAGTTCAATCCGGTACACAACACTCGTGAAAATTCAATGTCCTTTCAATCGTCGTCGAATAAGTAAGTCCCTATGTGGCACTTCAAAAAAATAAAGTTCCAACGTGTCGAAATATTAAAGTCCCAACACGACACTCGAAGAAAATAGAGTTCCGATGACAATGTTCCAATATGTCACCTTAAGAAAATAATAAAGTCGTATCGCGGCACTTGGCGAAAATAACAAAGTTCCAATGAAACGCTTCCGAAAAAATAACGAAGTTCCTATATGGCACTTCAGAAAATATCAAAGTCCAATCACGACACACGAAAAATAACAAAGTTCCAATGTGTCAATATGACAAAGTCCAATACGATGCTCGCAGAAAATAACAAAGTCCCATTCAGGCACTTCAAGAATATGATAAAATCCCGATACAACACTTAGAGAAAATACCGAAGTTCCAATACTTGGATTTCGCAGACTGTCAACCAGAAGTTCGACACACACAATACTTCTGTCACCCGTGTCACAGAGACGGCGGAGTGACAGACATTGAATTCGTAGGTCGGGCGGTCCTCCTTTTATACACGTTCGCATGGAAGTGTGTAGAACTCGGGTACTATCTACCCGTATAACTTCTATAATACTCGGTGGATTTTCTTGAAATCTAGAAAGATGACGTCCATTATAAAGGTTTTTAAGACGGCAGTGTCAAAATAGCGATAAAGTAGCTCAAAATGTACTTTTGAGGGTGAGCTGGAACATAACCGTATATGGCACGAATAGCTGGCTTACGGCGGCCACGTCACTCGCTGGGTACGTCACTGCGTTCGGCGGGCTGCCTTATCTTCCTCCCCGCGCGAAGTTCAACAAACATACTTCGGACTTCTCTCGTAGCGGCGTTCCCGGTACAAGATATATATACTCTGAAATCACCGTATAGGCACCCTGAGAAAAAAATATCTAGTGTCTGACTTTCGTAGTTTTTATTATTGAGTACCGGTACCTATAGTAGACAATTTCTGATATTTTTGTAAATATTATTCTTTGAGGCATTCTGTTATCCTGGCTAAGTACTCAAAATTTACAACTGCCGACAGTTCACAATCTTGCACAAGATGTGATAAATGTGATAATGTATGTACTCTCTGAATATTAATCTGACATTTGGTTCTTATTTGGAACACAACAACTAATGGTCAATGTCATTAATTCCTGGTAGATTGTTTCTGTGTTTGTTTGTTTGTTTGTTTGTTTGTTTGTTTGTTTGTTTGTTTGTTTGTTTGTTTGTTTGTTTGTTTGTTTGTTTGTTTGTTTGTTTGTTTGTTTGCTTCACCGTTATAAGTTAACGAATAGATCTAATTTCCTGAAAAATTGGTATTATAATTAGGGGCAATTAGAATCTTTTTAACACGTTTTGAAACTCGTGATAAAGGATATTGAATTTGAAATGACGATGATGATGATGATGATGCTTGTTGCTTTAAGGGGCCTAACATCGGAGGTCATCGGCCCCTAATGGAACGAGATGGACGACAGGATACATGACACTTAAAATTTTAAAACGTATCCACTGACCAGAGTATAAAAAATGGTGATGGAAAATGAGTATGAGATTAAAATAATCAGTGGATCTGATTCGCAATGCCTTATTTTGTAATAACATAAGAGAAAATACAGGAGACAAAGGAATAAGGCATTGCTTGCCAGGACAGATATTATACGTACTTTACATTAGACTTTAAAAGAACACATTAAAATGCGCAACACAAACTAAAATGAAGTCAATGGGATAAAAGCGCTATTGACACAAAAAACACTAGGACAAAGGGCATCATCACACACGATTAAAAAAACCACTATCCCTCATAAAGCGGATGACGAGGTCTGCTGACTGCTCGTCATCTCGCAAGATAAGGGAGATTGTACACGGAAGGTTAAGACCACGGCGCAGATCGATCAGGTCCACACACTCCGTAAGGATGTGTACCACGGTAAGGTGTTCGCCGCAGGTACACATCGGAGGCGGTTCCCCTTTCAAAAGATGCGAGAAAGTCAGGATACCATGGCCGATCCGAAGACGACATAATACCACGGCTTCCCTCCGCGAAGCCCGAAGGGAAGTCCTCCAAACCTTCATTGTTCCTTTTATCGCTCGCAGCTTACTGGGAACTGGAATGGCCTGCCACTCCACCTCCCAATAAGACATAACCAGATGTCTCAGTTGAGAGCGAATATCACTTGCT
This sequence comes from Anabrus simplex, assembly GCF_040414725.1. NCBI lineage: Eukaryota > Metazoa > Arthropoda > Insecta > Orthoptera > Tettigoniidae > Anabrus > Anabrus simplex. Next base: position 208,508,660 of record NC_090268.1, on the reverse strand, counting down.
GGAACCTTGAAACGCAACGGGGGCAGTGTAACTGCCTCCTTGGCAGCCTGATCTGCTAATTCATTTCCCTCTATGCCCATGTGGCTGGGGAGCCACACAAACGTTATTCTAGTGCCGGCATCCGAACACCCGGCCAGCAGGTCCTGGATCCGCTGCACCAGAGGGTGCCGAGGGAAACAAGTTTCAATAGACTGGAGCGAACTCAAGGAGTCAGTACACACAAGAAAGAATCGCCGCTCATTGTACAGTGCGTACCGCAGAGCTTCGCGGATAGCATAGAGCTCGGCTGTGTACACACTACAGGTTTTCGGGAGAGCAAAAAGGAACCTATCATTGTTGACAACGAACGCACAGCCCACCTTCGTATCTGTCCTCGGACCATCCGTGTAGACGGCGACTGAACCTGGATAGTGGCCAACAACGGACATGAAGAGCCTCCGATAAATCGAAGGGTCCGCGTTTTCTTTCGGGCCAGTGTGCAGATCCAGGATTATTTCAGGTCGTCGTACTACTCACGGAGGTACCCCACTTGGTTGTCTGACAAGGCAAGGAACCGAAGGTACGTCGAGCAATCTGTATCTGCTATCCAAGCGTATTCCAAGCGTCCGCGTTGCTCGAGGGCAAGCAGCGTACAGCAAACGGTTGCCATTGTTGAACACGCAAGGATAGCTTGGATGAAGTGGCATCTGTCGCAAATTTGCAGCATACGAAAGAAGCATTTGCTGACGCCTCGGATGTAAAGGCGGCATACCAGACTCAGCGAGCAGGCTGGCAATGGGGCTTGTACGGAAAGCTCCCGTCGCCAACCTAACCCCGCTATGGTGGATGATGTTCAGCTTCCCAAGCACGCTTGGCCTTGCTGAGCCATATGCTGCACTGCCGTAGTCTAACCTGGATAAAATGTGCGCCCTGTAAAATCGGAGGAGCACCAAGCGGTCAGCTCCCCAATTAGTGCTGCCAAGAAACCTCTAGAGGTTAAGCCTCTTGGTGCATTGCACTTTTAGCTCCCGCACGTGTGGCTCCCACGATATTTTACTGTCAAAAAGGAGCCCAAGAAATCGGTAAGTGTCAACAACTGGAAGAACGACATTTCCTAAATAAAGCTCAGGATGTGGGTGAAGAGTACGTTGACGACAAAAGTGGATAACGGAGGTCTTTGCGGCAGAAAACCGAAAGCCATGTTCTAAGGTCCACTTCTCCACCCTCCTAATAGCTTGCTGTAACTGTCGCTCTGCGACTGCCATACTGCACGACCTATAGTGCAGAACAAAACCGTCCACATATAGGAACGGTATTACTGCTGGACCAGCAGCAGCGACAATACCGTTTATGGCAATCGCGAACAGAGTGACCCTAAGGACCGATCCCTGTGGGACTCCATTTTCCTGAACGTGATATTGCGAATATGTCCTCCCTACTCGGACACGGAATAGACGGAGGGACAAAAAATTCGCAATAAATACCGGCAAGTTACCTCGGAATCTCCATTGATGCAGGACTGAAAGGATACCATATCGGCATGTGGTGTCGTAGGCCTTCTCTAAGTCAAAGAAAACTGCTACCAAGTGCTGTTTACGGAGAAACGCATCCTGGATAGAGCTCTCCAGGCGGACCAAGTGGTCAGTGGTGGATCGAGCGGCTCGAAAACCACAATGGTATCCCGACAAGAGTCCTTGTTTCTCCAGACACCACACGAGTCGGCGATTTACCTTCCTCTCATATAGCTTACACAAGCACTTGGTAAGAAAAATCGGCCTGTAACTTCCTGCATACTTAGGATCTTTGTCAGGCTTGAGGACAGGAATGACTATGCCCTCTCGCCACTGAGACGGAAAATCAACCTCCATCCAGATCCGGTTGAATACACGAAGGAGATAGAGTAGACTATCATCACTAAGTTTTTCAACATCTGGTTATGGATGTTGTCCGGTCCAGGAGACGTGTCCTTGCAAAGCGCTAGGGCGCTGCGGAGTTCCCACTCCGTAAAGGGCACGTTGTAGTCCTCCGAAGCTTGAGAGGCAAAACTAAGGTGATGACGTTCTGCCTCTCGCTTCACAGCGAGGAAATCAGGATGGTAATTCCCGGAGCCAGATACATCCGCGTAATGACTAGCTAGGTGGTCAGCAATCAGAAGGGATTCAGTGATGATATTGCCTGCAATGGAAATTCCCGGTACAGAAGATGATCCTTGGATACCCGAAATACCGCGAAGTTTGGTCCACACTTGAGATGATGGAGTGTGTGACGTCATAGACGACACATATCTCTCCCATGAAGCCTTCTTACCTTGGCGAATAAGAACCCGCGCCTTAGCGCGGAATTTCTTAAATGTTACCAAGTTGGCCGCAGTAGGCTGTCTACAGTAACGTTTATGACCACGACGGCGTTCTTTAATAGCTGCTGCTATTTCTTCATTCCACCAAGGAACGAGTTTTTGGCGAGGAGTCCCCGAGAAGGACGGAATAAACTCCCCAGCAGCAGCAAGAATAACTTGGGTGATGTAAGTTATTTCCTCGCCGACGGTCCGCCTGATAAAGGACAGCTAATGATGTCTACATTGGCCAATCAGCATGTTTAAATATCCATCCAGGGGGAGCCTCGACGGATTTTTGGTTCAACAAAGTAAGGATGATGGGGAAATGGTCACTGTCACAAAGATCGTCGTGTGTGTTCCACCGAAACAGCGGAACCAACATTCGGCTGCATAGACTTACGTCTATGAGAGAATATGTGCCGTAACGTACACCGAAATTTGTTGGTTCCCTGTGCTCAAAATACATAAATCCAGCTCTGTTACCGATGTTTTCATCTCTCTTCCCCGTGTTTGAAATGATGGGATTAACACACGGCGATTAAAAATCATTAATATCTCCATTTGTATTATCCTAATCGAAATAATATTTATTATTAAACGTTATTTCCCATAATCTGTCAATGCTATATTGAGTAACAGACTCCTTTGGATTGTCATTGGCATAGCAATTTTCTGATAAAATGAAATAAAGAATGGTCCACCGCAATGCCCTCTACTACGCCAAGTTCTGATGATGATGCTTGTTGTTTAAAGGGACCTAACAGCTAGGTAATCGGTCCCTAATGCTAAGAGGTGAACGAAACGGAAATTGTAACATTAAAAATGTATCCATTGATGATGATGATGATGATGCTTGTTGTTTAAAGGGGCCTAACATCGAGGTCATCGGCCCCTAATGGTACGAAATGAAACGACAAAGTAAAAGTTCAAAATTATCCACTGACCAAAATAAAAAATGCCATGAAGAATGAATGAACGAATGAATGAATGAATGAACATGAATTTAAAACAATCAGTGGATCCGACTCAAAAAAACTATCATAGTTAATAGTATTACTGACCAAGGGACCACTTCCAAGGCAAATCGAGGATGCTTGGTGTCTAAATGTGTCCCAAATACAAGTCAAAGGCCCCTCAGAATGGTACTTAAAGATAGTAATGTAGAACCATGGTATCTGTCCTGTTGCGGTACTAATCAATGGTAGCAGAGACTTGCGGTATTCCACACATTATTGTACTACTCAAAGCTTATAAAATTCGACATTAATACAGACCTATGTTTTTCTCACTCTGCGGCGCCATTCACAGGCAACGCAAACCTATGATGTTCATCACAGAAGAGTACTAACCACAGGGACCTCTCCCTATCCCGTGGTGTTCCTCATATAGTGGATACTAATCGCAGGTAAGGCAGGTCCATGGTAGCTATCATCCCATGGTCCCGCTCATATGGTGGTACTAATCACAGGTACTGCAAAAGCCGACCGCGCGGTGCTCCTGTGTGCTACTAATCACAAACCTATTTCGTACCTAATATAGTGGTACTACGCACAAGTAAAAGCGACCCTTGGTGTTCTCCGCGTGGTGGTACTAATCACATGTAGTTGCATGGTTCGAATACAACCATCCCTTGGTCGCCCCTTTTAGTCGGCTCTCACGACAGGCAGGGGATACCGTGGGTGTATTATTCGTCTGCCTCCCCCACCCACAGGGGGTGTGTGTTTGGTCCGCGAGAGGTATTTTATTTCCCTCAAGTCCGCCGGCAAGCCGGTGAGGACCCCCCTATCCGCCACCTGGGACGCGCCACGTGGGAGTATCACCTCTCCCCCTGCTACGCCTGCGTAGCAGGTTCGTGGAGTTGTATCCATTGATTAGACTCTAAAACGAATGATGATGAAAAAGTAATAGTGAAACAAAAAACAATCAGTGACCCAACTCACAAAACCTGAATTATTGGGATGATGTATTATTATCTAAAGAGGTCCAAAATCCAGCTCGCAGGCCCCTCAGAATGGTACTAATCACTGGGAGGTAGAACCATGGTGTTCCTCGTATAGTGGTACTAATCAAAGGTAACGTAGACTCATGGTGTTTCTCTAATGGTGTTACTAATCACAGGAAATTTAGACCTATCGTATGTCACACACAATGGCATCACTCACAGGCAACACAAACCCATGGTGTTTCGCACATAAGGTACTACTTACAACCAAAGGAGACCCACGGTGCTCCGCACATAGTGGGACTAATCACGGGCGCCGGTATTTCCGTGGTGTCCCCTCACTAAGTTGAACTAATCACAGCCAACGTATACTCATGCTGAAATAGTGCTACGAATCATAGGCAATTTAGACCCACGGTGTATGACACAATCACAGGTAACACATAGTATTCGTCACATAATGGAACTACTCTCAGGTACCGCACACGCATGTTTTTCGCACGGGCCAAACCTGTGGTCTAACTCACGTAGTGCTACTAATCACAGGCACCGTACAGCCATAGTGTTTATCGTAAAGTGGTACTACTCATAGGCAGCGCAGATCCATTCTGAACCCAGGAGAACTGACGCATTCCAGCTCAGCGTTAAGGCACATGCACATTAGTTCGCGCAGCTGAATGCCCGCTCCTCCGCTTCGGTGGAATACATACGATCGTAGACCCTACCAACCACAGAAACGTGGTGTTCTTCACATAAAGGCACTACTCATTGCTAACGTAGATGCGTGGTGTTCCTCACACATTGGCACTAAGCACAAGTAATTTCATGGTTCTATGTCATCATCCCTTGGTCGCCCCTTTTAGTCGCCTCTTACGACAGGCTGAGGATACCGTATATGTATTCTTCGTCTGAGTCCCCACCCACTGGGGGGGGGGTAGATTGAAAGAGAAAAGAAGAAAAAGAAGAAGGTATTCATCACTTCGAAAAGTGAGCAACGGACGAAGAAAGGCAAGGGCTATGGAGGGCGTGAAAATGAAAGACTCCCTAGGCCTCGAATGCTCTAATACTGGCGGGGTCGGAAATTTTTTTTTTTGCTAGGGGCTTTACGTCGCACCGACACAGATAGGTCTTATGGCGACGATGGGATATGAAAGGCCTAGGAGTTGGAAGGAAGCGGCCGTGGCCTTAATTAAGGTACAGCCCCAGCATTTGCCTGGTGTGAAAATGGGAAACCACGGAAAACCACTTTCAGGGCTGCCGATAGTGGGATTCGAACCTACTATCTCCCGGATGCAAGCTCACAGCCGCGCGCCTCTACACGCACGGCCAACTCGCCCGGTGGGGTCGGAAAAGAACAAGAGTTGACCAAGGAAGGTCGGACAGGATAGATGAAAGTGAGGAGCCTGGCATAAGTAAATGGAAGCAATGCCGTAACTCACCTAAGGACCCCGTGCTCGTCAACCCACGCTCCCAAGGTGAGAGCCCTGGAACCCCTTTTAGTCACCTCTTACGACAGGCAGGGTATACCGTGATTGTATCCTTCATCTGCGTTCCTCACTCACAGGGGGGTAGGCGCGGTTCTATTCCGCTTATACATAACTGATGTGGCTGTAATAATGTCAAAATTGTTGGTTACGCGGATGACTGGACAATAGCCACGTAAAACTCACGGGATAACATTTTTTCCCAAAGAGTGTCTCCAATTCAGTGTGAATTAAATTGAGTTTTCGTCCTTCACTCTGGAGAATCGAATGGCTAGCACAGATATCAAAATGTGTTTTGACCACACCCTTCTGTATCACAGTAAGCATTTAATGTATTTGGATGTCACCTTGGGGAGAACCCCTTCTTTCGAACGGCATCTGAGGCAGACTGCTGCAAAGTTCAGGTACGTAAAAATATCCTTCAGAATATACAATGCACGGTATGTTCTCGAAGTGTACCGGTACACAAAATATGATCGTTCTAAATGGTTTGCCACACCACAGTAGTTCATTTCTGTTTCTCTGTCCAGGCTAAGTACACAAAGACCCCCAGCCCAAAAACGTATCGACGTTAAGAATATCGGATTTCAAATTTTGGGCTACTCGCCCGTTGTGTTATGCTTTTGGGATTCCGATCGTTTTGTAATATGAATACAAATGTTTTATCTTTGTACACGTTACCATTTTCTCATGTCTTTCATTTACAGTGTTGTTGATGAATAGCAATGAGTAGCAAGTACACTCTAGCGGGGACAACAATTCTACTACGCGATTTACATAAACATACGGGGCCATGCTTATTAGAACCCCTACGAGTTATTTTACTCTCAGTACATTACGGAAGATCACGCTAGATGACACTTCCTACAAGCCAAATTAGCTTGCATTCTAACCTATTACTGCGTAAGCACCCAGGCTCTGTATGTACCTCAACACTGGTCCCGGTTTTAAAGCCCATGCCCGCCCTTTGTATTTGACTGAATCCAACCTAGTGTCGTGTTTTATTCCACATTGGTTCAAACATGCCGTTGAGACCTTTAATTCAAGAACACTAAGTCCGAATGTGAGCGCACAATTTCTTTACACAAAGGAGTGAATGTGTGTAGCCCGATATTATGGAGTGGTGCTGGTGGTGATTATTGTTGAAGAGCATCTAGAACTGGGCAAATATCCTTTATGAACACTAATCCCCAATCTCAGTGGAGATGAATTTTATGGACGTAACTTAAGAAGGAAACAATTATTCTGTGTTGTCTCAGTTGATATACAACGTTTGACTAAATAAAACACTTAGAGCACCGTACGTATGGTTAAAAGTGATTTGATAGAATCTGAAGAAGTCCTCGTAGAGACGTGCCCCGATGTGGAATCTCGCGAGCGCAGATCAGCCAGGTCCACATACTTCGTAAGAATGGTAAGATGTCCGCCACAAGTACACATCGGGTGAGGGGGAAGGGGGAGAGCGGGAGGCATCTCCATGAAGATAACATTGAGGTAGATTTAATAACATGTATTTCATCCTTCTTATATTACACACAGTTTATTTCGTGACCCGTCTAATTCTTTTTCCAAAAAAAAAAAAAAAAAGAAAACCTTAAAATCTTGGACCCTTCTCTCACTCTGTTATCCATTTGGTACTCGCACATTTTCTCTTTTGCTTTTTGCTAGTGGTTTAATGTCACACTACACAGTGAAGAATTCCATAACCCAAGGATGGAAAAGGGTTAGGAGCGGGAATGAAGCGGCTGCGACCTTATTTAACGTACAGCCTTAATTAAGATAGAGCACCCGCATAATTGTCTGGTGTGAAATTGGGAAAACGCAGAAAAAATTCTTTAGGGCTTCCGACGGTGGGATTCGAACCCACCATCTCCCGGATGCAACCTCGCAGCTACTTGACACTAGCCAAACTGCCAAGCCTTTGGTTGGCACCACTTTTAATGTGAACATATGAGGTGTGAAATATTGTATCATTAGAAAGGCTTTTCTGTCTTTCTTTTTGTGGCTTACTGCTATAATACAACAAATATTTGGGAGCGTGTAGACAAATACTACCCGTTATTTCGGTCCTATGATATTTTTGCAGGTTTGTAGGGCAGAGAAAATCTGTTCATATGCATACGTTGAACCAAACAAGCTCATTATGGCTGCAGCGTGTTGATGTAGAAAAATAAATCGATCATGATGGACATAGGGATAAACATGAATAATATCATTAGACATTTTAAAATTCCCTTTAAGGAAAGTATCACCCTGAGAATACAATCATTCTAATTGTAAATTTGATGGTGGAGTTAATTTCTTTTATATAAGAATTTCTCGACAAATCGAACGTTTTTAAAACATGCTATTTATTTGGGGCATCGACCTATGAAGATATTTTGCCCCTAATTGAACGTTTACTATGCTCGCCCTTTCGGACTAAACGTCTTTAGGTTTCCTGCCATACATTCGAAGTACCAAGTCTCTTTTCTCCAATCAATCAATCAATCAATCAATCAATCAATCAATCAATCAATCAATCAATCAATCAATCAATCAATCAATCAATCGAACTTCATTCGTGTTTAGGGCTGTCACCAAGGTTGCAGATTCCTTAAAAGTTGTTCATCTAGCCTTTTTTCAAACTTACCCCTTGATAAAATAAAAATTTTCCAATCCCTACTTCCTCTTCTTATAAAGGAGTATGTACCCGACTTTGTCCTCTTGAATTCGAATTTCATCTTCATATTATGATGTTTCTTACTTTTAGGAACTCCGTACAAACTTATACGACTTCTAATGCCATTCCAAGTCATCCCTCCACTGACAGCTCGAAACATTCGTCTTAATCGAACTCACGTCTCCTTACTTCCAAGACTTCCCAGCCCAAAGTTTGCAGCATTGACGAAAGAGTCCGGCTCTATGGCTAAATGGTTAGAATACTGGCCTTTGGTCACAGGGGTCCCGGGTTCGATTCCCGGAAGGGTCGGGATTTGTAACCATCATAGGTAAATTTCTCTGGTACGGGGACTGGATGTATGTGTTGTCTCCATCACCATTCCATCCTCATCACGACGCTCAGGTCGACTACGGGTGTCAAATCGAAAGACCTGCACCTGGCGATCCGAACCTGTCCTCGGACACTCCCGGCAATAAAAACCATACGCAATTTCATCCTTTCATTGACGAAAGACTACTCTTTTGTCGGAAATCACCCAAAACAAATCGTTCTGCTTTCCTTTGGATATTTTCCAGTTCTCGTATCAAGTAGTTCTGTTGAGGGTCCCATACACTGGAACTATACTCTAAATGGGGTCTTACCAGGCGAGTTGGCCGTGCGTTTAGGGGCACGCAGCTGTGAGCTTGTATCCGGGAGATAGTGGGTTCGAACCCCACTATCGGCAGCCCCGAAGATGGTTTTCCGTGGTTTTCCATTTTCATACCAGGCAAATGCTGGGGCTGTACCTTAATTAAGGCCACGGCCGCTTCCTTCCAACTCCCAGGCCTTTCCTATCCCATCGTCGGCATAAGATCTCTGTCGGTGCGACCTAAAGCAAATAGCAACAACAACAAAATTGGGGTCTTACCAGAGTCTTATACACTCTCCTTTTCTACATCCTTACAGCAAACCCTAAATACTCGCATAACGATATGGGTACCAATGTCAAGGAGATATTCTGCTTCCGAGCCGCCAGAGACTTGGCTGTTTGCTAACAAGGCAGCTGCCTGAATGCACTGTGCGAGGATCACTACCGTACACACTTCATAGCCGTTCGGGTGCTTTAGAGACAGCAAGCTGTGGACACGTCCCTTCTTACGGAACGAAACATGTCATTCGTTTGCTAAGAGTTTTTACGGGTATGTTGTATTCTAATTGCTATATTTCATGTATCTACAGACCAGAAAACCTTCACATTTGTATTTAATAACGTTGATAAGATTGATGATTGATGTTAGTTGTTTAAATGGGCCTAACATCGAGGTCCTCGGCCCTTAATGGTACGAAATGAGATGAAGTGGAATGACAACTTAAAATTCCAAAATCCTCCACTGACCAGAATTCAAAGCATGAGGACGAAGAATGAATGGACGGAGATGAATTTAAAACGATCAGTGGATCCGACCCACAGTGCCTCACATGCACAGAAGCTGGCACAAAACAAGCGTATTGCCGACCAAGGGACTGCTTCTATAGTACGATGCTGAATCGATTGTGCGTATAGTGAAACGGGTCCAAAACTCCAGAGCATCAGCCCCTCATAATGGTATTTATCGCTAGGAAAGTAGAAACATGCTATGTATAATGTTGCGGTACTAATCAAAAGTAGCGGAGACTCGCGGCATTCCACACATTCTTGTACTATTCACAGGTAGTGTAACGCGCATATGTAACACAGACTTATGGTGTTTCGCACATTGCGGCGCTATTTGTAGGCAACTCAAAACCTATACAGGCAACGCAAACCTATGGCGCTCTTCACATAAGTGGACTAACCACAGGGACCCGTACTATCCCGTGGAATTCCTCACATAGTGGGAACTGAGCATAGGTAAGGCAATACCATGGAGTCGCTAATCCCAAGGTCTCACTCGTATAGGGGTGCGAGTCACAGGTACTGCAGGACCCCCCCCCCCATCCTGATTCACACACTGTCGCTACTAATCACAAACCTATTGCGTACCTAACATAGTGGTACTACGCGCGAATAAATGCAACCCATGGTGTTCCCTGCGTGATGGTACTAATTACAAGTAGTACCATGGTTCTAACTGGATCATCCCTTGGTCGCCCCGTTTAGTCGCCTCTTACGACAGGCAGGGGATACCGCGGGTGTATTCTACATATGCGTCCCCCACCCACAGGGGGTGTGTGTTTGGTCCGCGAGAGGTATTTTATTTCCCTCAAGTCCGCCGGCAAGCCGGTTAGGACTACCCTATCCGCCATCTGGGACGCGCCACGTGGGAGTATCACCTCTCCCCCTGCTACGCCTGCGTAGCAGGTTCGTGGACGCTGCTAAGAATTGAAGGGTCTTCTCACTCTAACACCCACATCCTTTCAACAGAAGCACACATACGCCTCAATTACATTTGTTCGTTCATACTCGGTACACTTCCATCATCGATCAGAACTAACAGAAAACTAAAACGCGCCGCCTTCCATCCTCATCAAGACAATCATAGCGCCATAACTGCATTTATTCTACAGGAACAACTTGAAATGTACACCTAAAGATGATGATGATGATGATGATGATGATGATGATGATGATGATTAAAGGGGCCTAACATCATGGTCATCAGCCCCTTGTAGTACAAGATTAAGTGCAACGTGCAAAGTAATCAGAATCTAGTATATGCGCTAACAGTCAAGCGTTGTAAAGTGTGTTCCATTACACTTTTTAATTAATCAAACTACATCCAGCATTGTAGGCGAATGAAACATTGGTATGAAACAGGAATTCATTGCCCACCTGTTCCCTCTCTGTCATTGGGAACACCCAACACGTTTTCTAACGAGCCGCCTCTGACTAAAATATAAATGCTCAATAAGCAAACAGATTGACGTGTATAAGCAGACATAACATTACACCAGAGTGGTGTGTTAATTGACTAAAATAATGACTTCCTTACAAGTATGATTGTATAAAGCGATTTAAGAAAATGCCAGATCTTGTTAACATGCTGCCCTAGTCGTGCTAGGATGCAGTATTCAACTCTGGTACACCCGGAACGTGCTGCTCGGTCGTAACAGCTGCGCTTGACTTACATACACTGCCTATCTGTTTCTCTCCGCCAGCGAATATTGCCAAGATTTACACGAGAGGACTGGCAAAAAGAAAAAAAGGGACATACCGCTGTGTTTTTTCTATGGTCGCAGTCACAATACGTAACAAAATTGACACTTTAAACTATTGGTGTTCATTTTAATACAGTTTAGCTTCGTCGCTAAATGGTTAGCATGCTGGCATTCGGCCCAAGGGGCGGCGGGTTCAACTCCCAACCAGGCCCGGGTTTTCAACCTCCATTACTTAATTCCCCTGGCTTGGTATTTGTGATACCTTCAGTTTTAGAATTCATCTTAGGTACGGCCTAATCCTGACAGACGCGCAGGTTGCCTATAGGACGTCAGCTCCCATGACCTATCATCTTCTTCTTCCTCTTCTTGTTTCGTAACGCACATTCATACAGTACGTTCCAACTTGTTCATTGGCTTGATGACTTTCGCCTTCCAATTTTTCCAAAATCTGTTCATGAACTCGCTATATACTCTAGATAAAGAAAATTACAGACACAATGCGCAAACGCAGTGCTGGGTTGTACGATCACTTACGACGAATGGACGGTTCTCCTGGACAAACGAATTTTTAACAATCGAAACAGACTTTGAACGTATTAGGTCGTGTTACGTACGTGTAGTACGTGTTGAAGAGATGTTAAGTACAGTACAAAAATGGATCTGAACCCACAACCCACTGGTGTCCGGCTGACAATTTCCCACTGGTGCCCGGGTGGCCATTTTTGTTCTGTACTTACCATCTCAGTCCGCCTCTGTGGTGTAGTGGTTAGCGTGATTAGCTGCCACCCCCGGAGGCCCGGGTTCGATTCCCGGCTCTACCACGAAATTTGAAAAGTGGTATGAGGGCTGGAACGGGGTCCACTCAGCATCGGGAGGTCAACTGAGTAGAGGCGGGTTCGATTCCCACCTCAGCCATCCTGGAAGTGGTTTTCCGTGGTTTCCCACTTCTCCTCCAGGCGAATGCCGGGATGGTACCTAACATCAGGCCACGGCCGCTTCCTTCCCTCTTCCTTGCCTCTCCCTTCCAATCTTCCCATCCCTCCACAAGGCCCCTGTTCAGCATAGCAGGTGAGGCCGCCTGGGCGAGGTACCGGTCATTCTCCCCAGTTGTATCCCCGAACAAGAGTCTGAAGCTCCAGGACACTGCCCTTGAGGCTGAAGAGGTGGGATCCCTCGCTGTGTCCGAGTGAAAAGCCGACCCTGGAGGGTAAACAGATGATGATGATGATGATGACTTAACATCTCTTCAACACGTACTACACGTACGTAACACGACCTAATACATTGAAAGTCTGTTTCGATTACAATGCGGTCGTGAACAATTTTGACTCAAAAACAACAATCCCACGGTACGTTAACATGAGGAAAGACCTCGAAGGAATGGGTGTACGACCAGGAGATTCGTCTTTCTAATCTTCTATAGTGACGCAGTTCCTTTCTACGGTCCACTTGGTTCCTGGTCTCTCTGCACTTCATTCTCTGGCTGTAGTACCCATCTGTTTACCTTTTAACTGAACAAATTCCTACCTAAAGCGCAAAAACGTGACATTTTCAGAACGTGCATTGTGGAATTTTTGGGACGTTCTGCGATGAGGAATGGACAACTGGTGCAAAGTGGTCGGATGACCACCGTTCACGACACAGCGAGCTAATGAAAACCTACTGAATCAAAACGAAAATTGAATAAACGCCAGGATGCTAACGAAAATTATGGGGGCCCCTAGTCAGCCGATTAGACAAGGAGACGAATAATAAGCAGCAGAAGAAGAGAACAAGAAGTTGTCCGCCTCTGTGGTGTAGTGATTAGCGTGCTTCGCAGTCACCCCCGGAGGCCCGCATTCGATCCCCGGCTCTGCCACGAAATTTGAAAAGTGATCCGAGGGATGGAACGGGGTCGACTCAGCCTCGAGAGCTCAACTGAGTAGAGGTGGGTTCTATTCCGACCTCAGCCATCTTCGAAATGGTTTTCCGTGCTTTCCAACTTCTCCAGACAAATACCGGGATGGTACCTAACTCAAAGCCAAGGCCCCTGTTCCGCGTAGTAGGTGAGGCCTCCCGGACGAGGTACTGGTCTTCCTCCCCAATTGTATCCCCCGACCCAAATTCTGAAGCTCCAGGACACTGCCCTTGAGGCGGTAGAGGTGGGATCCCTCGCTGAGTCCGAGGGAAAACCAACCCTGAAGCGTAAGCAAATTAAGAAGAAGTTGGTCTGAATAGCTCCGGATGACAGGTTCCATCCAGATTCTGTTCGAAGGTATTTTGGAGTATAACTGCTTAAAAATACGCCAGACCCATGCCAATGTTTTCGTAAGGTGTTTATTTGTCTTAAGTGCGCAAGCAGCACAATGTTCATACGTTTAACCACGTGGTGCAAATTTACTAGTTAAATGATACATCGCTAGAAGTCCCTACTTGAATCACCAATAGTAATCCAATACAACAAAAATAGGTCTTTGAGTTAATGTTGCGCTTTGCACAAAACATGTATTACCATTAATTTATTCACATTTTAATTAGTATGTTGACCGCTTGTTAAGTTGTTTCGTAGACCGTTCTCAGCTCACCATTAGTTTGTCGCAGCATAAGTAAGAACGTGCCGTTCCGTCTCCCTCCAGGAATTCATTCTAAGCACGTACCACTGAGCTCGCCAGTGTAAACATCTGCTAACTAATTCTGTATAATTGAGAGTATTTATACTTGTCCAGCACAGCTACATTCAGGTATCATAAATTAACTTAGAACTAACGGTGAGTAACCTTCTCTAAAAACTTACAATTACTCTAGCAACAGACAGACATCCCTATGCATTAATTTTTATTGATGATGATGATGGTAATGATGATGCTTGTTGGTTAAAGATGATGATGATGATGCTTGTTGTTTAAAGGGGCCTAACATCGAAGGTCATCGGCCCCTAATGGAACGAGATAAACGACATGAGAGATGATGTTAAAATTTTAAAACATATCCACTGACTAAAGTTTAAAAAAAAATGATGATGGAGAAAAATGAGGGTGAGATTAAAACAATCAGTGGATCTAATACGCAATGCCTAATTTTCTAATAAAATAAGAGAATATACAGGAAAACAAAAGAATAAGGCATTGCCTGGTAGTACATAATTTAAGAGAGACGTTAAAAGAACACATTAAAATACGCAACACAAACTAAAATGAAGTCAATAGGTTAAAAGCGTAATGGAAACAAAGACACGAAGACAAAGGACATCACTAGACACGGTAAAACAGACCACTATCCCTCATAAAGCGGATGACGAGGTCTGCTGACTGCTCGTCATCTCGCAAGATAAGGGAGATGGTACCCGAAAGGTTAAGACTACGGCGGAGATCGACCAGGTCCACACACTCCGTAAGGATGTGCACCACGGTAAGATGGTCGCCGCAGGTACACACCGGAGGGGGTTCTCCTTTCAAAAGATGCGAGTGAGTCAAGATACCGTGGCCGATCCGAAGACGACATAATACCACGGCTTCCCTCCGCGAAGCCCGAAGGGAAGTCCTCCATACCTTCGTTGTTCCTTTTATCGCTCTCAGCTTATTGGGAAGTGGAATGGCCTGCCACTCCATCTCCCAATGGGACATAACAAGATGTCGCAGCTGGGAGCGAATATCACTTGCTGGAACCTTGAAAGGCAACGGGGGCAGTGTAACTGCCTCCTTGGCAGCCCGATCTACTAACTCGTTTCCCTCTATGCCCATGTGGCTTGGGAGCCACAGAAACATGATTCTGGTGCCGGCATCCGAACACCCGGCCAGCAGGTCCTGGATCCGCTGCACCAGAGGGTGTCGAGGGAAACAGGTATCAATAGACTGAAGCGAACTCAAAGAGTCAGTACACAGAAGGAAGTGGCGGCGCTTATTGTACAGTGCGTACCGCAGAGCCTCACAGATAGCATAGAGCTCTGCTGTGTACACACTACAGGTTGCCGGAAGAGCAAAAAGGAACCTATCATTACCAACAACGAACGCACAGCCCACCTTCGTATCTGTCCTTGAACCATCCGTGTAGACGACGACTGAACCTGGATAGCGGCCACAACGGACAGGAAGAGCCTCCGATAGATCGAAGGGTCCGTGTTTTCCTTTGGGCCAGTGTGCAGATCCAGGATGACTTCAGGTCGTCGTACGACCCACGGAGGTACCCCACTTGGTTGTCTGACAAGGCAAGGGACCGAAGGTACATCAAACAATTCGGAAATGCTATCCAAGCGTATCCCAACCGGCCGCGTCGCTCGAGGACGAGCAGCGTACAGCAAACGGTTGGCATTGTTGAACACGCAAGGATAGCTTGGATGAAGTGGCATCTGTCGCAAATTTGCAGCATATGTAAGTAGAAGTTGCTGGCGCCTCAGGTGTAAAGGCGGCACACCAGACTCAGCGAGCAGGCTAGCGATGGGGCTTGTACGAAAAGCTCCCGTCGCCAACCTAACCCCGCTGTGGTGGATACTGTTCAGCTTCGCAAGAACGCTTGGTCTTGCGGAGCCATATGCTGCACTGCCGTAGTCTAACCGGGATAAAATGTGTGCCCGATAGAATCGCAGGAGCACCGTGCGGTCAGCCCCCCAAGAAGTGCTGCTAAGAAACTTAAGGATATTAAGCTTCCTAGTGCATTGCACTTTTAACTGCCGCACGTGTGGCTCCCACGATAATTTACTGTCAAAAAGGAGCCCAAGAAATCGGTAAGTGTCAACAACTGGAAGAACGAAGTTGTCTAAATAAAGCTCAGGATGGGGGTGAAGAGTACGTTGACGACAAAAGTGGACAACGGAGGTCTTTGCGGCAGAAAACCGAAAGCCATGTTCTAAGGTCCACTTCTCCACCCTCCTAATAGCTTGCTGTAACTGTCGCTCTGCGACTGCCATACTGCACGAGCTATAGTGCAGAGCAAAATCATCCACATATAGGGACGGTATTACGGCTGGACCAGCAGCAGCGACAATACCGTTTATGGCAATCGCGAACAGAGTGACACTAAGAACCGATCCCTGTGGGACTCCATTTTCTTGAACGTGGTATTGCGAATATGTCCTCCCTACTCGGACACGGAATAGACGGAGGGACAAAAAATTCGCAATAAATACCGGCAAGTTACCTCGGAATCTCCATTGATGCAGGACTGAAAGGATGCCATATCGCCAGGTGGTGTCGTAGGCCTTCTCCAAGTCAAAGAAGACAGCTACCAAGTGCTGTTTGCGGAGAAACGCATCCTGGATAGAGCTCTCCAGGCGTACCAAGTGGTCTGTGGTGGATCGAGCGGTTCGAAATCCACATTGGTACTCGGACAAAAGTCCTTGTTTCTCCAGACACCACACGAGTCTGCGATTTACCATCCTCTCAAATAGCTTACACAGGCAATTTGTAAGACAAATCGGTCTGTAACTTCCTGCATACTTAGGATCTTTGTCAGGCTTGAGGACAGGAATGACAATGCCCTCTCGCCACTGAGACGGAAAATCACCCTCTGTCCAGATTCGGTTGAACACACGAAGGAGATATAGTAAACTATCATCACTAAGGTGTTTCAACATCTGGTTATGGATGTTGTCCGGTCCAGGTGACGTGTCCTTGCAAAGCGCTAAGGCGCTGCGGAGTTCCCACTCCGTAAAGGGCACGTTGTAGTCCTCTGAAGCATGGGTGGCAAAACTAAGGTGATGACGTTCTGCCTCCCGCTTCAGAGGGAGGAAATCAGGATTGTAATTCCCGGAGCCAGAGACATCCGCGAAATGACTAGCGAGATGGTTAGCAATCGCGAGGGGATCAGTGGCGACACTGCCTGCAATGGAAATTCCCGGTACAGCAGATGATCCTTGAATACCCGAAATTCGTCGAAGTTTCGTCCACACTTGAGATGATGGAGTATGTGACGTCATGGACGACACATATCTCTCCCATGAAGCCTTCTTACTTTGTCGAATAAGAACTCGCGCCTTAGCGCGGAGTTTCTTAAATGTTACCAAGTTGGCCACAGTAGGCTGTCGACGGTAACGTTTATGAGCGCGACGGCGTTCTTTGATGGCTGCTGCTATTTCATCGCTCCACCAAGGAACGAGTTTTCGGCGAGGAGCCCCCGAGAAAAACGGAATGGACTCCTCAGCAGCAGCAAGAATAACTTGGGTGACGTAAGTTATTTCCTCGCCGACGGTCCGCCTGACATCATCGTGAAAGACAGCTAGTGATGTGTACTTTGGCCAATCAGCATGTTTAAGAATCCATCGAGGGGGAGCCTCGACGGGTTTATGTTTCAACAAAGTAAGAATGATGGGAAAATGGTCACTGTCACAGAGATCATCGTGTGCATTCCACCGAAACAGTGGAACCAACGTTCGGCTGCATAGACTTACGTCTATGCGAGAGTATGTGCCGTAACGTACACTAAAGTGAGTTGGTTCCCCTGTGTTCAAAATACATAAATCCAGATCTGTTAGAAGTGTTCCCAGCTCTCTTCCTCGGGGGCAAGGTGTCTCAGAGCCCCATATGGGGTGATGGGCGTTCAAATCGCCCAATAAGAGGAAGGGTGGTGGAAGCTGATCTATAAGATCAGCGACATCGTTGATGTTCAGATGCTGGCCAGGTGGAAGATAAACATTACACACTGTTGCTATGACAGGCAGCGAGACGCGAACAGCTACAGCCTCAAGAGGGGTTCTTAATGGAACCTCTTCGCTGTAGCTATCAGAACGTACAAAAATGCCAACGCCTCCGGAAGCCCGGTGAGCATAGTATCGTTCTGTCGAGTATAGTTTGAAATGCCTCAAGACCGTATGATGACCAGGTCTGAAATTGGTCTCCTGAAGACAGATTATACTCGCTGCGTACTCACTAATAAGCTGACGTAACTCAGCAAGATGCCTGTCATAACCGTTACAATTCCACTGTAACAGTGCCATAGTGTGGACTATAAAAGGAGCGTTAGGTTATGAGCGAAAAAATGCTCGTAAGCCTAAACACTATCTAGTTCTACATCCGTAGATGTAGAGGACAGCGCGACATCCATCCCGTCATCAAAAGATGGCAGGGGTGCCGCCCAGAACTTCGACGCTTTTCGGGCGCGAGGGGGTCCCCTACGAGGAGAGCGCGCAGGTTTGGGAGCAGGAGTGCCTCCCGGCGCAGACTCATATCCCCCAGATGGAGGGCATGACTTCTCCTTCGCAGGGGAAGTCCGAGAGCGCTCAGGACGGGCGCTCTTCTTCCCCTTCTTCTTTTCAAGTTTAGACGGGCTGGGAGATGGTTTCCCAGCCCTGGTCAACGAAGCCGCCTCCGCCGGCTGGGGCACGACTTTCGTCGACCTCCTAGGGGGGGGAGACTTAGTCTTCCCCCCTTGCTGTGCCGGCTGGCAGTTCCCAGCCGGCACAGACTTCTGGTTGGTCGAAGGTGGGGTGGTCCCCCCCTTCGAGCTTTGACTATTTGCGACGTTGCTGCGAGCAGCAACAGTCGCCTTGGGCGCAGCGGTCTGGACAGGTGTCTTGGTTGTAAATGACGAACCTGGAAGACTCTGAGCTATCAAGCTATAATCGAGTGTACGGGCAGGTGTATTCGTAGAAGTAAACTTACGGCGCGCTTCCTGGTAGGAAAGACCATCCAGGGTCTTGATCTCCTGGATCTTCTTCTCACTCAGGTATGTCGGACAATTCCGATCCCGAGGAGAATGAAAACCGGAGCAGTTAGTGCACTTGTATGGAGTTGTGCACTCCTCCGCGCCGTGAGCTACTCGTCCACATGTACCACATACAGCCTGATTCGAACAGCGAGATACCATATGTCCGAATCGCTGGCATTGATAGCATCGCATAGGAGGCGGGATGTACGGCCTCACATCGCA
Organism: Anabrus simplex; assembly: GCF_040414725.1. Taxonomy (NCBI): domain Eukaryota; kingdom Metazoa; phylum Arthropoda; class Insecta; order Orthoptera; family Tettigoniidae; genus Anabrus; species Anabrus simplex. The sequence continues at coordinate 208,489,302 of NC_090268.1, read as the reverse complement.
ACGATAAGTTGTTACCTTGACTTTCTCTGGTAACACTGACAACTTGAAAGAGACAATGAAGGCACCAGTGGCAACGTCTTCACCGTTGACCTTGCGCGTAATGCGCCGGACGTGTGTCACGCCACGGTTCTTCATGTCTTCCATCAACTCGTCGTCAGTGTTCAAAATAAGGTCGCGGTGAAAGATGACTCCGCGAACCAGGTTCAAGGACTTATGCTCCTCCACTTTGACGGGGATTTCGCCAAAGTGCTCGCACTTAAGCAACTGATCAGCTTGCAGTGCTGTACGAGTCTTTAGAAGCAAACTACCGTTGCGCATTTTCTTAAGTTCCTCCAGTTCGCCATAGACGCCTTCGATGTGTCTACTAAACAGGATCGACTTCACCAGCTTAAAATCGTGCCCATCGGTTCTGGTAGCGACCAGAAACCTAGGGAAGCTGGATCCCATTCCTTCACGCTGCGCATGTTCCCAGGGAGTTGAACCTCTCAGGGAAGCAAAAGTTAAAGACTTAGGTGGGCGACCACCTTGAGAGAGCCGACTTCGTTTGGAAGCCATGCCCGATAGCATCCTCCCCGAATGCCACCCACTCCGATCAGGGGTCTCTGTAGCCGAACCAAGCAGCCAAGGCAATACCCACCTGGTCGTAGCAGGTATTGCCCGGGGTCCGATGTTGAACGATGCCTAATACGGGATGACTGAGGCAATGAGCACTAGGACTCCCTTCCTCCAGTCACCCGCAATAGCATGTACCCCATAGCGTGTACAGAGCACTAACAATAGGAAAAATAAATAAAAATAATTAATAATAATATGTCCTTCTGGCATTCGGCTGTGCGGGGACCTGCGTTGTCAGGCGGATACCACTGCCCGGGTACATGATACTCCCACCCGCCGCGTCCTGGGTGGTTGCTGGCACGGGCTTTCGAGCGTAGTCGCACACATAGGAGCTCCATCGCCGGGCAGCACGCACATCAAATTTTGAATGGTCTACATCTGACCCTCGGAAAAATAATAAAAAAATAAAGAGGGGACCATGGCCACATGACCCTTTAAGTCGCCTTCTACGACAGGCAGGGATTACCTATGGATGTATTCAGCCTCTCCCATCCACAGGAGGTCCATCACATTATACCAAACCGCAATCCATGTCCGCGCCAAGGTCGCCCCTTTTTGTCGCCTCTTACGACAGGCAGGGGATACCGCGGGTGTATTCTGCATGTGTGTCCCCCACCCGCAGGGGGTAGTGTGTTTGGTCCGCGAGAGGTATTTTATTTCCCTCAAGTCCGCCGGCAAGCCGGTTAGGACCCCCCTATCCGCCACCTGGGACGCGCCACGTGGGAGTATCACCTCTCCCCCTGCTACGCATTCGTAGTAGGTTCGTGGTTTGGTTAAAGAGGCCCAACATCGAGGTCATCGGCCCCGAATACGAAATGAAATAACAAAAAATTCAAAATCATCCACTGACCAAAACAAAAATCGTCATGAAGAAGGAATGGATGGACATGAAGCAAAAAACAAACAACAACAAAAAACGAGCAAACAAAAAAATTAGTGGATTCAACTTAAAAAAAGGATCATATAAAATTTATTACTGACCAAGGGAACCCTCATAAAGCAGAATCCTGAATCGAGGATGCTTGATGTCTGAAGGGGTGCTAAATTTACATCTAAGGCCCCACAGAATGGTACATGTCGCGAGTAAAGTAGAACCATGGTATTTGTCATTTTGGGGTACTAATCAAAAGTAGCGTAGACTCACGGTGTTCCACACAAGATGATACTACTCACAAGTATTGTACTTCGTACAGGTAACGCAGACCTATGGTGTTTCTCACACAATGGCGCCACTCATAGCCAACGCAAACCGATCAGTTTCCTCACCTAGGTATACTAGGCACGGATGCCGGTCCCACGGGCCCCGTGGTGTTCCTCACATAGTGGTACCAATCACAGGCAACGCAAACGCACGGTGCCGCTCATATGGTGGTACTAATCACAGGCAACGCCCAGACCCGTGGTGTTGCTCACAAGGGTACAACTCACGGGTACTGGAAACCCACAGTGACCCACTCTCTGCTGCTACTAATCACAAACCTATTTCATACCTAATATAGTGGTACTACTCGCAAGTACAGTCAACCCATGTTGTTCCCCGCATGATGGTACTAATCAAAAGTAGTTTCATGGTTCTAAGACAATCATCCCTAAGTCACCCCTTTTAGTCGCCTCTCACGATAGAGAGGGGATTCCATGGATTTATTCTTCGTCTGCATCCCCCACCCACAGGGGATAGAGAGAGAAAAAGGAAGAAATAAGAAAGGATCCGTCACTTCGAAAAATATAGTAACGGTCGAAGAAAGGCAAGGGCCACGAAGGGCGTGAAAATGTAAGTCTCCCTAGACCTCGAATGCTCTAATACCGTCGGGGTCAGAATAGAAGAAGAGTTGACCAAGGGAGGTCGGACAGGATAGATGAAAGTGAGAAGCCTGGCACAAGTAAGTGGAAGCAATGCCAGATCTCAGCTAAGGGCCCCGAGGTCGCCAATCCACGCTCCCAAGTTGAGAGCCCCTTGGGCCCCTTTTAGTCGCCTCTTACGACAGGCAGGGGATACCGTGGGTGTATTCTTCAACTGCGTCCCCCACCCACAGGGTGTCTAACTCGTTTTAATAACAAACCAGGATTCCTTCAAATATCCCTTAAAAGTGCTGGGTTACTGTGCATACACTGAGATTGTTAAAGGTTATTAAAGGGCTATTAAAGTAATTTGAAAGACTCACAGCGAGGCTCGTTACAGCCACCGAGGTAGAGAGTTACGACAGCCCTACATTTATCAGTAGCAAGACTGTGCTACATCCAAGTCACGAAGCAGGCGACATCGGCTGGCGATCCCACGTGGGGGAGTGTGCCATTAGAGCTAGTAAGAAATTCATAATCCACTAGTCCAGTTCGAGAGCATTAACTATCCATTATCTCCTCTGAGTCCCAACATATCACGAGCTCGATGTATCTCATGAATGGGAACAGGCTGAGAAACATAACGGCTACTATATTAACTGTGAGTCAAAACTATCGTTGTATTGCTGAGATGTTTAAGCTTCGGGTGCGTAGGTCATAAAGTAATGATCTGTTTCGAGGAGCCGAACATGAAACTCATCAGCCCCTTTTGACAACACATAACATGAATATACTGACTGACTAAACAGAAGATGAAAATTAAAGTAAAATAGAAGGGCAGATAAACGATGCGTAAGAATAGAAGGAGGCCCACAAGCTTGCTGTTTATTTCCTTGAAACTACGGCAGTCCCACATACAAAGAAATGCATAGTTCAGCCCTAGAAGGGTCACTGCATTATCTATGAAAGCGAGAGTACAATCAATTTCCTCGGCCTGTGCCATTAGTTGGATGACGCTCAATGTTTGCCGGTCCTCGGAGATCTGGTCGGTTTTTACCCCCAGCCCTGTTGTGTAACGCGGGTGGTCCAATTACTGGCGTATGTTACAGGCAGGACTTGCTACGACGCCCCGGGGACCATACATGTTTGTATACCCACCACCCTCCCTCCAGTCCCTGAGCAGTAATCGACCGCTTGCTCTCACTCACACAGACGCGTTCAACTAATCATGTACGGGCTACTTTGAAGATACTTCAAACCGTTCAGTAGTCTCCATGGTGTGTTTAACAAATGGACGGTATTTCTAGATGTTTAGAGAGATCCCATGGCTACAAAGATCAGTCCCGTAGAGGATAACAAGAATTTCAACCAATTGACAACTGTCTACTTTCACAACATTATATTGTCTTGTTCGTATCAATCAATCACAACAGCGCTTTCAAACACCTTCATAGCGTCTTTGCATGATTAACATTACAGGTATTAACTATAATCGTGACAAAGCTGTGACCAGTGGTAAGGAAAACTAAATTCAGAAATGTAGAACAAAGATAAATTTAGAAAAACGGAACCGCAGCGAATGGGAATGTGATGATGATGATGATGATGATGATGATGATGACGATGTTTGTTGCTTAAAGGGGCACTGCGCCTCTCCGAAAAGCCCGAAAATCCTGAAGGAAAATCTTCCATAACTACATAGTTCTTTTGCTCGCTGTCAGTTTATTTGAAAAGATGACGATGACGATTGATGTTGAAAGGGGCCTAACATCTAGTTAATCGGGCCCTAATGGGACGAGATGGAGCGAAATAACATGATAATTAAAATTTTAAAATGTAACCACTGACTAGAATTTAAAACGAATGATGGTGAAAAATGATTATAAATATTCAGAGGATCTAATTCGCAATGCCTCAATTTTTATAAAATCATGGAAAATATAGATTAGTATAGAATCAGGCATTGGCTTGAAATGCAATCATATAAAACATTCAAACCAGAATTAAAAATAACACAGAGAGGCACAAAAATACAAACTAAAATATAATCAATAGAATAAAACGTAGTTAAAAATAAAATCAAAATTTGAAAACGATATAAAATCTCTTTTTTGCACGATAAAACAGGCCACTATCCCTCATTGACGAGGTCTGTTGACTGCTCGTCATCTCGTAGGATGAGAGAGATGGTACTCGAGAGTTTTAGACTACGGCGCAGATCAGCCAGTCCACACACTCTGTAAGGATGCGTGCCACGGGAAGATGAGCGCCAGAAGTATACACAGGGGGACGGGAGGGAGGGGGTTCCCCCTTCAGTAAGTAGGAAAATTCCGAAAGGAAGTCCTCCATACCTTCGCAGTTCTTTTAATCGCTTTCGGCTTAAATGAAAGAGCGGAGGTCTGCGATTAAGTCTCCCAGTACGACATAACCAAATGCCTCTGCTGAAAGCAAATATCACTGGCTGGAACCTTGTAAGGCAACGGGTGTAATGTAACAGCCTCCTCGACAGCTAACTCGTTTCCCGCTACAACAGTGTGGCTAGCAATTCTGAGATATCTTAACGAGTTATACGATTCTGATGAAGAAAATAATTAATTTTACTTTTGCAAATTCAAGTTACGAGTAATTAAAGCGATAAAATTAATATACAGCAAAATTTACTTTTGTGGTAAGTAGGAAACTGCAAAACGAACTTTATGACATAGTGTAATATTTATTTGTCGGAGATGACTTAACCTAGACCAGCCATTCCCAAACTGTGTTCTGCGGGCCACTTGGGGGCCGCGACGATCATCCAAGGAGACCGTTATACCAAATTTAGTAATTGTTGTGTAACCACTGTTGTACGACTTACAAACAGTATTGTAACTTTTTTTGCAAGTGGCTTTACGTCGCACCGACACAGATAGGTCTTATGGCGACGATGCGATAGGAAAGGCCTAGGAGTTGGAAGGAAGCGGCTGTAGCCTTAATTAACGTACAGCCCCAGCATTTGCCTGGTGTGAAGATGGGAAACCACGGAAAACCATCTTCAGGGCTGCCGACAGTGGGATTCGAACCCACTATCTCCCGGATGCAAGCTCACAGTCGCGCGCCCCTAACCGCACGATCAAAACGCCCGGTATTGCAACTCTTAACTTGGCTCATAGGAAGAGAAGATAATGACGTAATTTTGAGACACTTGGAATTGCTAGATCCACACTCAGACCGTATCTTCCGCCTCTGGTTCAGGAAATCTTGTGGATCAGAAATTCCGTCTTTGAAACTGAACATGAACTGCTATGCATTGAAGAAGATCAACCAGTCGAAGTATCTTGGCAGAGAGAAAGTAAAAAATACATTGAAGTAGGATGTATCACAACTCTACGTCTTTGATCGACTTTTGTATCCATGGCACCCCCTATACCCTGCAAGTTCTAGAAAGGAAATACTGCGTTTGTTGATGATGTTTGTTGTTAAAAGGGACCTAACAGCTAATACTGCATTTAATGCCATTCATGACTAAATACCTGTGTGAGTGTACCTTTTCTGCTCTCACACAAATTAAAACGAACTGCAGAAACAGAGCTGATCTTCAGTTCGAGTAAAACGCTTGGTCTTTGGAAAATAACACCATCACGCAACAAGTGATTTCTATTCAAGCGACTTTCTAGATGCAGACTGTTGTAATTATTAGCCAAGTGTCATATTGGTTTTATTTCTGTGCATGTATACAGTATCCTTATGTAAATGAAGTTAAATTAAACTTTGAAAGAAAGTAAATATTAGTCCTAAATTATACGAATAAAAAACATGGTAGCATTACAAAAATTCCGTTTTTTGTTTACTAACTGCAGCATTATGTTCTCTGGCTAGAGGATCCTTGAGCATGCATGCGATATGCTAAGGAGGCCTTACACACAAAATGTTTGGGAAACCTTGATCTAGACAATAGTCAATATTGTGATGGCAGTGGATTACTTCAGCTGGGAATACAGAGATGCCATTTTCTCGGTGTAGACGGGTACGCCACCATGTTGCTGCAATCAGGTGAAGAAAAAATCAACAAGGTGTAGTTCGATGTTCACTGATTCATAATCCCTCTACCCGTGTTTACATTAGTCTATTTCTAATAAAAGTGTGCGCGAAGTATTGTAATGTGTTTTCCCTTAATTTTTCAGTGTGGAAAGAATTCAATTCCATCATAATATGGAACAAATAGCCATTTCATATTACACACAACCGCACCTGGCCTGAATTACTTTCCAGCGTCCAGTTTACTGACAATTCTTTTTGAAAACGAATGTGCGAGTTAAGTCAACAGCAGTCAGGATATAGTTCTCTTGTTTCTCTAAATACAATATTTGCCCGGATTGCAGAGCAGCAATCCGTGTTGGCTATTGCGCAGCCTGAAAGCAAACGTGACAGCGAGTTTTAAAACAGAAATGTTCAGTTAGCTGTAGTAACTTTATTATATTCCACCAGCTTCCTCTCCAAAACACTAGGTCGTATTTGCAGACAGTCTAAGTCAATATTTTGAACAACAGAAATATGAATACCCGCTGAGAAGTAAAATTCAGTCAGCTGATTTTCCAGACCTATATGATGAAACTTGCCGGTACATCTGGTGATAATTGATGATGATGATGCTTGTTGTTTAAAGGGGCCTAACATCGAGGACATCGGCCCCTAATGGTAAGAAATGAAATAACAAAAGAAATCAAATTCATCCACTGACCAAAATAAAATAAGAATGTCGTGAAGAAAGAATGGATGGACATGAACCACAAAAACAAAAAACGAGCAAACAAAAAAACAGAGGATCCAATTCAAAAAAGATCATAATTAATGTATGACTGACCAAGGGACCACTCATAAAGCACAATCCTGAATCGAGAATGCTTGATGTCGATAGGGGTCCAAAATCCAGATCTAAGGCCCCTCAGAATGGTACATGTCGCGAGTAAAGTAGAACCATGGTATTTGTCATGTCGGGGTACTAATCAAAAGTAGCGAAGACTAACGGTGTTCCACACAAGAAGGTACTACTCACAAGTTTTGCACTTCGTACAGGGAACGCAGACCTATGGTGTCTCGCACACAATGGCGCCACTCATAGCCAACGCAAACCGATAAGGTTCCTCACCTAGGTGTACTAACCACACATCCCGTGGTGTTCCTCACAGAGTGGGTACCAATCACAGCCAACGCAGACCCACGGTGTCGCTCATATAGTGGTACAACTCACAGGCAACGCCCAGACCCGCGGTGTTGCTACATGGGTACGACGCACGGGTACTGGAAACCCACAGGAGAACCCCCTCCAGCTGCTACTAATCACAAACTTATTTCATACCTAATATAGTGGTACTACTCGCAAGTACAGGCAACCCATGGTGTTCCCCACGTGCTGGTACGAATCAAAAGTAGTTTCATGGTTCTAATTCCGTCATCCCTTGGTCGCCCCTTTTAGTAGCCTCTCACGACAGGCAGGGGATACCGCGGGTGTATTCTACATGTGCGTCCCCCACCCGCAGGGGGTAGTGTGTTTGGTCCGCGAGAGGTATTTTATTTCCCTCAAGTCCGCCGGCAAGCCGGTTAGGACCCCCCTATCCGCCACCTGGGACGCGCCACGTGGGAGTATCACCTCTCCCCCTGCTACGCCAGCGTAGCAGGTTCGTGGCTGGTGATAATTGTGACAAAAATAAGTCATTTTTAAATTTCGTACATTCTCAATGAAATAATATGGAAAATAACATTGAATAATATATTCTCTTCTCTCTTCCTTCTCTTCCTCCTTCCAGTGCCAGTGGTACTGGCCACGATGGTAGAGCGTTGCCTTCTGAGGGTGAGATGTTTTATTGAGTTCCCTGACTCACTTCGGTGGTTTTTGATAGAGGTCGAGGAACTCCCAATTTCCGGCTCGTTATGACTCAAAGATGATGGATTCAGTATTCAGGCGAAGGGGAGGGGCTGGTTCCACCGTCGGATGTCCTGAGAATGATTTTCTGTGGCTTTCCATTCTTCTGCACTAAATTGAATGCCGGGACAGTTCCTAGTATAGGCCACGGCCGCCGACCCCCCTTCTCCGGTACAAATGTCCTGGCCTGAGTGGCCGCCTCCCACTTCAGGTGAGGAATTCAAACACTGAGTAGTAGTAAACAGAACATATATAAAAGCTGGAGCCTAAAATTTATATTCGAATTTCATGTTAATAGAAAGGGTACCTCTCTCAACCAGAAAAAGGAGGACTTGAGGCAGTTCATTTTCTACCTTCTTCACCCACCAACCTTTGTTGGGAACACTTACCTCACCTCACCTCACTCGACGATCACACACAAATAGCTCACGGATATGTTAACAGCTGGCTGACAAGCCCATATCATCGTACGCAGTAGGTACCACCCTGAATATTGATGATGATGATGCTTGTTGTTTTAAGGGGCCTAACATCGAAGGTCATCGGCCCCTAATGGTACGAAATGAAAGAACAAAAATTGCAAAGGCATCCACTGACCAAAATAAAAATAAAATATGGCATGAAGAATGAATGGATGGACAGGAACTCAAAAAAACACAAAACAAACAAACAAAAACCAGTGGATCGGACTCAATACTGATCGAAAATAACATTATTACCGACCAAGGAACCACTTATAAAGCACAATGATGCTTGGTGTCTAAAGGGGGTGCAAACTCCACGTCTAAGGCCCCACAGAATGGTACATGTCGCGAGTAAAATAGAACCATGGTACGTGTCATGTTGGGGTATTAATCAGAAGTAGCGAAGACTCACGGTGTTCCACAAAAGATGGTACTACTCACAAGTATTGCAATACGTACAAGTAACGCAGACCTATGGTGTGTCTCACACAATGGCCCAACTCAGAGTCAACGCAAACCGAGAAGGTTCCCCACCTAGGTGTACTAAACACGGGCGCCGGTATTCCCGTGGTGTTCCTCACAAAGTGGGTACTAATCACAGGCAACGCAGACCCACGGTGCTGCTCATATAGTGGTACAACTCACAGGCTACGCCCAGACCCGCGGTGTTGCACACATGGGTTCGACGCACGGGTACTGGAATCCACCAGGCCAGGCTTTTACTGCTACTAATCACAAACCGATTTCGTACCTAATTTCGTGCTACTACTCGCAAGTACAGGCAACCTAAGGTGTTCCCCGCGTGATGGTATGATTCAAAATTAGTTTCATGGTTCTAATTCAAACAGCCCTTGGTCGCCCCTTTGAGTCGCCTCTTACGACAGGCAGGGGATACCGCGGGTGTATTCTACATGTGCGTCCCCCACCCGCAGGGGGTAGTGTGTTTGGTCCGCGAGAGGTATTTTAGTTCCCTCAAGCCCGCCGGCAAGCCGGTTAGGACTCCCCTATCCGCCACCTGGGACGCGCCACGTGGGAGTATCACCTCTCCCCCTGCTACGCCATCGTAGTAGGTTCGTGGACCCTGAATATTTCGCAGTGTTGCTACAAAGGGCATTACATTTCTCAGAGCACCTCGCACCCGTGAGCTACAAGGCGACGCAGAAACAAATAAAGAGTTGTTCCGTAAGTACAAGGGATGATGATGATGATTGTTGTTTAAAGGGGCCTAACATCTAGGTCATCGGTCCCTAATGGTACGAAATGAGACGAAATAGAATGACATATTAAAAGTCTAAAATTCTCCACTGACCAGAATTCAAAGCGTGAAAACGAAGAATGAATGGATGGACATGAATTTAAAACAATCAGTGGATGCGACCCTGAATGCTTTACGTTCACACAAACTGACGTAAAAGAATAGTATTACTGACCAGGGGACTGCTGCTATAGCATAACACTGAAACGATGATGCGTGCAGTCTAAAGAGGGTCCAAAATCGAAGTTATCGGCCCCTCATAACGGTACTGATCGTTAGGAAAGTAGAACCATGGTATTTGCCCTGTTGCGGTACTAATCAAAAGTAGCAGAGACTCGCGGTATTCCACACATTATGATATTACTCAGAGGATATGAAATTCGACATATAATACAGACCAATGTTTTTCTCACTTTGCGGCGCCATTTACAGGCAACGCAAACCTATCGTGTTCGTCACATAAGAGTACTAACCACAGGGACCTTCCCCTATCCCGTGGTGTTCTTCATATAATGGGTACTAATCATAGGCAAGGCAGAACCATGGTAACTATCATCCCATGGTCCTGCTCATATGGTGGTACTTGAGCTTGCTGATGATGCTTGTTGTTTAAAGGGGCCTAACATCGAAGGTCATCGGCCCCTAATGGAATGTGATAAACGACATGAGAGATGATGTTAAAATTTTAAAAACATATCCACTGACTAGAGTTTAAAAAATGATGGAGAAAAATGAGGGTGAGATGAAAACAATCAGTGGATCTAATACGCAATGCCTTATTTTCTAATAAAATAAGAGAAATTACAGGAAAACAAAAGAATAAGGCATTGCCTGGTAGTACATAATTTACGAGAGACGTTAAAATAACACATTAAAATACGCAAAACAAATTAAAATTAAGTCAATAGGATAAAAGCGAAAGTGACACAAAACACACTAGGTCAAAGGACAGCATTACACACGAGAAAACAGTCCACTATCCCTCATAAAGCGGATGACGAGGTCTGCTGACTGCTCGTCATCACGCAAGATAAGGGAGATAGTACTCGGAAGGTTAAGACTACGGCGCAGATCGACCAGGTCCACACACTCCGTAAGGATGTGCACCACGGTAAGGTGGTCGCCGCAGGTACACACCGGAGGGGGTTCTCCTTTCAAAAGATGCGAGTGAGTCAAGATACCGTGGCCGATCCGAAGACGACATAATACCACGGCTTCCCTCCGCGAAGCCCGAAGGGAAGTCCTCCATACCTTCGTTGTTCCTTTTATCGCTCTCAGCTTATTGGGAAGTGGAATGGCCTGCCACTCCATCTCCCAATGGGACATAACAAGATGTCTCAGCTGGGAGCGAATATCACTTACTGGAACCTGGAAAGGCAACGTGGGCAGTGTAACTGCCTCCTTGGCAGCCTGATCTACTAACTCGTTTCCCTCTATGCCCATGTGGCTTGGGAGCCACACAAACGTAATTCTGGTGCCGGCATCCCAACACCCGGCCAGCAGGTCCTGGATTAGCTGCACCAGAGGGTGCCGAGGGAAACAGGTATCTATAGACTGGAGCGAACTCAAGGAGTCGGTACACAGAAGAAAGTGTCGGCGCTCATTGTACAGTGCGTACCGCAGAGCCTCATAGATAGCATAGAGCTCTGCTGTGTACACACTACAGGTTGCCGGAAGAGCAAAAAGGAACCTATCATTGTTAACAACGAACGCACAGCCCACCTTCGTATCTGACCTTGAACCATCCGTGTAGACGACGACTGAACCTGGATAGCGGCCAACAACGGACAGGAAGAGCCTCCGATAAATCGAAGGGTCCGTGTTTTCCTTTGGACCAGTGTGCATATCCAGGATTACTTCAGGTCGTCGTACGACCCACGGAGGTACCCCACTTGGTTGTCTGACAAGGCAAGGAACCGAAGGTACGTCAAACAATTCGGAAATGTTATCCAAGCGTATCCCAACCGGCCGCGTCGCTCGAGGACGAGCAGCGTACAGCAAACGGTTGCCATTGTTGAACACGCAAGGATAGCTGGGATGAAGTGGCATCTGTCGCAAATTTGCAGCATATGTAAGTAGAAGTTGCTGGCGCCTCAGGTGTAAAGGCGGCACACCAGACTCAGCGAGCAGGCTAGCGATGGGGCTTGTACGAAAAGCTCCCGTCGCCAACCTAACCCCGCTGTGGTGGATACTGTTCAGCTTCGCAAGAACGCTTGGTCTTGCGGAGCCATATGCTGCACTGCCGTAGTCTAACCGGGATAAAATGTGTGCCCGATAGAATCGCAGGAGCACCGCGCGGTCAGCCCCCCAAGAAGTGCTGCTAAGAAACTTAAGGATATTAAGCTTCCTAGTGCATTGCACTTTTAACTGCCGCACGTGTGGCTCCCACGATAATTTACTGTCAAAAAGGAGCCCAAGAAATCGGTAGGTGTCAACAACTGGAAGAACGACATTACCTAGATAAAGCTCAGGATGAGGGTGAAGTGTACGTTGACGACAAAAGTGGACAACGGAGGTCTTTGCGGCAGAAAACCGAAAGCCATGTTCTAAGGTCCACTTCTCCACCCTCCTAATAGCTTGCTGTAACTGTCGCTCTGCGACTGCCATACTGCACGAGCTATAGTGCAGAGCAAAATCATCCACATATAGGGACGGTATGACGGCTGGACCAGCAGCCGCGACAATACCGTTTATGGCAATCGCGAACAGAGTGACACTAAGAACCGATCCCTGTGGTACTCCATTTTCTTGAACGTGGTATTGCGAATATGTCCTCCCTACTCGGACACGGAATAGACGGAGGGACAAAAAATTCGCAATAAATACCGGCAAGTTACCTCGGAATCTCCATTGATGCAGGACTGAAAGGATGCCATATCGCCAGGTGGTGTCGTAGGCCTTCTCCAAGTCAAAGAAGACAGCTACCAAATGCTGTTTGCGGAGAAACGCATCCTGGATAGAGCTCTCCAGGCGTACCAAGTGGTCTGTGGTGGATCGAGCGGCTCGAAATCCACATTGGTACTCGGACAAGAGTCCTTGTTTCTCCAGACACCACACGAGTCTGCGATTTACCATCCTCTCAAAGAGCTTACACAGGCAATTTGTAAGACAAATCGGTCTGTAACTTCCTGCATACTTAGGATCTTTGTCAGGCTTGAGGACAGGGATGACTATGCCCTCTCGCCACTGAGACGGAAAATCACCCTCTGTCCAGATTCGGTTGAACACACGAAGGAGATATAGTAAACTATCATCACTAAGGTGTTTCAACATCTGGTTATGGATGTTGTCCGGTCCAGGAGACGTGTCCTTGCAAAGCGCTAATGCGCTGCGGAGTTCCCACTCCGTAAAGGGCACGTTGTAGTCCTCTGAAGCTTGGGTGGCAAAACTAAGGTGATGACGTTCAGCCTCCCGCTTCAGAGGGAGGAAATCAGGATTGTAATTCCCGGAGCCAGAGACATCCGCGAAATGACTAGCGAGATGATTAGCAATCGCAAGGGGATCAGTGGCGACACTGCCTGCAATGGAAATTCCCGGTACAGCAGATGATCCTTGAATACCCGAAAGTCGTCGAAGTTTCGTCCACACTTGAGATGATGGAGTATGCGACGTCATGGACGACACATATCTCTCCCATGAAGCCTTCTTACTTTGTCGAATAAGAACTCGCGCCTTCGCGCGGAGTTTCTTAAATGTTACCAAGTTGGCCACAGTAGGCTGTCGACGGTAACGTTTATGAGCGCGACGGCGTTCTTTGATGGCTGCTGCTATTTCATCGTTCCACCAAGGAACGAGTTTTCGGCGAGGAGCCCCCGATAAAAACGGAATGGACTCCTCAGCAGCAGCAAGAATAACTTGGGTGACGTAAGTTATTTCCTCGCCGACGGTCCGCCTGACATCATCGTGAAAGACAGCTAGTGATGTGTACTTTGGCCAATCAGCATGTTTAAGAATCCATCGAGGGGGAGCCTCGACGGGTTTATGTTTCAACAAAGTAAGAATAATGGGAAAATGGTCACTGTCACAGAGATCATCGTGTGCATTCCACCGAAACAGTGGAACCAACGTTCGGCTGCATAGACTTACGTCTATGCGAGAGTATGTGCCGTAACGTACACTAAAGTGAGTTGGTTCCCCTGTGTTCAAAATACATAAATCCAGATCTGTTATAAATGTTTCCAACTCTCTTCCTCGGGGACAAGGCGTCTCAGAGCCCCATATGGGGTGATGGGCGTTAAAATCGCCCAATAAGAGGAAGGGTGGTGGAAGCTGATCTATAAGATCAGCGACATCATTGATGTTCAGATGCTGGCCGGGTGGAAGATAAACATTACACACTGTTGCTATGACAGGCAGCGAGACGCGAACAGCTACAGCCTCTAGAGGGGTTCGTAATGAAACCTCTTCGCTGTAGCTATCAGAACGTACAAAAATGCCAACGCCTCCGGAAGCCCGGTGAGCATAATATCGTTCTGTCGAGTATAGTTTGAAATTCCTCAAGACCGTATGATGACCAGGTCTGAAATTGGTCTCCTGAATACAGACTATACTCGCTGCGTACTCACTAATAAGCTGACGTAACTCAGCAAGATGCCTGTCATAACCATTACAATTCCACTGTAACAGTGTCATAGTGTGGACTGTAAAAGGAGTGTTAGGTTATGAGCGAAAAATGCTCGTTAGCCTAAACACTATCTAATTCTACATCCGTAGATGTAGAGGACAGCGCGACATCCATCCCGTCATCAAAAGATGGCAGGGGTGCCGCCCAGAACTTCGACAAATTTCGGGCGCGAGGGGGTCCCCTACGAGGAGAGCGCGCAGGTTTGGGAGCAGGAGTGCCTCCTGGCGCAGACTCATACCCTCCAGATGGGGGGCATGACTTCTCCTTCGCAGGGGAAGGCCGAGAGCGCTCAGAACGGGCGCTCTTCTTCCCCTTCTTTTTTTCAGGTTTAGACGGGCTGGGAGATGGTTTCCCAGCCCTGGTCAACGAAGCCGCCTCCGCCGGCTCGGGCACGACTTTCGTCGACCTCCTAGGGGGGGGAGACTTAGTCTTCCCCCCTTGCTGTGCCGGCTGCAGTTCCCAGCCGGCACAGACTTCTGGTTGGTCGAAGGTGGGGTGGTCCCCCCCTTCGAGCTTTGACTATTTGCGACGTTGCTGGGAGCAGCAGCAGTCGCCTTGGGCGCAGCGGTCTGGACAGGTGTCTTGGTCGTAAATGACGAACCTGGAAGACTCTGAGCTATCAAGCTATAGTCGAGTGTACGGGCAGGTGTATTCATAGAATGAAACTTACGGCGCGCTTCCTGGTAGGAAAGACCATCCAGGGTCTTGATCTCCTGGATCTTCTTCTCACTCAGGTATGTCGGACAATTCCGATCCCGAGGAGAATGAAAACCGGAGCAGTTAGTGCACTTGTATGGAGTTGTGCACTCCTCCGCGCCGTGAGCTACTCGTCCACATGTACCACATACAGCCTGATTCGAACAGCGAGATACCATATGTCCGAATCGCTGGCATTGATAGCATCGCATAGGAGGCGGGATGTACGGCCTCACATCGCAACGATAAGTGGTTACCTTGACTTTCTCTGGTAACACTGACAACTTGAAAGAGACAATGAAGGCACCAGTGGCAACGTCTTCACCGTTGACCTTGCGCGTAATGCGCCGGACGTGTGTCACGCCACGGTTCTTCATGTCTTCCATCAACTCGTCGTCAGTGTTCAAAATAAGGTCGCGGTGAAAGATGACTCCGCGAACCAGGTTCAAGGACTTATGCTCCTCCACTTTGACGGGGATTTCGCCAAAGTGCTCGCACTTAAGCAACTGATCAGCTTGCAGTGCTGTACGAGTCTTGAGAAGCAAACTACCGTTGCGCATTTTCTTAAGTTCCTCCAGTTCGCCATAGACGCCTTCGATGTGCCGACTAAAAAGGACCGACTTCACCAGCTTAAAATCGTTCCCATCGGTTCTGGTAGCGACCAGAAACCTAGGGAAGCTGGATCCCATTCCTTCACGCTGCGCATGTTCCCAGGGAGTTGAACCTCTCAGGGAAGCAAAAGTTAAAGACTTAGGTGGGCGACCACCTTGAGAGAGCAGACTTCGTTTGGAAGCCATGCCCGATAGCATCCTCCCCGAATGCCACCCACTCCGATCAGGGGTCTCTGTAGCCGAACCAAGCAGCCAAGGCAATACCCACCTGGTCATAGCAGGTACTGCCCGGGGTCCGATGTTGGACGATGCCTAATACGGCATGACTGAGGCAATGAGCACTAAGACTCCCTTCCTCCAGCCACCCGCAATAGCATGTACCCCATAGCGTTTACAGAGCACTAAATATAGAGAAAAAAATAAAAATAATTAATAATAATATGTCCTTCTGGCATTCGGCTGTGCGGGGACCTGCGTTGTCAGGCGGATACCACTGCCCGGGTACATGATACTCCCACCCGCCGCGTCCTGTGTGGTTGCTGGCACGGGCTTTCGAGCGTAGTCGCACACATAGGAGCTCCATCGCCGGGCAGCACGCACATCAAATTTTGAATGGTCTACATCTGACCCTCGGAAAAATAATAAAAAAATAAAGAGGGGACCATGGCCACATGACCCTTTAAGTCGCCTTCTACGACAGGCAGGGATTACCTATGGATGTATTCAGCCTCTCCCATCCACAGGAGGTCCATCACATTATACCAAACCGCAATCCATGTCCGCGCCAAGGTCGCCCCTTTTTGTCGCCTCTTACGACAGGCAGGGGATACCGCGGGTGTATTCTGCATGTGTGTCCCCCACCCGCAGGGGGTAGTGTGTTTGGTCCGCGAGAGGTATTTTATTTCCCTCAAGTCCGCCGGCAAGCTGGTTAGGACCCCCCTATCCGCCACCTGGGACGCGCCACGTGGGAGTATCACCTCTCCACCTGCTACGCCATCGTAGTAGGTTCGTGGTATGGTGGTACTTATCACAGGTACTGCAAAAGCCGAACGCACGGTGCTCCTGTGTGCTACTAATCACAAACCTATTTTGTACCTAATATAGTGGTGCTACGCACAAGTAAAAGCGACCTTTGGCGTTCTCCGCGTGGTGGTACTAATCACACACAGCTTCATGGTTTTAATACAATCATCCCTTGGTCGCCCCTTTTAGTCGCCTCTCACGACAGGCAGGGGATACCGTGGGTGTATTATTCGTCTGCCTCCCCCACCCACAGGGGGTGTTGTTTTTGGTCCGGGAGAGGTATTTTATTTCTCTCAAGTCCGGTTAGGACCCCCCCCCCATCCGCCACCTGGGACGCGCCACGTGGGAGTATCACCTCTACCCCGCGTAGCAGGTTCGTGGTATGTACAAGGGGAAGCGAAACTGCACGTCACAATCTAATACCTGAAAATGGACCTCATTGTATGGGCATAAAGACCCTTAATATCATTATTATTTTTATTCTTATAGCACTAGCTCAGAATGGATCAAACCCGTTGTTTTGCGAACAAAGAAACAACGTGCAGTAAGGACAGGTCATCGGTACAAATAATGGAAGCAATGACAGATCCAGCTTGTGATCTCGAATTTTTCAAGAAACTGCATTGAGATGCGAGACTCGGGGGGCATATATAGCTCAGTCAGTGGCTGTGGCTCGCGACTTCAGAACATGTAGCTCCTTTGTGCTGTCTTCTGTTTGACACAACTTGACTGTGATATAACCCCCGTAGTTTACAACTTAATGGAGCCGCACATGGTCTTACTTGAGATATCTGTGAGTTACGCGCCACTGAACATTAAACTCACAGCTGGTGAACAATGGTCCGAGGAAAG
Organism: Anabrus simplex; assembly: GCF_040414725.1. NCBI lineage: Eukaryota > Metazoa > Arthropoda > Insecta > Orthoptera > Tettigoniidae > Anabrus > Anabrus simplex. The sequence goes on along the minus strand of NC_090268.1, from coordinate 208,471,484 downwards.
TTGTGGTGGCTCCAGATGTAACAGTCATGCGGGCTGCAGAGCGTGGAGGCTCTGCTTCTGGTAACATTCAAGCGAAGAAGAGAAAAGAAGATATGAAGTGAGAAAAAATTAGAGAGAAAATAAAAAAAAAACAAATGGGAATAGAAGAGCAGAATAGCGAATAGAGAAGGAAAGGAATGGGAAATCATAAAATATGACAGGACTGAAAAATGAACCTTTGCCTTTCGATCCCCGCTCTATATGGTGGTACTAGAAGGAGCTTAAAATACGCCAGCCTCTTGCCAGCAGATTTATGCTTACGTCTCTGAAAATCAATTAATCAGTTGTTACAATTATTTGAAGACTACTACAAATATAAATACATAGTAGAATTCACTTTGATGTTGCTGTTACTAATGTCTGGAATTGTAATATGGATATTGCTTCCCTTTCACGATTTAATGAACTAACTTCATCCATGTAGCCACCCGCATAGTCTCTTACCAAATGTCGGGAAGCAGTTGGGGACCGTTCGCAAGGCATACTCTGTTGATGACAGCGATGGAGCGCCCTACAGCGCGGAGCACAAATGCCTCTACGAAAAATTCCCGGACAGTATATGGGTGGTCTACGGAAACGAGACCACTCACGATATCAATCTGATCTCCAGGAATGAACGGCCGACTTATGCGGTGCATATCCGCAGACTCCTTCGGACCTGCACGAAACGCCTTGACCCAACGCGCAAGCGTCCTATACGACAATGCATATTCGCCACAGCTTCACGTAATCCTGGAAAACATTCTGATGCATTTTTTCATCGGGCAACCTCGATGTAAATCCACGAACACTGGTCGCATTTTGAATACATGCTTTAGAGGGGTGAAATTGCCACACGCAACAACAGTGCCACCTGACCACTCCTATATCCTACTTGTGAGAAAATAAGATATGAAGTGAGAAAAGATTAGAGAGAAAATAAAAAAAAAACAAATGGGAATAGAAGAGCAGAATAGCGAATAGAGAAGAAAAGGAATGGGAAATATGACAGGACTGAAAAATGAACCTTTGCCTTTCGATCCCCGCTCTATATGATGGTACTTGAAAGAGCTTAAAATACGCCAGCCTCTCCTGCGAGAGTATGGACACATTGCCACAACTTTACTTACAGCGTGCGCATATTCAGCATCAACGGAAAAGCAAGCCTTAAGTTCCATGTTCGATTGTCAATTCTTTCAGGGGAGTCATGACTAAAATTTTGCGATTTTTGAGCAAAAAATCACATTTTCAATTTTAACCTTAAAAATCCCAATTCTTCCTCTTTCGTGATGATGGTGATGATGATGCTTGTTGTTTAAAGGGGCCTAACATCTATGTCATCGGCCGCTAATGGTATGAAATGGTACGAAATGTTATGACAATTTAAAAATCCATAATCCTCCACTGACCAGAATTCGAAAACGTGAGGACGAAGAATGAATGGGTGGATGTGAAGTTAAAACAATCAGTGGATCCGACCCGCAATGCCCACATTCACGGAGAAAACCGTTAAACAATAGGGACTGATTATAAAGCACAATCCTGAATCGATGATGCTTGTAGACTAAAAGCGTTATCGGCCCCTCATAATGGTACTTATTGCTAGGAAAGTAGAACCACAGTATTTGTCATGTTGCGGTACTAATCAATAGTAGCATAGACTCGCGGTATTCCACACATTATGGTACTATTCACAGGTAATGTAATGCACACGTGTAACACAGACCTATGGTGTTTCTCACATTGTGGCGCCATTAACAGATATCGCAAACCTACGGTGTTCCTCACAGAAGTGTACTAATCACAGGGACTCGCACTATCCCGTGGTGTTCTTCACATGGTGGGTACTCATAGTCAAGGCAGACCCATGGTGTCGCTCATATAGAGGTACTAATCACAGGTACTGTAAAAGCCGAAAGCCCACACTGTTGTTACTAATCACAAACCTATTTTGTAGCCCACATAGTGGTACTACGCGCAAGTAATAGCGACCCATGGTGTTTCCTGCGTGATGGTACTAATTACAAGTAGTCTCCTGGTTCTAATTCGATCATCCCTTGGTCGCCCCTTTTAGTCGCCTCTTACGACAGGCAGGGGATACCTTGGGTGTATTCTTCTTCTGCGTCCCCCTTCCACAGGGAGTTATGTGTTGGTCCGCGAGAGCTATTTTATTTCGCTCAAGTCCGCTGGCAATACGGTTAGGAACCCCCTATCCGCCACCTTGGACGCGCCATGTGGGAGTCACTTCTCCCCCTGCTAAGCCAGAGTAATAGGTTCTTGGGTCATACAAAATTAGCTTCGAAATTCTTTCGGAATACATTTCAGTAATACCGCTGGAATATATACACCTTATAGTAAACTTACCCAGTGCGTAAAAGGGGATAGACACATTAGGAAATAATTTACAGTCCAAGACAGTTGTAAAGCAAGAATGCTTCTTAATATTTTCTACTTTTAATCCATCTGAATTTTTCTTTTTTGCTCTTTGACATGCAGAAAACGCTCCTTGTGACATGGTTCTCACCGCATTCACCTGAAATATTCTGAATATGTGCACGAAATGGAAGTGCGTATTTCTGCATGTTATTACCAGTTTCATATCACCTTCACAATTTCACTCCTGAAATAACACGAAACTAGATTTTTGCCTATAATGAATAATGAAAAATTGAAAAAAGTCTCCAATAATTTTTAGCTGACTGAAAAACCAGCAGCTGTTCTTTAATTAAAGTCTGCCTAATTATAGCCCCCAAAAAATGAATAGTGCGCCGCAAGGAGAAGTTTTTATGCAGCATATGAAAATAAGTTTATTTGTCAGTAACATTGCAATCAATTAACTAATCAGCTCCAAATTTTGCATGGGGCTATATGGTATTAATATACGCATGTGTCTTAAATTTGGTTTTGATACATGGTAAATTGTAGAATTTCGAAATTTCAGGTGACTCCTTAAATCAGTGTCTAGCCAAGGGCTTGCATTTTATTAAATGTGTAGTTGATCGACACGCTTCTTCCTGCCATTTCAAGTAGTACAATTACAATCAGATGGACTTCTTGCCTCTCAAACGGTATTTCATTCGCCGTAATGGAAGTTGGGTGAACCGCCCTAATTGCTCCCAGAATATTTCCCAGTAGGATATTCAAACTTCTCTGTAGTAATTACTCGCACTGTCTACCCGAGTGCTCCGAGAACAAATACTGTATTACCGGAGGAATATAGTGAATGCCGCTGACAAACGTTCTGCAAGAGGAACATTTTATTCAATACATTCCTGACGCGTCGTACTTCATATAAAATTACCGAGTTAAATGTTCACGAAGAGACGATATCTCGGCCATTTATGTACCTGAGTAAGAGAAGCCAGTCGATTGGTCAATTCCCAAAACACAATATAATGGCTTAATAAATTATATTCTTTCTCTCCAGGTATGAGCACAGCGACAATTTTTTGAGGGTCTAGATTTATATCGTGCGAAGGAAACACAAGTGCTATTTCGCAATTTATAACACGGCCATTCTACAAGATACTCCAAAATATGAAGTGTGGATCTCTCATTCCTCACTAAATGACAGACTAAATGGTGTTTGAGTTAAATGGTTTTGCCAGTTTCGATGTGATGGAGAAGCTTACTATTTATTGTTTATGGGAGAAAAAATAACGGGAAAAAATTAGTTCAGGTGGTGGTGATTATTGTTTTAACGGGAACCATCATCTCTTAATAATAATTGGTAAAAAATGGAAAAGGTCCGATCCTTCCCAACAGAATGATATCGGCAAAATTATGGCAAAGGTCACGAAGGGCGTGGAGATTAAACTCTCCCTAGGCTTCGCAAATCTAATAGCATCGGAGTAGGAAGAGGAGAAGAGTTGACGAAAGGAGGTGGTATTGATTACTGTTTAAAGTGGAAGTACAACTGGGCAACAATCCCCTATTAACAATGATGATGATAATGATGATGATTGTTGTTTCAAGGTGACTAACGGCTAGGTCATCGGCCTGTAATGGTACGAGGTGCAACAAAATTAACATTTAAAACTGCAAAATGTATCCACTGACAAACTCTGAAACGAATGCTGACGAAAAAAATTATTGTGAAACAAAAACAATCAATGGTTCCAATTCACAATGCCTTAATTACTGGTACGATGATCATTATTTAAAGTGGTGAAAAATTCAGGTCACCGCCTCCTATCATGGTACAAATCACTTGTAAAGTAGAAACATGGTGTTCCTCCTATAGTGGTACTAATCACAGGTAACATGGACTCATGGTGATTCTCGCATGGTGGTACTAATCACAGGTAATGTTGACCCATGATATGTCACACACAGTGGCCTCAATCACAGGTAACACAAACCCGTAAGATTTCTCATATAAGGGTACTACTCACAGGGAACGCAGACCCATGGTGTTCCTTACATAGTGGGACTAATCACGGGCGCCGCCGGTATTTCCGTGGTTTTCCTCACATAGTTGTACTAATCCCAGGCGACAGCCAAGCCCGTGGTGTTTCTCACGCAGTGATACTAATCATACGCAACGCAAACCCATGGTGTTTCTCATAAGGTGGTACTTCCCATAGGTAACGCAGGCCCATTTTGAACACAGTGGAATACACACGCTGACCATTATCACAAGCAACGCCCAGACCCGTAGTGTTTCTCATATAATGGTACTGCTCCTATGTAACCTAGACCTCGCAAGGTGGGACTAGTTGCAAGTAAACGTCGAGCCATGGTGTTTCGCACGTAATGGTACTAATCACAAGTAATCTCATGGTTCTAATGTCATCATCCCCTTGATCGCCCCTTTTAGTCGTCTCTTACAACAGGCAGGGAAGCCGTGCGTGTAGTCTAAGTCAGCGTCCCCCACCCACTGGGGGTAGAGAGATAGGGAAAAAAGGAAAAAGGAGGGTTCAAACACTTTGAAATATGAAGTACCAGGCAAAGGAAGACAAGGCCCACGAAGACTCCCTAGACCTTGAATGCTCTAATACCGTTGTGGTCGGAAAAGAACAAGAGTTGACCAAGGGAGGACGGACAGGATAAATGAAAGTGAGGAGCTTGGCACAAGTAAGTGGAAACAATTCCAGGGCTCAGCTAAGGACCCCGTGGTCACCAACCCACGCTCCCAAGTTGAGAGCTCCTGGGGCCCCTTTTACTTCCCTCTTACGATGGGCAAGGGATACCGTGGTGTAGTCTTCGTCTGCGTCCCGCACCCACAGGGGTCGGAAGAGAACAAGAGTTGATCAAGGGAAGTCAGATAGGAGCGTCAAAAGTCTCATCGAAAGCGTCTCAAAGTTATAAGCAAGAGTCCTCACATGAGTTCCGCAATACGTAAGTCCTGTGGTGGAAAATTATTTGGAATTCATGATCGTGAAGATACATAGTCTACATTTGTTTAGAATTCATAAATAGCCGGGCTGAGTAGCTAAAATGGTAGTGCGCTGGCCTCCTTAGTTTAACTTTGCCGCTGAGTCAGGTGGTATTTGAAGGTGTTCAAATACGTCAGCTTCGTGTCGGCAGGTTTCCTGGCACGTAAAACAACGTCAACCCAACAACATTATTGCCTACTAGCAAACGTGCCCGTGCTTCGCCAGGGTATTCTACATTGTACACGGAATTCGACGTAAATTACTATACACGCAGTGAATACGATTAAGCTGAATATCTCCTATCGTTATCCGAGAAACACTACAGGTACGTATTTTCCGATATAAGGTGCCCGTTAGGAAATTTCTATGATAATGGTAGGCTACATTCTTACTGCCATTCTCAATCGAGTTGGGGAGTTTTTATTATACGTAATGATAAGTCCCTTTACTTAATGCCAGTCAAGTCTAAATGGAAAGTTTTTATTATAATCAAGAAATGCAACTCTATCTAACGTAAAAGGAATCGAGGCACGACAAAATGTCATTGGACAAAAGTTTTATATATCAACAAATTAAGCTGCGATTCTGCAATCTGTTTTGTGATACGACTTACCGATTAACAATCAATTACCCGAAATGATGGTCTGCAACGTCATTAAATTTGCCTCCATATTTCGATATTTTTGGGGGCCAAAATGTTACACACTAAAACACCTTGGAATTCTTTCCTCAAAGGAAATAGTGTCCAGGTTTAGGGATTGGCAATCGTATACATACGGAGAAATTAAGAAAGAAATTTGATATTAATTGAAGATAGAATAATAACTGAGGACAGCCGGATATGGTAAATATATAAATACAAAGTGGATGTATTGGAAAAATGAAATGTCCTTCACTATATTGTTGATGATGATGATGATGATGCTTGTTGTTTTAAGGGGCCTAACATCGAAGGTCATCGGCCCCTAATGGTACGAAATGAAATAATAAAAATTGCAAAGGCATCCACTGACCAAAATAAAAATAAAATATGGCATGAAGAATGAATGGATGGACAGGAAGTCAACAAAACACAAACCAACAAACAAACAAAAACCAGTGGATCGGACTCAATACAGATCGAAAATAACATTATTACCGACCAAGGAACCACTTATAAAGCACAATGATGCTTGGTGTCTAAAGGGGGTGCAAAATCCACGTGTAAGGCCCCACAGAATGGTACATGTCGCGAGTAAAATAGAACCATGGTATGTGTCATGTTGGGGTATTAATCAGAAGTAGCGAAGACTCACGGTGTTCCACAAAAGATGGTACTACTCACAAGTATTGCAATACGTACAAGTAACGCAGGCCTATGGTGTGTCTCACACAATGGCCCAACTCAGAGTCAACGCAAACCGAGAAGGTTCCCCACCTAAGTGTACTAAATACGGGCGCCGGTATTCCCGTGGTGTTCCTCACATAGTGGGTACTAATCACAGGCAACGCAGACCCACGGTGCTGCTCATATAGTGGTACAACTCACAGGCAACGCCCAGACCCGCGGTGTTGCACACATGGGTACGACGCACGGGTACTGGAATCCACCAGGCCAGGCTTTTACTGCTACTAATCACAAACCTATTTCGTACCGAATTTAGTGGTACTACTCGCAAGTACAGGCAACCTATGGTATTCCCCGCGTGATGGTACGATTCAAAATTAGTTTCATGGTTCTAACTCAGTCAGCCCTTGGTCGCCCCTTTTAGTCGCCTCGTACGACAGGCAGGGGATACCGCGGGTGTATTCTACATGTGCGTCCCCCACCCGCAGGGGGTTCACTATATTGTGATGATATGAGTTACGGATTTAAGAAAGCGGTAACACGGGAGAAATTTTGGCGCGGTGACTGTTAGGTAATCATATAAGAAGATGACTTGTGGTGTTATTACTTAAGCCTAAAGAGACAAGGCAGACGAAAAACTTAAACCGGAAAACTGAAGTAGACACCCTGTGGGTGGGGGACGCAGATGAAGAATTCACTCACGGTACCCCCTGTCTGTCCTAAGAGGTGACTAAAAGGGGCCCAAGGGGCTCTCAACTTGGGAGCGTGGGTTGGCGACCACGGGGCCCTTAGCTGAGATCTGGCATTGCTTTCACTTTACTTGCGCCAGGCTCCTCACTTTCTTCTATCCTGCCCGACCTCCCTTGATCAACTCTTGTTCTTTCCCGACCCCGACGGTATTAGATCATTCGAGGCCTAGGGAGTCTTTCATTTTCACGCCCTTCGTGGCCCTTGCCTTTCTTCGTCCGTCACTTCATCTTTTGAAGTGACGGATCCCTTCTTATTTCTTCCTTTTTCTCTGTCTACACCCTGTGGGTGGGGGATGCAGACGAAGAATACACCCACGGTATCCCCTGCCTGTCGTGAGAGGCGAATAAAAGGGGCGACCAAGGGATGATTGTATTAGAACCATGAAACTTCTTTGGATTAGTACCATCACGCGGGAAACACCATGGGTCGCCTTTACTTGCGAGTAGTACCACTATATTAGGTACGAAATAGGTTTGTGATTAGTAGCAGCAGATAGTGGGTCACTGTGGGTTTCCAGTAACCGTGAGTCGTACCCATGTGAGCAATACCCCGCGTCTGGGCGTTGTCTGTGATTAGTACCACTATATGAGCGACACCGTTGGTCTGCGTTCCCAGTGACTAGTACACCTAGGTAAGGAACACCATCGGTGTGCGTTGCCTTAGTGTGGCGCCATTATGTGAGAAACACCATAGGTCTGCGTTACCTGAATGACGTCCAATACTTGTGAGTAGTACCATCATGTGTGGAACACCGGGAGTCTACGCCACTTTTGATTAGTACCCCAACAAGACAAATACCATGGTTCTCCTTTACTAGCGATAAGTACCATTATGCGGCGCCGTTGACCTGTATTTTGGACCCCTTTAGACAACAAGCATCCTCGATTCAGTATTGTGCTTTAGAAGTGGTCTCTTGGTCAGTAATACTATTTTTATGGTAGTTTTTGGGTACAATCCACTGATTGTTTTAAATTCATATCCATCCATTAAATCTTCATGCCATTTTCTATTTTTGTCAGTGGATGATTTAAAACTTTTAATTTCTCATTTCATTTCGTACCATCAGGGGCCGATGACCTAGATGTTAGGCCCCTCAAAACAACTAGCACCATCATCAAAACGGAAGTAGAATAGAAATTCACTAAACATTGTAGCAAATGTGAGAAAACAACTTACGGTGTGAAATAATGGGGTACATTCTGCGGTACTAGAGCAACCCAGGTGCTATTTGAAGATGATTGTAACCTCTAACGGTATTCCATAAATATCCGGCAGAATGGCAGTTGGACGTCACTCTCGTCTTCTACCCAACGAGAAACCAATAGTTTACAGGTATGATGACGAAAAACATTACGTTACAACCCTGCTGGCAAGCAGCCAGAGATGTTGCCATGGTAACCGGTGGAATTTTTGTCAGTCTTCGAGGGTGTTTGTAGAACACAGTATGTTTCTCCGTCATTTGAAGAGTAAATGAATTTATGTAGATAAAAAAAACTACTTAAAATGAAGGTATATTTGACATACTCGTACAGTCGACAGATTTTACAGAAAACCAATAGTGTATGAGAAAATATAAAAAACCCGTTTGTTCCCTCTATAAAACCCCAGTCTTTTCCGCGTTTTACACTCATATGCATATTAGAACCTATCCCTGGATGACTATACTATAAATATTAAGTTTGGTCGAGATCCGTCCAGCCGTTTCGACGCGATGGTGAAACAAACAAACAGACACGAAAGCTAAACAACACTGACAAGGTATTCAATTTACCTAAATCGGATAAATATCTGAAAAATTGGCAAAATAAGCGAAATTACAGACAGCGGACCACCTACTCCTTTATTTATATAAATTATTTACGTATATAAAGCAGAAAGTCGGTCTGTCTGTTCCGCATACATACATACCTATACCGTTTTATCAATCTGAACCCAATTTTGTACACTTAACTTTCGGGATGGTGCGGGTAACACTTTCTAGAAGAAATTTGGACAACCCTCTCCATTCCCTAGATTTAGGTGCTTTGGCACATTAGCATATAAGAGTAATACTGAATTTGTCGTACAAAGAGTAGTCACGATGCGAGGAACAAAATTCGGCAGGTCACAAAGCGGTAGCGGAAACGAAGTTCTGAGGCCCTAAAATCAACAGTTTTCGAGATATTGGCATCATACTGTCCCAGTTTTAGGTTTGGGGATCGGATCAAGAAATGGTCGGCCGTAAATATGACGTCAGCTCAGTGGATCCCATTCATCATTCCATCTGAAGGAACTGCGTAGTGAATCATTACACTCGGTCCTCTTTAAAGAGAAACATATCCACGAACTAAAATTATCAGAAATCACCTTATCACATTATTTGGCTTACGAGGTTCCTGTGTATCTTTCAAGGTCTTTATAATGATTTTCACTGCATGGTCAGTAGTTCCCGGCCCTAACACAGTACCCTCAAAACAAAAATACATTTATTCCTCATAGCATCAATAGTGCTCTAGATTTATAGACATGAAATTCAAGTGAATCTCTGGTCGTACTGATATTTCCATGATAGACTTTGGTCGTTGAGGCTAACAGGACTGTGTACTTCCCGCGAGTGGAAATGAAGTGTGTATCACAATACTAAATTCTCGGAAACTTGGTAACTGAAAGACCCACTGGGAGTGCATATATGACCATATGGCATTTTGAAGTCTGTGCAATATAATTATGTAAAATATATGCTATTTTGATGATGATGATGATGATGATGATGATGATGGTTGTTCTTGAAAGGGGCCTAATATCTAGGTTATCGGCTCCTAATTGTACGAAATGAGGCGAAATGCAGTGGCAATTTAAAAGTACAAGATTCATCCACTGATCTGAATTCAAAACGTGATCACGAAGAATGAATGGATGAATATGAACATTCAGTAGATCCAACTCGCAATGCCTCACCTTCTCAGAAACTATATGACTGCACAAGGGACTGCTCCTAAAGAACAATCATGAACAGATGATGCTTATTGTCTGAAGGGGTTCAATATCCAGTTCAACGGTTCCTCATAATGGCACTTATCGCTAGTAAAGTAGAACCATGGCATTTCTCAAGTTGCGGAACTAATCAAAAGTAGTGTAAACTCACGGTGTTCCAAACATTAAGGTACTACTCACAAGTATTGTACATCGTACAGGTAACGCAGGCCTATGGTGTTTCTCACATAATGGCGCCACGCGTAGGCAACACAAACTCATGGTGCACCTCACATAGGTGTACTAATCACAGGGACTCATACTATCCCGTGGTGTTCCTCACATAGTGGGTACTAATCAAAGGCAACGCCCAGAAACGTGGCGTTTTCCACTTAATGGTACATATCACAGCCAACGTAAGCCCGTGGTGTTCCGCATATAGTGGTACTAATCACAGGTACCGGAAACGCACAGGGAACTACTCTCTGCTGCTACAAATCACAAACCTGTTGTGTACATAACATAGTGGTAGTACTAGCAAGTAAAAGCGACACATGGCCTTCCCCGCGTGATGGTATTAATCAGAAGTAATTTCATGGTTATAATTCAATCATCCCATGGTCCTCCTTTTAGTCGCCTCTTACAACATACAGGGGATACCGTGGTTGTATTATCCGGTGATAGACAAAGAGAAAAAGTAGGAAAGCGAGGATTCCGTCACTTCTAAAAATGAAGTAACGGATGAAGAAAGGCTAGGGCTAAGAAGGGCGTGAAAATGAAAACAATCCTAGGGGTCGGAAAAGAACAAGAGTTTACCAAGGGAAGTCGGACAGGATAGATGAAAGTGAGGAGCCTGGCACAAGTAAGTGGAAGCAATGACAGGACTCAGCTAAGGGCCCCGTGCTCGCCAAACCACGCTCCCAAGTTGAGAGCCCCTTTTAGTCGCCTCTTACGACAGGCAGGAGATACCGTGGTTGTATTTTTAATCTGAGTCGCTCACCCACAGGTGTTGTATGCTAATTTATAAGGCGAGAGACGTCAGGAAATTTGGAGGCCTTGTAACCGTTAGAGCGTGCGAAGCCGAGTACGGCAGCTAGTTTATAAATTAACCAATACCGACTACGTACCTTATTTCGACAATACTTATCATGTGGATCTTATTCTATGCCAAATATTGTGGCCGTGTTCCCGACGCAACTCCCTGTAACATTTTCTTTTTTGCTAGTAACTTCTGGAAAACAATGCGGTATTATATTTCTCTCGGGTAAGTGAATAGTTATTGCTTAGTTAGATCTCCCACCGAAAGTAATCCGGACTTTAGAACGTGCTTATTTGCTGAGAAGCACTAGTACTGTCTGTTGTCAGGTCACTGATGGAAGCCTGTTGCTAGTGGCAAGTTAAAACGCCGCCTTTGCCGGCCTTAGTGATGAGTGTGTACTCAGCATGAAGCGCACCACTCTTTCACCACAATCCGTGTGTGTGCACTCGCTTCTAACAGTTCTGAAACATATGCTGCTACTAATGAGAGAGTTAATATTTACCAACCTACTATTTACTATCCTACTCCTCCTCCATCCGGTGATGAGGGATTTGCACAGAGCCTTAGTAACTTCTAAGAAGAACATTACTTAATTGTTTAACAATATAACCCTAATTGTTGAAAAATGTAATTTTGATAGCAAAACCATACCGAACCCCATGGCTCAACAGCACAGAAGGGCATTGGCTTAACAAGCGACAGCTCCTCAGTTCGAAGGCCTGCAGATTACAAGGTGTCGTGTGGTCAAAACGACGAATCCTCTTGGCTGTTATTATTGGCTTTCTAGTCTGGGGCCGCTATCTCACAGTCAGATAGCTCCTCAATTGTAATAACGTACACTGGGTGGTTCTCGAATCGGCCCTCAGAACCAGGTAAAAATCCTTACCTTAGCTGGGAATCGAACCCGGTGAATCAGGGCAAGGGGCAGGCATGCCACCCCTACACCGCGAGGCCGGCAATTTTGATAGCTTAATCCTGTAATGTTTAACGAAATACCTACCATCGGAGTGTGTTATATCCCAATTTGTCTGATCCAATTTCTCGAATCAATGCTATTCGACCACTCCTGGACTCCTTTAACAACGATCACGTATTTAAAGGGAGTAACAATAAAGTAAGTCAAACATTCAGGACATTTTCGTCACGTGTAAAGGAAGAAAATATGTTATATGAACGTGGTGATGATGATGATGATGCTTGTTGTTTTAAGGGGCCTAACATCGAAGGTCATCGGCCCCTAATGGAACGAAATGAATGACATGAGACATGAAGTTAAAATTTTAAAACGTATCCACTGACTAGAGTTCAAAAAGAGTGGTGATGAAGAAAAATGAGGGTGAGATTAAAACAATCAGTGGATCTAATACGCAATGCATTATGTTCTCTTAAAAGAAGAGGAAGTACAGGAAATCAAAGGAATAAGGCATTGCCCAGTAGTACAGATATTAACACATAATTTACGTTAGAGGTTAAAATAACACATTAAAATGCGCAACACAAACTAAAATGGAGTCAATGAGATAAAAGCGCAACTGACATAAACAACACTAGGACAAAGGACATCATCACACACGATAAAACAGACCGCTATCCCTCATAAAGCGGATGACGAGGTCTGCTGACTGCTCGTCATCGCGCAAGATAAGGGAGATTGTACTCGGAAGGTTAAGACTACGGCGCAGATCGACCAGGTCCACACACTCCGTCAGGATGTGTACCACGGTAAGATGGTTGCCGCAGGTACACACCGGAGGGGGTTCTCCTTTCAGTAGATGGGAGTGAGTCAAAATACCGTGGCCGATCCGAAGACGACATAATACCACGGCTTCCCTCCGCGAAGCCCGAAGGGAAGTCCTCCATACCTTCGTTGTTCCTTTTATCGCTCTCAGCTTATTGGGAAGTGGGATGGCCTGCCACTCCATCTCCCAATGAGACATAACCAGATGTCTCAGCTGAGAGCGAATATCACTTGCTGGAACCTTGAAAGGCAACGGGGGCAGTGTAACTGCCTCCTTGGCAGCCTCATCTGCTAACTCGTTTCCCTCTATGCCCATGTGGCTGGGGAGCCACACAAACGTAATTCTGGTGCCGGCATCCGAACACCCGGCCAGCAGGTCCTGGATCCGCTGCACCAGAGGGTGCCGAGGGAAACAGGTATCAATAGACTGGAGCGAACTCAAGGAGTCAGTACACACGAGAAAGTGTCGGCGTTCATTGTACAGTGTGTACCGCAGAGCTCCAGAGATAGCATAAAGCTCCGCTGTGTACACACTACAGGTTTCCGGGAGAGCAAAAAGAAACCGATCATTTCCGACAACGAACGCACAGCCCACCTTCGTATCTGTCCTTGAACCATCCGTGTAAACGACGACTGAACCTGGATAGCGGCCAACAACGGACAGGTAGAGCCTCCGATAAATCGAAGGGTCCGTGTCTCCTTTCGGACCAGTGTGTAAATCCAGGATGATTTCAGGTCGTCGTACAACCCACGGATGTACCCCACTTGGTTGTCTGACAAGGCAAGGAATCGAAGGTACGTCAAACAATTCATAACTGCTATCCAAGCGTATCCCAACCGGCCGCGTCGCACGAGGATGAGCAGCGTACAACAAACGGTTGCCATTGTTGAACACGCAGGGATAGCTCGGATGAAGTGGCATCTGTCGCAAATTTGCAGCATACAAAAGAAGCATTTGCTGGCGCCTCAGGTGTAAAGGCGGCACACCAGACTCAGCGAGCAGGCTAGCGATGGGGCTAGTACGAAAAGCTCCCGTCGCCAACCTAACCCCGCTGTGGTGGATACTGTTCAGCTTCGCAAGAACGCTTGGTCTTGCGGAGCCATATGCTGCACTGCCGTAGTCTAACCGGGATAACATGTGTGCCCGATAGAATCGCAGGAGCACCACGCGGTCAGCTCCCCAATTAGTGCTGCTAAGAAACTTCAAGAGGTTAAGCCTCTTGGTGCATTGCACTCTTAGCTCCCGCACGTGTGGCTCCCACGATAATTTACTGTCAAAAAGGTGCCCAAGAAATCGGTAGGTGTCAACAACTGGAAGAACGACATTTCTTAGATAAAGCTCAGGATGAAGTTGAAGAGTACGTTGACGACAAAAGTGGACAACGGAGGTCTTTGCGGCAGAAAACCGAAAGCCATGTTCTAAGGTCCACTTCTCCACCCTCCTAATAGCTTGCTGTAACTGTCGCTCTGCGACTACCATACTGCACGAGCTATAGTGCAGAGCAAAGTCATCCACATATAGGGACGGTATTACGGCTGGACCAGCAGCAGCGACAATACCGTTTAAGGCAAAATCGCGAACAGAGTGACACTAAGAACCGATCCCTGTGGTACTCCATTTTCTTGAACGTGGTATTGCGAATATGTCCTCCCTACTCGGACACGGAATAGACGGAGGGACAAAAAATTCGCAATAAATACCGGCAAGTTACCTCGGAATCTCCATTGATGCAGGACTGAAAGGATGCCATATCGCCAGGTGGTGTCGTAGACCTTCTCCAAGTCAAAGAAGACAGCTACCAAGTGCTGTTTGCGGAGAAACGCATCCTGGATAGAGCTCTCCAGGCGTACCAAGTGGTCTGTGGTGGATCGAGCGGCTCGAAATCCGCATTGGTATTCGGACAAGAGTCCTTGTTTCTCCAGACACCACACGAGTCTGCAATTTACCATCCTCTCAAATAGCTTACACAGGCAATTTGTAAGACAAATCGGTCTGTAACTTCCTGCATACTTAGGATCTTTGTCAGGCTTGAGGACAGGGATAACTATGCCCTCTCGCCACTGAGATGGAAAATCACCCTCTGTCCAAATTCGGTTGAACACACGAAGGAGATATAGGAGACTATCATCACTAAGGTGTTTCAACATCTGGTTGTGGATGTTGTCCGGTCCAGGAGACGTGTCCTTGCAAAGCGCTAGGGCCCTGCGGAGTTCCCACTCCGTAAAGGGCACGTTGTAGTCCTCTGAAGCTTGAGAGGCAAAACTAAGGTGATGACGTTCTGCCGCTCGCTTCAGAGCGAGGAAATCAGGATGGTAATTCCCGGAGCCAGATACATCCGCGAAATGACTGGCTAGATGGTCAGCAATCAGGAGGGATTCAGTGACAATATTGCCTGCAATGGAAATTCCCGGTACAGAAGATGATCCATGGATACCCGAAATACGTCGAAGCTTAGTCCACACTTGAGATGATGGAGTATGTGACGTCATAGACGACACATATCTCTCCCATGAAGCCTTCTTACTTTGACGAATAAGAACTCGCGCCTTAGCGCGGAGTTTCTTGAATGTAATCAAGTTGGCCGCAGTAGGCTGTCGACGGTAACGTTTGTGAGCGCGACGGCGTTCTTTGATAGCTGCTGCTATTTCTTCGTTCCACCAAGGAACGAGCTTTCGGCGAGGAGTCCCCGAATAGAACGGAATGGACTCCGCAGCAGCAGCAAGAATAACTCGGGTGATATAAGTTATTTCCTCGCCGACGGTCTGCCTGATATCATCGTTAAAGGCAGCTAATGATGTGTACTTTGGCCAATCTGCATGTTTCAAAATCCATCGAGGGGGAGCCTCGACGGATTTTTGGTTCATCAAAGTAAGAATGATGGGAAAATGGTCACTGTCACAGAGATCATCGTGTGTATGCCACCGAAACAGTGGAACCAACGTTCGGCTGCATAGACTTACGTCTATGCGAGAATATGTGCCGGAACGCACACTAAAGTGAGTTGGTTCCCCCGTGTTTAAAATACATAAATCCAGCTCGGTATCTAAGGCTTCCAGCTCTCTCCCCCTGGGGCAAGGCGTCTCAGAGCCCCAGATAGGGTGATGGGCGTTAAAATCGCCCAACAAGAGGAAGGGAGGTGGAAGCTGATCTATAAGATCAGTGACATCAGTTATGTTAAGAGCGTGACCTGGTGGAAAATAAACATTACACACTGTTGTTAGGACAGGCAGCGGAACGCGAACAGCTACAGCCTCGAGGGGAGTTCTTAATGGAACCTCTTCGCTGTAGGTATCAGAACGTACAAAAATCCCAACACCACCGGACGCCCGGTGAGCATAGTACCGTTCTGTCGAGTATAGTCTGAAATTTCTCAAGACCGTATGATGACCAGGTCTGAAGTTGGTCTCCTGAATACAGACTACACTCGCTGCGTACTCACTAATGAGCTGACGTAACTCAGCAAGATGTCTGTCATAACCATTACAATTCGACTGTAACAGTGCCATAGTGTGGACTATAAAAGGAGTGTTAGGTTATGAGCGAAAAAATGCTCGTTAGCCTAAACACTATCTAATTCTACATCCGTAGATGTAGAGGACAGTGCGACATCCATCCCGTCATCAAAAGATGGCAGGGGTGCCGCCCAGAACTTCGACACTTTTCGGGCGCGAGGGGGTCCCCTACGAGGAGAGCGCGCAGGTTTGGGAGCAGGAGTGCCTCCCGGCGCAGACTCATACCCCCGAGATGGGGGGCATGACTTCTCATTCGCAGGGGAAGTCCGAGAGCGCTCAGAACGGGCGCTCTTCTTCCCCTTCTTTTTTTCAGGTTTAGACGGGCTGGGAGATGGTTTCCCAGCCCTGGTCGACGATGCCGCCTCCGCCGGCTGGGGCACGACTTTCGTCGACCTCCTAGGGGGGGAGACTTGGTCTTCCCCTCTTGCTGTGCCGGCTGGCAACTGCCAGCCTGCACAGACTTCTGGTTGGTCGAAGGTGTGGTGGTCCCCCCCTTCGAGCTTTGACTATTTGCGACGTTGCTGGGAGCAGCAACAGTCGCCTTGGGCGCAGCGGTCTGGACAGGTGTCTTGGTCGTAAATGACGAACCTGGAAGACTCTGAGCTATCAAGCTATAGTCGAGTGTACGGGCAGGTGTATTCGTAGAATGAAACTTACGGCGCGCTTCCTGGTAGGAAAGACCATCCAGGGTCTTGATCTCCTGGATCTTCTTCTCACTCAGGTATGTCGGACAATTCCGATCCCGAGGAGAATGAAAAACGGAGCAGTTAGTGCACTTGTATGGAGGTGTGCACTCCTCCGCGCCGTGAGCTACTCGTCCACATGTACCACATACAGCCTGATTCGAACAGCGAGATACCATACTTCCGAATCGCTGGCATTGATAGCATCGCATAGGAGGCGGGATGTATGGCCTCACATCGCAACGATAAGTTGTTACCTTGACTTTCTCTGGTAACACTGACAACTTGAAAGAGACAATGAAGGCACCAGTGGCAACGTCTTCACCGTTGACCTTGCGCGTAATGCGCCGGACGTGTGTCACGCCACGGTTCTTCATGTCTTCCATCAACTCGTCGTCAGTGTTCAAAATAAGGTCGCGGTGAAAGATGACTCCGCGAACCAGGTTCAAGGACTTATGCTCCTCCACTTTGACGGGGATTTCGCCAAAGTGCTCGCACTTAAGCAACTGATCAGCTTGCAGTGCTGTACGAGTCTTCATAAGCAAACTACCGTTGCGCATTTTCTTAAGTTCCTCCAGTTCGCCATAGACGCCTTCGATGAGCCGACTAAAAAGTATCGACTTCACCAGCTTAAAATCGTGCCCATCGGTTCTGGTAGCGACCAGAAACCTAGGGAAGCTGGATCCCATTCCTTCACGCTGCGCATTTTCCCAGGGAGTTGAACCTCTCAGGGAAGCAAAAGTTAAAGACTTAGGTGGGGGACCACCTTGAGAGAGCAGACTTCGTTTGGAAGCCATGCCCGATAGCATCCTCCCCGAATGCCACCCACTCCGATCAGGGGTCTCTGTAGCCGAACCAAGCAGCCAAGGCAATACCCACCTGGTCATAGCAGGTACTGCCCGGGGTCCGATGTTGAACGATGCCTAATACGGGATGACTGAGGCAATGAGCACTAAGACTCCCTTCCTCCAGTCACCCGCAATAGCATGTACCCCATAGCGTTTACAGAGCACTAAATATAGAGAAAAAATAAAAATAATTAATAATAATATGTCCTTCTGGCATTCGGCTGTGCGGGGACCTGTGTTGTCAGGCGGATACCACTGCCAAGGTACATGGCGCTCCCACCACGTAATGGTCCTGAGTGGACAGTTGCGGGCTTTTGGGCGTAATCGCACACGTAAGAGGCCCATCTCCGGGCAGCACGCACAGCAAAATTTAGAATGGTCTACATCTGACCCTCGGAAAAATAATAATAAAATAAAGAGGGGACCATGGCCACATGACCCTTTAAGTCGCCTTCTACGACAGGCAGGGATTACCTATGGATGTATTCAGCCTCTCCCATCCACAGGAGGTCCAACACATTATACCAAACCGCAATCCATGTCCGCGCCTAGGTCGCCCCTTTTTGTCGCCTCTTACGACAGGCAGGGGATACCGCGGGTGTATTCTGCATGCGCGTCCCCCACCCGCAGGGGGTAGTGTGTTTGGTTCGCGAGAGGTATTTTATTTCCCTCAAGTCCGCCGGCAAGCCGGTTAGGACCCCCCTATCCGCCACCTGGGACGCGCCACGTGGGAGTATCACCTCTCCCCCTGCTACGCCATCGTAGTAGGTTCGTGGATATGAACATGGACCCGAAACGCTTCATTTCCATATTAGAACTCATTTTCTACTACTGCATAGTTCAGGAATCATGGGAAACACACAGGAACTGAACGTGCCAGCATAACACATGAAACTCTTTCTTATATGGAATGTTCGAAATGCCTTCCGTTAGTATTGATACAGGGCATCAGGTACCCAGTGCGACGGTTATCTAAAGATTTTAATTCTGGACCAAGGGCTACGACGCGTTTCACTTAAGCGCCTGATAACAATATAATTCTAATGGTTCAACAGCCCACTAAACACTTTTATAGTTTTCGAAGGAGCCGAGCTAAAAGCACTACTTCGTGTTGGCGCGGTACAAAAATTGAGATTACCACTAGTAGCACTTAACAGTGGTGGTGGTGGTGATTATTGTTTTAAGAGGAAGTACAACTAGGCAACCATCCTCTATATAACACTAATGAGAGGGAAAAATGGAAGGGATCCGACACTTCGAAAAATGAAGATATCGGTCAAAGAAAGACAAGGGCCATGAAGGGCGTGAAAATGAAAGACTCACTAGCCCTCGCAAACCTAATAGCGTCGGGGTCGGAAAAGAACAAGTGTTGACCAAGGTAGGTCAGATAGGATAGATGAAAGTGAGGAGCCTGGCACAAGTAATTGGAAGCAATGCCAGGACTCAGCTGAGGGCCCCGTGGTCGCAAACCCACGCTCCAAAGTTCAGAGCCCCTGGGGCCCCTTTTGGTCGCCTCTTACGCCAGGCAGCGGATACCTTGGGTGTTATTCTACCGCCCCCACCCACAGGGGGATAGCACTTACCATCTGAAATTTATTATAAAATTATAATCTTACACAAACACAGAAGCATACCAGGACTTCTATTTACATTACAAAGTACAAATCACACAATTACACAGTTCGCGCTCTCTCTCAGTTCTCACTGTACATTCACTAGCACTCACAGTCTCCCTCAGTCCCACAGTTACTGTCATTGCCGCTATCGCAGTCTTCAGTTCACAGCTCGCGCACAACATTCTCACGGCTCAGTATGATGTACGCTGTCCATACACTAGTACAACCTCATTCACTGTCCCAGTGATCTCGTCCGCTCTGTTCACTCAAAGCAGCTGGCCCAGAAGACTCAACTTCAAGCAACAGACACGCAGAACGAACACTCTACAGACTGCCACCTCAACTTCAGGATGGCAACGTCCACAACGGCACTCATTCGGACTGACTGCACTCAACTCACCCACTGACCTCGACTAATGTTCGTAATATTGAAAGTCCGACAGTCCATACAGGCAGGTCCGTTTACTGCTTGTCTGGGTGGGGAAATGATGATGATGCTTGTTGTTTATAGGGGCCTATAATCGAGGTCATCGGCCCCTAATGGTACGAAATGAAATGATAACAAAAAGTTCAAAAAATCCACTGACCGAAATAAATAAAAATGTCATGAAAAATGAATCCATGGACATGAACGGAAAAAACAAACAAAAACAAACAAGAAACAAAAAAAACAGTGCATCCGACTCAAAATCGGTCATAAATAATACCATCACTGACCAAGGGACCACTTATAAAGCACAGTCCCGATGCTTGATGTCTAAAGGGGTCCAAAACCAGGTCTAAGGCCCCACAGTATGGTACATGTCGCGAGTAAAGTAGAACCATGATATTTTTCAAGCTGCGGTACTAATCAAAGGTAGCGTAAACTCACGGTGTTCCAAACATTAAGGTACTACTCACAAGTATTGTACGTCATAAAGGTAACGCAGACCTATGGTGTTTCTCACACAATGGCGCCGCTCATAGCCAACGCAAACCGATGAGGTTCCTCACCTAGGTGTACTAAGGACGGGCGCCGGCATTCCCGTGGTGTTCCTCACATAGTGGGTACTAATCACTGGCAACGCAGAACCACGGTGTCGCTCATATAGTGGTACAACTCACAGGCAACGTCCAGACCCGTGGTGTTGCTCACATGGGTACGACTCACGGGTACTGGAAAACCACACTGAACCCCGCTTGAGTGCTACGAATCACAAAATTATTCAGTACCTAACAGAATGGTAATACTCGCAAGTAAAAGCGTCCTATGGTGTTCCGCGCGTGATGGTACAAATCAAAAGTAGTTTCATGGTTCCAAGACAATCATCCCTTGGTCGCCCCTTTTAGTCGCCTCTTACGACAGGCAGGGGATACCGTGGGTGTATTCTTCGTCGGCGTCCCCCACCCACAGGGGGATGTGTGTTTGGTCCGCGAGAAGGATTTTATTTCCTCAAGTCCGCCGGCAAGCCGGTTAGGACCCCCCTATCCGCCACCTGGGACGCGCCACGTGGGAGTATCACCTCTACCCCTGCTACGCGAGCGTAGTAGGTTCATGGGGGTGGGGAGAAGACGATAAGAGGTATGGTTTCCATGGAAACGTGAGTGGACCCACTGCGGTTGCCATGGAGATAAGCCTGCTGGCCGGCTAGTGTTGCTTGTAGTTGCCAAACCTTTCAACTCTGAGTTAAAATACAAAAGAACATGGCGGTCTGAAGGAACGAACAAGTGAGTTGGAAGCGAGGGGAATAAGAAATGAATGCAGGAATGTGGCAACACCGTGCAATGGCGCTCTCTCTCAAAACACTTCTTTTAATATTATGCGTATAGACCACACCAGCAAGTCTCGCCTCCCTTATATACATGGGAGGCCCTTTGCGATATAAACTGACTTAGCAAATGTGATGGGATAGTCACTTTATAGCGTGTGGGACCTCCTCTGGCCCTCCGAACTGCAGTGTGACACCGTGGAAGTGAGTCGACAAGTCCCTGGTAGTCCTCTGGACACAGCTGACACCAAATCGTTTGCAGAGCGGCCGCAAATGCTGGTGTGTTCGTGGGTGCAGGATCCGTTCCAGGACATCCCAGATATGCTCAATAGGGTTCATATCGGGGCTCCTGGGTGGCCATGGCAGTCGTTAGACCTCCGCTGCATGTTTCTGGAACCATTCCCGGGCGACGTGGGAGCGATATGGCGGCGCGTTATCTTGAAACATCGCAGAACCGTCTGGGCGCTCGAAGGCCAAAAATGGGTGGAGATGGTCTCCAAGCAGCTCAACATACCGAGTACGATTCAAAGTCTCTTCCAGGACAACTATGGGACCCATTCCATGGAAAATGAGAATGAGATTAAAACAATCAGTGGATCTGATTCGCAATGCCTTATTTTGTAATAAAATAAGAGAAAATATAAGAGACAAAGGAATAAGGCATTGCTTGCTAGGACAGATATATATATACGTACTTTACATTAGACTTTAAAAGAACACATTAAAATGCGCAACACAAACTAAAATGAAGTCAATGGGATAAAAGCGCCATTGACACAAAAAACACTAGGACAAAGGACATCATCACACACGAGAAAACAGACCACTATCCCTCATAAAGCGGATGACGAGGTCTGCTGACTGCTCGTCATCTCGCAAGATAAGGGAGGTTGTACTCGGAAGGTTAAGACTACGGCGCAGATCGACCAGGTCCACACACTCCGTAAGGATGTGCACCACGGTAAGATGGTCGCCGCAGGTACACACCGGAGGGGGGTCAGTGTACATGGGAGGCCATTCGCGATACATCGGATGCAAGAACCTTGTGGAAGCTTCTGTGGACGGAAGGCTCTCCGTTCAACATGTCTGGTCGTTTTTATTCATCACTAGCGGCTACAGGGACACATTAGAGGGAGACCGACACATCCCACCACAAGCTGCTCCTTTTGGAGTGAACGCGTAGGCGGCAGCTAATAGACCATCAGTGATACACCTATCCAGTCCAGGCACGGAATCCTTCCGTGTTGCAGTAAACACGAGACCCGCTTCTCGCCAGCGGTGATATTCGAAATAAATTGACAAAGGTGACTGTGAGTGAAAAAATTCAGTCTAAAATAGGTTAAAGTAGCAGTCATGTACAAATTGGTTTCTCCACAGATGGACGATATACATATGTCATGTTTGATGTTCCAGGTGAAGGAGTACGAGTTGAGCGAGGTGTTCCACCACTCCGAGGACGACCACAAGTACGAAGTGCTGACCATGGAACACATCGCTCACAACAGTATCGGGGTCCTCAACAATAACGACATCGAGACAGAGATCGAAGAGGAAAGACGAGAGCAGGAGGCAGGTTTCTCCAGACCCAGCTCTCCCAATACGACAAGCAGCACGACCACGAGCACCACCACCACGACGACGAGGGCCCCATTCACGACCAGCACGGCGGCGCCCAACAACACTCTCGTGGTCATACCGCGGGGGGACAAGGGTGCCATCCTCAACAGTATCGTGGAGACGTATCGAGCTAGCTCCGGCGCCAAGGAACATCACCACAAGAAGTACCGAGGAAAGCCTAGGAAGCACATGAGGAAAATGCGTACGTATTGATCATGACCAAATTTACTACTTTAGTGACTAACGATCGCAAATTCCTGGTTGATACCGACCGAAGTAACATGTTTTAGAGGGATGGGCCTAAAACATCGAAACCGCATGGCATAGTTGTAGTTACGTTAAAAGGGGAGTTCGAATGCTCCACCTCACTTGTGTTAGAATCTTAGAATCGTGTATCTATGAAATACGAGCAAGTAAAAATGTGAAATCTTACAATTTCTTTCAAGTTTAATGAACTAAAATTTTTGAAATTTGTATTTTAAGTAAAATTCAAATTGATAGTCTGTGTTATGTAAAATTTAAAGAGACAAGTATACCTATTTCATGAACCGAGTTTTTATATGATTCATGTTCATGATAATTTTATCAACGCGGCTGTCCTCAAGGTCACCGAAGCGTGATATGAAATGGAACTGAACGAAATAATGCGTACCGACTGATTAGATTGAAAATGTGAATTAATATAAAACAGTCAGGGTAGATAACCAATGCCTTACCTCGACAAAGTCTAATAATAATAATAATGAAAATTCACAACCTATTTCCAGTCATCTGACCGGGTCAGGAATGGAATGAATGAAACCCCATCTAGCGGCGAGGATAGGAAATTTTCCGACTGCAGAAGCCTGTCGCACTCCTGTGGGGCAATGATTAAGGACTGACAGATGAAATGAAATGTTAATGGAGAGTGTTGCTGGAATGAAAGATGACAGGGAAAACCGGAGTGCACGGAGAAAAACCTGCCCGCCTCCGCTTTGTCCAGCACAAATCTCACATGGTGATGATGATGATGATGATGCTTGTTGTTTAAAGGGGCCTAACATCGAAGGTCATCGGCCCCTTATGGAACGAGATAAACGACATGAGAGATGATGTTAAAATTTTAAAAACATATCCACTGACTAGAGTTTAAAAAAAATGATGATGGAGAAAAATGAGGGTGAGATTAAAACAATCAGTGAATCTAATAGGCAATGCCTTATTTTATAACAAAATAAGAGAATATACAGGAAAACTAAAGAATAAGGCATTGCCTGGTAGTACATAATATACGTGAGACGTTAAAATAACACAATAAAATACGCAACACAAACTAAAATGAAGTCAATGGGATAAAGCGCAAGTGACACAAAACACACTAGGACAAAGGACAGCATCACACACGATAAAACAGTCCACTATCCCTCATAAAGCGGACGACGAGGTCGGCTGACTGCTCGTCATCACGCAAGATAAGGGAGATAGTACTCGGAAGGTTAAGACTACGGCGAAGATCGACCAGGTCCACACACTCCGTAAGGATGTGCACCACGGTAAGATGGTCGCCGCAGGTACACACCGGAGGGGGTTCTCCTTTCAAAAGATGCGAGTGAGTCAAGATACCCTGGCCGATCCGAAGACGACATAATACCACGGCTTCCCTCCGCGAAGCCCGAAGGGAAGTCCTCCATACCTTCGTTGTTCCTTTTATCGCTCTCAGATTATTGGGAAGTGGAATGGCCTGCCACTCCATCTCCCAATGGGACATAACAAGATGTCGCAGCTGGGAGCGAATATCACTTGCTGGAACCTTGAAAGGCAACGGGGGCAGTGTAACTGCCTCCTTGGCAGCCTGATCTACTAACTCGTTTCCCTCTATGCCCATGTGGCTTGGGAGCCACAGAAACGTGATTCTGGTGCCAGCATCCCAACACCCGGCCAGCAGGTCCTGGATCCGCTGCACCAGAGGGTGCCGAGGGAAACAGGTATCTATAGACTGGAGTGAACTCAAGGAGTCAGTACACAGAAGAAAGTGTCGGCGCTCATTGTACAGTGCGTACCGCAGAGCCTCACAGGTAGCATAGAGCTCTGCTGTGTACACACTACAGGTTGCCGGAAGAGCAAAAAGGAACCTATCATTGTCAACAACGAACGCACAGCCCACCTTCGTATCTGTCCTTGAACCATCCGTGTAGACGACGACTGAACCTGGATAGCGGCCAACAACGGACAGGAAGAGCTTCCGATAAATCGAAGGGTCCGTGTTTTCCTTTGGGCCAGTGTGCAGATCCAGGATTATTTCAGGTCGTCGTACGACCCACAGAGGTACCCCACTTGGTTGTCTGACAAGGCAAGAAACCGAAAGTACGTCAAACAATTCAGAAATGCTATCCAAGCGTATCCCAACAGGCCGCGTCGCTCGAGGACGAGCAGCGTACAGCAAACGGTTGCCATTGTTGAACACGCAAGGATAGCTTGCATGAAGTGGCATCTGTCGCAAATTTGCACCATACGTAAGTAGAAGTTGCTGGCGCCTGAGGTGTAAAGGCGGCACACCAGACTCAGCAAGCAGGCTAGCGATGGGGCTTGTCCGAAAAGTTCCCGTCGCCAACCTAACCCCGCTGTGGTGGATACTGTTCAGCTTCGCAAGAACGCTTGGTCTTGCGGTGCCATATGCTGCACTGCCGTAGTCTAACCGGGATAAAATGTGTGCCCGATAGAATCGCAGGAGCACCGTGCGGTCAGCCCCGCAAGAAGTGCTGCTAAGAAACTTAATGATATCAAGCTTCCTAGTGCATTGCACTTTCAACTGCCGCACGTGTGGCTCCCACGATAATTTACTGTCAAAAAGGAGCCCAAGAAATCGGTAGGTGTCAACAACTGGAAGAACGACGTTGGCTAAATAAAGCTCAGGATGGGGGTGAAGTGTACGTTGACAACAAAAGTGGACAACAGAGGTCATTGCGGCAGAAAACCGAAAGCCATGTTCTAAGGTCCACTGCTCCACCCTCCTAATAGCTTGTTGTAATTGTCGCTCTGCGACTGCCATACTACGCGAGCTATAGTGCAGAGCAAAATCGTACACATATAGCGACGGTATAACTGGTGGACCAGCAGCAGCAACAATACCGTTGACGGCAATCGCGAACAGAGCGACACTAAGGACTGATCCCTGTGGGACTACATATTCTTGTACGTGGTATTGCGAATTTGTCCTCCCTACTCGGACACGGAATAGACGGAGAGACAAGAAATTCGCAATAAACGCCGGCAAGTTACCTCGGAATCTCCATTGATGCAGGGCTGAAAGGATACCATATCGCCAGGTGGTGTCAGAAGCCTTATCTAAGTCAAAGGAAACAGCTACCAAGTGCTGTTTACGGAGAAACGCATCCTGGATGGAGCTCTCCCAACGTACCAAGTGGTCACTGGTGGATCGAGCTGCTCGAAATCCACATTGGTACTCGGACAAGAGTCCTTGTTTCTCCAGACACCACACGAGTCGGCGATTAACCATCCTCTCAAACAGCATACACAGGCAGTTTGTAAGGCAAATCGGTCTGTAACTTCCTGCATACTTAGGATCTTTGTCAGGCTTCAGGACAGGAATGACTATGCCCTCTCGCCACTGAGACGGAAAATCACCCTCTATCCAGATTCGGTTGAACACACGAAGGAGATATAGTAAACTATCATCACTAAGGTGTTTCAACATCTGGTTATGGATTTTCTCCGGTCCAGGAGACGTGTCCTTGCAAAGCGCTAGGGCGCTGCGGAGTTCCCACTCCGTAAAGGGCACGTTGTAGTCCTCTGAAGCTTGAGAGGCAAAACTAAGGTGAAACGTTCCGCCTCCCGCTTCAGAGCGAGGAAATCAGGATGGTAATTCCCGGAGCCAGATACATCCGCGAAATGACTAGCGAGATGGTCAGCAATCAGGAGGGGTTCAGTGACGATATTGCCTGCAATGGAAATTCCCGGTACAGAAGACGATCCTTGGATACCCGAAATACGTCGAAGCTTAGTCCACACTTGAGATGATGGAGTATGTGACGTCATAGACGACACATATCTCCCCCATGAAGCCTTCTTACTTTGGCGAAGAAGAACTCGCGCCTTAGCGCGGAGTTTCTTAAATGTTACCAAGTTGGCCGCAGTGCGCTGTCTACGGTAATGTTTGTGAGCGCGACGGCGTTCTTTGATAGCTGCTGCTATGTCTTCGTTCCACCAAGGAACGAGCTTTCGGCGAGGAGTCCCCGAGTAGAACGGAATGGACTCCTCAGCAGCAGCAAGAATAACCTGGGTGATGTAAGTTATTTCCTCGCCGACGGTCCGCCTGATTTTGTCGTTAAAGACAGCTAGTGATGTGTACTTTGGCCAATCAGCATGTTTAAAAATCCATCGAGGTGGAGCCTCGACGGATTTGTGGTTTAGCAAAGTAAGAATTATGGGAAAGTGGTCACTGTCACAAAGATCGTCGTGTGTGTTCCACCGAAAGAGCGGAACCAACGTTCGGCTGCATAGACTTACGTCTATGCGAGAATATGTGCCGTAACGTACACTGAAGTGTGTTGGTTCCCCTGTGTTCAAAATACATAAACCCAGCTCTGTTACTAATGTTTTCAGGTCTCTTCCCCGGGGGCAAGGCGACTCAGAGCCCCAGATGGGGTGATGGGCGTTGAAATCGCCCAACAAGAGGAAGGGAGTTGGAAGCTGATCTAGAAGATCAGTGACATCATTTATGTTAAGAGCCTCACCTGGTGGAAAATAAACATTACACACTGTAGTTATGACAGGCAGCGGTACGCGAACAGCTACAGCCTCCAGCGGGGTTCGTATTGGAACCTCCTCTCTGTAGGTATCAGAACGGACAAAAATGCCAACGCCACCGGAAGCCCGGTGAGCATAATGTCGTTCCGTCGAGTGTAGTCGAAAATTTCTCAGTACCGTATTATGACCAGGTCGGAAATTTGTTTGCTGAATACAGACTATACTCGCCGAATACTCGCTAATGAGCTGGCGCAACTCGGCAAGATGCCTATCATAACCGTTACAATTCCATTGTAACAGTGCCATAATGTAAGTGTGGGCTATTGTGGTTTAGGTTAGGAGCAGCGTAATGCCACCTAACCTAACTTACACTCACATCCCCATCCGAAGATGGAGATTCATGCTCCACGTGCATCTCCCCGTCACTAGACGAGGTGAAGCATGCCTTCAATTTCTTCGACGTTGTCTTGCGGTGGGGTTTCCTCTTACGAGGGGAGCGCGCAGGTCTTCTAGAAGGAAGACCCGCTGGCGTGGAATCAGGCCCTCGGGTGGAGGGCGTGAAGCCCAATTCGTAGGGGAAGTGGAAGAACGCCTGCTAAGGTCGCTCTTCTTCCCCACCGTCGATTCTTGTTGAGACGGGCTGGGAGGTGGTTTCCCAGCCCTGGTCGACGATGCCGCCTCCGCCGGCTTAGGCGCGGCTTTCGCCGACCTCGTGGGAGAAGGAGACGTTGTATTCTTCCCCTTCTGTGCCGGCGTAGGTTTCCTAGCCGGCACAGGTATATTGGTGGTCGAAGGCCGGGATGCACCCGCCCTCAAGCTCGTTCGTTTTCCAGCGTTGCTCCCAGGAGCAACTGCTGTCTTGGGCGCAGCAATCTTCTGAGAAGGTGTTCCTGTTGAAAATGAGGAACCTGGCAGGGACTGTGCTATCAAGCGGAAGTCAAGTGTCTTGGTCGGTGCATTCAGAGAATTAAACTTGCGGCGCGTTTCCTGGTAGGAAAGACCATCTAGGGTCTTGATCTCCTGGATCTTCTTCTCGCTCAGATAGGTCGGACAGTTCCGATCCCGAGGAGAATGAAGACCAGATCAGTTAGTGCACTTGTACGGAAGTGTGCACTCCTTCGCGCCGTGAGCTACTTTCCCACATGTACCACACACTGACGGATTCGAACAACGAGATACCATGTGTCCGAATCTCTGGCATTGATAGCATCGCATAGGAGGCGGGATGTACGGCCTCACATCGCAACGATAGGTTGTTACCTTGACTTTCTCGGGCAACACTGACAATTTGAAGGAGAGTATGAACGCACCCGTGGTAACGTCTTCACCGTTGACTTTGCGTGTGATACGCCGGACGTGGGTCACGCCACGGTGCTTCATGTCTTCCATCAATTCATCGTCAGTGTTCAGGACGAGATCACGATGGAAAATAACTCCACGAACCAGATTCAATATTTTGTGCTCTTCCACTTTGAGGGGGATGTCGCCAAAATGTTCGCACTTAAGCAATTTATCGGCCTGGAGCGCAGTGCTCTTCTTCAGAAGCAAACCACCATTGCGCATATTCTACAGATCCTCAAGTTCACCATATACACCTTCGATGTACCGACTGAATAGAACCGATTTAACAAGCTTGAAGTCCTGCCCATCGGTTCTGGTAGCAACTAGGAACCTAGGGAAGCTGGAACCCAGACTGATTCGCTGCGCTTGTTCCCAAGGGGTTGCACCCCTTAGGGAATCAAAAGTTAAAGACTCGGGTAGCGAACTACCCGAGGTGGTAGGCGGAATCTGTTTCGACGCCATGCCCGAAATCATCCTCCCCGAATGACACCCACTCCGATCAGGGGTCTCTGTAGCCGAACCAAGCAGCCAAGGCAATACCCACCTGGTCGTAGCAGGTACTGCCCGGTGTCCGATGTTGGACGATGCCTAATACGGGATGACTGAGGCAATGAGCCCTAGGACTCCCTTCCTCCAGTCACCCGCAATAGCATGTACCCCATAGCGTGTACAGAGCACTAAATATAGAAAAAATAAATGAAAATAATTAATAAGAATATGTCCTTCTGGCATTCGGCTGTGCGGGGACTTGCGTTGTCAGGCGGATACTACTGCCCGGGTACATGACACTCCCACCCGCCGCGTCCTGGGTGGTTGCTGACACGGCTATTTGAGCGTAGTCGCACACATAGGAGCTCCATCGCCGAGCAGCACGCACATCAAAATTTTGAATGGTCTACATCTGACCCTCGGAGAAATAATAAAAAATAAAGAGGGGACCATGGCCACATGACCCTTTAAGTCGCCTTCTTCGACAGGCAGGGATTACCTATGGATGTACTCAGCCTCTCCCATCCACAGGAGTTCCAACACATTATACCAATCCCCAATCCATGTCCGCGCCAAGGTCGCCCCTTTTTGTCGCCTCTTACGACATGCAGGGGATACCGCGGGTGTATTCTACATGTCTCACATGGTGAGACCGGGATTTTAAGCACGGTATCCAACGGTGAGAGGCCAGCGCGCTGCCGCCTGATTCGCGAAGGCTTAATAATAATAATAATAATAATAATAATAATAATAATAATAATAATAATAATAATAATAATAATAATAATAATAATAATAATAGCGTGGTGGCGTCGTTGAAGATGGGGTCCTACCTATGATGAATTTAAATGCTGAAGATGGCACAAACTCTTAGCCCCCAACACATAAAATTTAACCAATGAAGGTTAATGAACCCGGGACACCTTGGACCAAACTCCAGCATGTTAGCCAATGAGTCACACAATAAAATCAGGTAAATATAGGAATGAAATCTAGTTAAATGTATTAAAATTACAAATTAACGAATGCAAACATCACTATCAAACATATTTTAGAATGCACACATAATAATGCATTTTAAAAGATCTGTAATTAAGTTAAATAATCAAAGCTTATGATTAAAATGAACAACTCAAAGGGACAGAAAACACTAGAAGAGGAATCTAGGCTGTGAAATATTTAACCAAAGTTCGATAAAATAAACCACTATCCATCATAAGGCCAATGAAGTAGTCTGATGATTGCTTGTCATCGAGGAAGGTCAGGGATATCGTGTTAAAGCACTTTATACTTTCTTCCGAGATCGATCAAGTTCACGCACTCGAAGGGGATTCAGGTTCAGTTGCTTGTCTTAGTTGTTTCATAACATCTCCAGACTTAGCATAGGAGTTATAAGATACAAGGAGACGTTTTATAAAAAAAAAATCTAGAAATTTAAACCGCATTAATTTAACATTAAAACTCACGCAACAAATTTAAAATTGAAAACAAATACACAACATTACGAAGTCATACTTATTATGGCAATGTTACCAACATAAAAAATGTAGTCTACTGCACAAATCAATGTAAATCACAACCTCTATATCCAGTTAATTTGGAAATAAAGAAGTTTCGTTAGAAGTTCATCAATAACGGAATTATTTTTCTTGGTTGAATTTACAGGGAAATCATGATTAATGAGCGTGCTTCATAACAAGTATTATACCGATGTAATCAGTAAATTATGTTTATACTTTGTGGAAGAGAAGTCCGTAGTTGTGGACAACATAGTGGACTACATTGAGGGTTTACTGTACAGGTTATATAGCACTAGTTGTAGTACCCAGAGTTGCCCGGATAGTTTAAGATTTGTATTACCAGTTAGTTATATGTGAAGTGAATTTTTATAGAATTCCTTTTTGAAATGTTGGTTGATATGTTACGATCTAGTATGTAGTTTTGGATTTATATAGATGCATTTGATTTCAAGTTTTAGATTATTTAATTTTCGAGTAAATCTTTGTCCTTACGGAACCTCGAATCGACTGGGAAGTATTTGATCCTGTCAAAAATTAATAAGTGATAACTATATGTATTTAGCTGTCGCACTATTGATACGATGTATAGGATTTCAACTGTAAATGAGACTGTCCCCCTCTCGCCCCCACCCCTAAGAGATAAAAAATTTGGATTGTCCCCATTCATCTCAGTGACCCCGAAAACTTTAGATTGGACACTATTTTCCATTATTTTTATATCTCACTCCCCCCCCCTCACCCCATCCCTAAAGGTGGCAGAACATGAACTTCAAAAAATTCAGACTGTCACTTTTCATTTCAGCGACTACGAAAACTATGGATTCGGTACTATTATAGATTTTTTATACATTACTGCCCTCGCCCCCTGTCCATAAGGGTGCTAGGGCTGTCTTACCCCCACGCGGTTTGTCTCCTGATACTAAGTCATAAGTGTACCAAATTTGGTTGAAATCGCTCCTGTGGTTTAGGAGGAGATGTAATACATACATACAAACAAACAAACAAACAAACAAACAATGACATTTATATATATTATTTTTATACTTCACTCCCTTTCCATACCTGCGCAAAGGAGTCCTATGAGTGTCTAACACAGCAGTACATTTTTTCCAGATAGTAAGTCATATATGTGTACCAATTTTGGTTGGCAGCTGTGCCCAAACTTACATGCATAAATCTCGCTGCTCTAGAATCCTTAAGCTGACGTTGCCATGGTTACGGCACTTCATTTCTTTCATCAGATTCCTAGAGCAGGGTTAGTGTGGTGCCAATATCTCCGTAACGCATGGTTTTAGGGCCTTAAAACATGATTTTCGGGCCCGTAGGGCTTACCGAGTTTTGTTCTTTGCATCAAGGGGCTTAACATGAGATTTGTCTCGTCCTTGTACGACAAATTAGATATTTCGCCTATATTAGCCTATTATTTTTATATCTCCCCCGTCGCCCCGCCTCGAATTGTTTTGAAAGTAAAATACAGCCCATGTTACTCACTGGCAATATAGCTTTCTATAGGTGAAGAAATTTTTAAAATCGGTTCAGTAATTTTTGAGTCTATCCGTTACAAACATATACACAAATTTTTTCTCTTTATAATATTTTAATTATAGACAAGGATTTCACGGATGTCTGTCTCCTCGCTTTATATCCTACACCTAGCAAACCTAGTTGGCATTATTCAAACATTCCACAACACTTTACCGTTCCCACTCCCATATTTCTATTTGACCGGTGGATTCTGCATTCACGCGGAGAAAAAAGTACTTGCCATTACTAATGCCCCAACCTTCGTATATTCATGGGAGCATTTTTGTTTTGATCCCATAAATGTAATCGACCAACTTAATAAGCCGAAAATCTATTTTTGTTTTATCTGACTTATCCTGAGTGTCATTGTTTTTGTGTGTTGTGTGCGCAGGTCCTCCACGCGACTGCCGTGTGACTGAGTGGTCCGCCTGGAGCGCCTGCAGTCGGTCGTGTGGGATTGGAGAGATGCAGCGGCGGCGTGAGGTGCTGAAACACGCCCGACGTGGAGGCAAGGTGTGTCCCCCGCTCCTGGAGACGAAGTGGTGCGGCAGCGCGCGCGACTGCAACAAAGGTTACTTCAACTGGTAGACGCCAGCGTAACACGGAGCTGACAGGAGGACAAGCCGACAAGCCTATCACTCGTGCTCCGTTCCCGTGTCTTGTGCGCTGCAGCCAGAGGCTCGTCATGTGTTCCACAATCTCTGAAAGGCGACATAATGTTGAGAAATGTCGCCGTTGAGGAACAATATAAAACGTGAAAATGTTTACTGGATTCTGAATGTTTCCAAAACAAATGTCGCCCAGGAAAGAAATACAGTTGAACCTCGATAAGACGACGTCAAAGGGGCCGAGTGAATACCAGAAAAACTAAGTAATATAATTACGTATTGGTATGTTTTCATCGTGAAGGAGATTATATATTGAAGTATCATTTATTGACACGCAGTAATTAAATAAAATAGTTATGTTATTCTCGCTGCAGTGCGAAACAGCAGGCTAGACGACAGTTGCTACAAGTCAAATTAGTTTGCATTCAAACCTATTACTGCGTAAATATCCCAGCTCTACCGATGAGAAAAGCGCTTTCCTTCGTACACTCAACCACAGGCAAGCTTCTATGAACCTAACATTATTGAAAGGCAAACATAGAAGTGGTCGTTAAACCAGTAAGAGAGGGAACTGTAAAGCTTTCTTCTGTCACTTCCTTGTCCATAGTTTCTACATTGATATGCAAGAGCTTCCTTCGAAGAAATCCTAAAATGACCTAACGTCTCGTCTCTTCTTTATTGGTCCACTTGTGTTCTCTATACACACTGCAGATTCCCCGTAGCGATTTCAGGATAAGCTGACTGCGGGGTCTGAATGTCGACATACTCCATCTAGACGTTATATGAAGGTATATTTCACAGTTTTATTCAAATCTGTAGGCACACTTGCGACGAGGAAATACTATTTTTTTCATTCCTTCTGAAGTTCAGATAAAAAGTCCTCGTTAAGCGGGATTGAAACGCTACGTAATGGGGTATTTTATAACGGCTTCCTAAAATACCGGGCAAAAATCACGTATAATCCGTGATAACGTAATCATCTGGGCGCGTCTTATCGAGGTTTCACCGTGTTACAACTGCAAATTAAGGGGAATGATCTGTCAGAACAACCAGACGAGTCTGAGATTTTGAGAGACTTTCCTAAGCTAGCCAATAACACGCGGTCGTGCATCCAAAATCGCTTCACTTCAGAGACCTTTAAGTAAGGAATGTAGAGTTCCTAATCGGCTAAATCCTGGAGTATGCCAAAGAAAAACTACCTGTAAAAAATAAGGGAATATTTTCAAAATAAACAGAATAAACAAGATCATAAACGCACGAGGGAATAAAGAAGGTAGGAAAAAGTTGAGACAATAACATTTCCAGAAGGGGAGTGAGATATTTAATTTCGAACTGTACGGCAAAATATATCTGATACTTTGAGAGAAACAAAATTGTAAACTACTATACCAATGTTTTCCATAGTAGAAACTTTGATAACATTTCCGAATCTAAATACAAATTTCTAGAAAATGCCTGTATTCCTTCAGTTTCAACATATTGTAACTGACGAATTCAATATATTTATACGTTTCTACGAAAGTCTTGAAGTTTGAATTGAAACGATTCAGACATTTAACAGTTGCCATTTCCTGAAATTCGGCTTCATTGCTCACTTAAAGATAACTTATCTGTCATAAATATTATAATTTTGCAAGTGAAATCGCTTTTGATATAAATTTTGAGTATGAATTCAAGCATTTTTAAATATTTATTATATTTGGTAATTATATTTCCACTAAGTTTAAGAATTTTAATTGAAATCGCTTATTCGTAATGTGATATTTCGACGTTCTATAATCTATTTTGTATGCGATCTTAATTTAAAAGTAAAAAATCCACTATATTACACGAATTCCAAATGTCCACTTAAGGTCACCGTGATGACAAGAAGGGAATTCTTCTGAAGAAAATCGTGGTGGTCAATGAAATAATATGAGCCAATATTGTGTTATACATCATGGGTATCAACTGTAATTAAGATCCGAACATAACGTTGGTCAAATGTGGTGAATAGAAGGAAATATTTTAACAACCTCACCATACATAAAGAACGCATGGCTAACCTCTTGTACAGTGTTGTAACATATTTTAAATGTGTTTAACATCTGGTCAGCGCACAAGATACAGAACTGAATACTTCTGTGATAGAGAGCCTTAACAGAATATCTGTTGCTTATATTCTGAGAAATGTGGAGATTTTTCTACACTGTATTGTTCAGCGAACCTGTTGGTTGCGTCGTTAGTTTAGGTGATGTAGTCCTCCTTGTTTGGCTGAATGTGTCCATGGTGTTCAGTCGGGAAATGGTAGCGCACTGTCCCGTAAAACTTGTTCTTCATCTTAAATGGGCATAAACAACATCGAGTATTACAGCTCGCTAGAATTACAAATCTGTCTCATTCACCCATTGGAGGTACTTACTTGACTTTCAATTTTGAAGAATCTCAACATTTGCAGAATCTCTTTAAAATATTTCACTACGCACTACTCTTGCTTAAATGTTTTAAGTTCGACAATATTCATTCTTCAGCTAAGAAAACTCGATCAAAAATACGTAATGCAAAATAAATAAGAATGTGTTCAGTTATTTCCGACAAAGATGTACCAAACAGTACGGTAATTTACTTAAATTTAAAGAAATATTAGTGAATGGCTCGAAAATACAATTATTTATTTTCTGAGCTTTACATCGAATACATCCTGAGTAATGATTTGACAAATATTTGTAGCCAAAGACATCGACAATTACTATTAAGTCAGGAGGAAAACTTCAATATATTCACAAAAAGCACTGGTTCGTTTGAATTACATTTATGTAAGATATTAAATGTTCAAGGAAATTGTTACTAATTATTATTCAGTGAGTGAGGTCCACGCTTAATTATGAATTAAATTAAATCATGCAACTCTATCAAAAATATGCAAAAGATGAAGGTATTATTTAAATTAATATTCCCACGAGTTTTATTTAACAGAGCGTTACCATTTTGCCCAAGAATCTTTGTTGCCCATGAAGTGGCATTTACTTAGTAACATGTGTGTATATATAATATATATGAAGTGAGTGGCCGACGGGACACGGTCTGTACTGTAGTGCAATGCTTAGGAAGGAGGAGCCAGCGTTTTTGACAATCCAGAAAACAGACCTATTATTTAAAAACAAACTTAACTCATTCACGTGTGAGATTTCCAGTGAAATGAAATGGAAAGTGCAAAGGAAAGATGTCGGGTGGAAAATCGAATACGTTTTTTCACGAATTTTATGAATTACAGACAATTAGATTCTAGTTTGGAACAATTAATGAACTATTCCAATGCAAATGAAAATACTTTTCCAGAAATAAAATGTGCAAAAATCATGCTCAGAAAAAAAATATAAAAAAGCATTTCCTTTTTACACAAGTAGCTTGAAAATGAACAAGTGTTATTCAGCCCAAGATGAAACAGTGCTTTTCACTATGTCAACCATAATGTAGGGACTTGAATGGAAATCAGTTTTATGAAATAAATGGTAATATTGTCATATTGTAAAACTGGATTACTTTTTATGTATTTCCCAAAAGTTGTTCAATTGTAACATAGGTGTGTCCGTAGTCGTAATACTGAAGGATATGGTATGAGAGTCCTTAAGGGAGGTCCATTTACTGCCTACCTGGGTGGGGAGAAGGGAGCAGTGAGTATGGCAGCCATGGAAACGTGGGCGGTCCTACTTCGGTTGCCATGGAGGTAAGTTTGCTGGCCAATGCCCGCCTCGTGTTGGAGTTGTCAAGCCGCTCACTTCTGAGCTACGTACAACAGAACACAACGGTCTGAACGAGCTTCCGGAATCGAAGGAAAGCAGAAAGGAAAATAGCAACACCGTATAATGGTACGTTCAATTCTTCTCCCTCCAACCCAAACTGTCAAAACGCATTTTTTTAATAATACGGGCATAAAAACGAAATCTACATGTTGTATTGGACAACATACATGACATGAACATAACAACGCACGTTTATTTATTCATTCATTCATTCATTCATTCATTCATTCATTCATTCATTCATTTATTTATTTATGTATTTATTTAGAGTATGGATTTTAGTGCCGGAAGTGTCCGAAGACATGTTCGGCTCACCTGGAGTATGTCTTTCTACTTGATGCCCACGGGGAGGTGGTAGTAGTGGTGAATACCGTTCCAA
The DNA here is from genome assembly GCF_040414725.1 of Anabrus simplex. Taxonomy (NCBI): domain Eukaryota; kingdom Metazoa; phylum Arthropoda; class Insecta; order Orthoptera; family Tettigoniidae; genus Anabrus; species Anabrus simplex. The sequence continues at coordinate 208,433,868 of NC_090268.1, read as the reverse complement.
GAGGTAATAAAATTGGGCAACCCTAATCGGAAGTAAAAACTGCAAGAGGTGCGACACTTTGAAAAGTGAAGGTATCGGCAAAAGAACAAGGTTGACCAATGAGATCGGGTAGGAATATTGAATATGAGGAGCCTGACAAAGGTAAGTGGAAGCAGTGTCAAATTCAGCTAGCGGAACCGTGATCGCCAACCCAAACTCTCAAGTGTGCGCGTAAGATGATGATGATGATGATGACGACGCTTGTAGTTTTAAGGGGACTAACATCTAGGTCATCTGCCCCTGATAGTACGAAATGAGACGAAATACAATGACAAAATAAAAATCCAAAATCCTCCACTGACCAGAATTCAAAGCGTGTGGACGAAAGATGAACGGATGGATATGAAATTAAAACAATAAGTGGAGCCGACCCGCAATGCCTCAGTCTCAGAAACTGAGGGAAAACAAAAGTAATACTTACCAAAGGACTGCTTCTATAGCTCAATACTGAATCGATGATGCTTAAAAGCTAAAGGGGTCCAAAATATAGGTCATCGGCCTCTCATAATGGTACTTATTGCTTGGAAAGTAGAACTATGGTATTTGACATGGTGCGGTACTAATCAAAAGTATCGTAGACTCGCGGTATTCCACACATTATGGTAGTACTCACAGGTAATGAAATTCGCACATGTAATACAGACCTAATGATGTTTCACACATAGCGGCGCCATTTACAGGCAACGCAAACCTATGGTTTTCATCACATAAGTGTACTACCCACAGGGACTCGTACTATCCCGTGGTGCTCCTTATATAGTGGGTACTAATCAAAGGCAAGCCAGAACCCTGGTGTCGCTCAGAGTGCTACTAATCACAGGTACCGTAAAAGCCTGACCGCACGGTGCTCCTGATTGCTACTAATCACAAACCTATTTGGTACCTAACATAGTAGTACTACGCGCAAGTAATAGCGACCCATGGTGTTCCCCGCTGGTTGTACTAATCAGAAGTAGTTTCATGGTTCTAATCCAATCATCCCTTGGTCGCCCATTTTAGTCGCCTCTTACGACAGGCAGAGGAAACCGCGGGTGTATTCTACATGCGCGTCCCCCACCCGCAGGGGGTAGTGTGTTTGGTCCGCGATAGGTATTTTATTTCCTTCAAGTCCGCCGGCAAACCGGTTAGGACCCCTTATCCGCCACCTGGGACGCGCCACGTGGGAGTAACACCTCTCCCCCTGCTACGCCAGCGTAGTAGGTCCGTGGTGGCCCTTAAGACAGGCAGGGGATACTGTGGATACCACCTCCATTTACAGGGGTCACCCATGGACGACCTGCACGTCTGGGTATGGGATGATTGTGATAATGAGGTAGAGAGAGTGTGTTAGCCAGTGTCGGCACATAGCCTACTCGTATCGAACAACACCAATGGTTCTACTCATGGTTTAACGCCGGACATATGCCCTCACTCCATATGAACAATGCGGTGAGGTTTGTAGATGAATCAACTCTTCTGGCACCCAATTTAGCAATTATAAACTCTATACCGCCACGTCATCTATTCTGCCGGCAGACGTTCTGATGGTGAAAATCATTTTCCACTAAAGGGATTAAAATCAGCTAATCACGGTACATATGGCAAGCTTCAACAGCTCCATATTGCATAAAAACCCGTACTGAATATAAAATCAAGTAGCAAATATTAAAGCTTAAGTTAAATATTATGTTTATGTTATATTTTTAGAAAAACAACGCAGACCGTTAACATGATCAAAAATTATTCTATACCCCCCGGAGCTCATAAAAGAGCAGATTCCTTAGTATCATTTACAGAGAATTTAATATTCCTCTTTCAGCTCCGGATCCAGAGAAATATATAAATACTACAGTATATACTGTTAGATATAACAATGCTGCAATAAAGAATTTGTAGAAAGGATTATAAATAAATTAAAAAATGTACCTGTCACTACTTTAGTGAAAGAACTGAAAGAAGAAGAGATTAAGAAATTTTTTCGTATTCACATATAACAACAGCAAAGTATATAGGATTACAAATTTATTCGAGAGACGTAATTTAAGAATCGCTTTTAAAACCAACAACATGAACTCTAAATTATTTTACAACACCCACATCATTAATAATAACAATATATCTCAAAATTCGGGATATACAAATTGAAAAGTGTGAGTTGTTTAAGTATATCGGATAAACCGCAAGAAACTTTGTTACAAGATATCAGGAGCATGCCAGGACTCAGAAATACTCGGCCATGAGCCATCACATGACAGACTTCCACCACATGCTTACAAACATAGACAATGGCCTTAAAATCTTTAAAACATTAAATAAAGCCCATTTATTGAACATATACGAGGAAGTTTATATTTATCTCGGCCAAAGTAAAAATCCGACGGTAATATAAATGATTTTTCTGAGAAGATTAACATCTTATATGAGCAATTGATAAAAGCGGAAGTTAGAAAGAACTCAAACTTTAATGTGTCACACGCTCGGTGGCACTCAGGTCGTTCATTCGCACTCCCCGCTCAACGTAGCTACTACTTGTTTGAATTCAGATAGGCACATACCTCAGCAGACGTGAGTCCACTTCCGCGCATCGGGACCAATAACAAGGAAGTATGTTACGCAACTTAAATCATATATATTATTTTATCTTCCACCTCGCTTCATTTTTACTTAGTTTAATTTCAGACAGAACATTATTCAATTCTACAAATAACTTTACTGATTCAGCGCCGTGTTGAGTTGGAATTCTGAAGCGTTCTTTCTTAAGTGCAATTTAAAAGAATGTCTATCAAAGACCTTAAGGGTCTTTTATCAAGAACTATTTTAAATCAAAGGTTTTTATTCACATCAATGTTCATCTTACGATTTTACGAACACAACTGTTAGTTTCCATGAACTTTGTCATCAAGAATTTTAATGAAAAATTCACGTCAATTGAGTGCATGAGTAAGAGAAGAGGCTAACCCACAAAAAATATCAGAAATTTGTTTTATCGTACTTTTGCATAGTGCTGGTATCTCTTAGCAATAATGTGCACTACTTGTGGTAGTGGGAGAGTTCCTTATCTCTACAAATACACACAGAAATCTGAGGACCTCGGGAATCATCTGTAATGTTAGTTAGAGAAGGGGCTAAGCTACATGCCTCAGTAAACTCGAGCGGAGGGGCGAGAGTGACATGTAGTTCCTTCTCTAACCAGAAATTTTTTTGTGATGGTACAAATACTAGTGTTAGTGTGAGTAAAATATCTTATGTGGCACAAGCAGTGTTTTTAATGTGAGTAAATGTAAAATTCCTAAACGAAACGAAGATAACTGGAAGAGGTCCGTAGCTAAGAGGTTGATAAATAGTGATGTAACTTATGTAACTAAGAAAGTTGTGCCAGCTAAGAGAAAGGGTAAAGGATGTACGTACGCAGTGAAGAATGTAACAGCTAATGTTAAATGGTGTGAGTATTACTAACTATCGGATATTGAATGATGATGATGATGATGCTTGTTGTTTAAAGGGGCCTAACATCGAGGTCATCGGCCCCTAATGGTACGAAATGAAACGACAAAGTAAAAGTTCAAAATCATCCACTGAACAAAATAAAAAATGTCATGAAGAATGAATGAATGAAAGAATGAATGAATGAACATGAATTTAAAACAATCAGTGGATCCGACCCAAAAAATTATCATAGTTAATAGTATTACTGACCAAGGGACCACTTCCAAAGCACAATCCTGAATCGAGGATGCTTGGTGTCTAAATGGGTCCAAAACTTATCGCTAGTAATGTAGAACCATGGTATCTGTACTGTTGCGGTACTAATCAAAAGTAGCAGAGACTTGCGGTATTCCACACATTATTGTACTACTCAAAGCTTATGAAATTCGACATTAATACAGACCTATGTTTTTCCCACTTTGCGGCGTCATTTACAGGCAACGCAAACCTATGGTGTTCATCACATAAGAGTACTAACCACAGGGACCTCTCCCTATCCCGTGGTGTTCCTCATATAGTGGGTACTAATCACAGGCAAGGCAGAACCATGGTAGCTATCATCCCATGGCCCCGCTCATATGGTGGTACTAATCACAGGTACTGCAAAAGCCGACCGCGCGGTGCTCCTGTGTGCTACTAATCATAAACCTATTTCGTACCTAATGTAGTGATACTACACACAAGTAAAAGCGACCCTTGGTGTTCTCCGCGTGGTGGTACTAATCACATGTAGTTTCATGGTTCGAATGCCTAGGTCGCCCCTTTTAGTCGCCTCTCACGACAGGCAGGGGATACCGTGGGTGTATTATTCGTCTGCCTCCCCCACCCACAGGGGGTGTGTGTTTGGTCCGCGAGAGGTATTTTATTTCCCCCAAGTCCGCCGGCAAGCCGGTTAGGACCCCCCTATCCGCCACGTGGGAGTATCACCTCTCCCCCTGCTACGCCTGCGTAGCAGGTTCGTGGAAAAGTGAAAGCGATAAAGATGTTAGTGTGTTTAAAAGCTTCCTTGTGACACTTTTTCTGTATCTAGAAAGCGGGTTTCAGTTGCTAGATGTGGGATGAAGGGAGAACAGTCATGTGGAAGAGTTCACGATGACTTTAGTGATAGCGGATGTAAGTCTGAATGGAAGTACTTCAATTTATGTGTCACCTTCCGCCCCATCGGTACCACGTCAGCACAATAGAGGAAGACACGGGAAGTGTTGGAAACATAACTGTATGTACTGTATGTTGGGTATTCATCCCGAAGGCTGGTTGGATCCTCCACAGCTTCACGAACAGCTGTCATAGATAGCCTACGTGTATCTGAAGAGGCATACTAGGGAAATGAGGAGTGAGGTAGTTTACCGTTGCCTTCCTCACTGAGCCAGAAGTTGCTATTACTTATCAGTCTGCCAAGCCCACTGAAATGCATACACCAACCGACGCTATGAGCAACATTTTCACACCATTCATGGCAGGGACTGGCTGCATAAGGAATGGCATTACTGGCATCGCTCATACCTCAGTCACTTTCATTTTGTCAAAGTCAACGAGGAGACTGTGAAAGGTCACTGAAAGTAACAAATTCATTCTAGCCCATGCCAGAAGACACAGTGCCAGCAAAGGCATGGAAAAAACTGACTGTCAATTTAATTGTGCGTGTAAACATATTAACATGTTTCCTAGATGCGTTAGCCACGGTAGTAGAATGAAAAAACCCGCACAAGAGCTACATAAGGTGTGTGGCATCAATTTCTGAAATACACAGACTCTATCTCAAAAACACTAGGAAAAGAGTGAAGTAGACCTTCCCCATTCATATGATAAGTAAATGTTTTTAATGAAAACTTCAACATGCGATTTAAGAAACCTTTAAGTGACACCTGCGCAGTATGCGATGAGTGGAGGGCTGCGAATGAGTATGATGTCGCTCATGCAGTTAAGCTTCATTAAATAAAAGCAGAACAAGTACACAAAACTCTACCTGATGCCAGAGAAGCCTAGATCCTACTTATGAATACTTATTTATCACAAACGACTTAGAGCAGGCTATACCTATACTTAAAATATATATCACAGGCAGCTGTGGATGTATAACCTAGGTGTTCATGTCTGCATCATGTGTATGTGGACAGAAAAAATTGCCTCCTGGGGATCCTGTGAAAGAGATTCATTCCTACTAAACGTTTTGGCTGACAATCAGTTAAAACAAAACAAAACACTGGTTCTCCTCAGATTCTACGGTTATGGTTATTTGTCTTCGGTATTACATTTTGGTACATACCGGTACGTTTGATGAAATAAAATATTCATTTCTGGTGCCTGGACACACATTTTTGCCAAGTGATAGTGATTTCGGAATGACAGAGATAATGTCTTCACAAGCCGATTATGTTTACACTCCCCAACAATGGAGAAACATTGTTAAAAGGCCCGGGTCAAAGAAACATTTACAGTAGTGGACATGAAATGTGTCGACTTCAAGGATTTAAAATCACCCTCAAACATTCTAATGAAGGACAAACTAAGTGTTGAGGGTAGAGCAATACTGAGTAGAGAAATAACAATAATAAAACTAACAAAGACAAGCGAGTTTCCCTGTTCCTTAAATTTTCATACTCACATTCATAGGCATGGGCAAAAGTTAATAATTTCCGAAAACAACTTGGGAGACCAAAAACAGAACAAAAAGATTAAAGTGCAGCTTACAAGCGAAGTGTTGAAACAAGCACTGGAAAAGCTGTCTACTCTGTACCAATCAGAAAGGGATATTAATCACATAAAACACAGAGAATTTCTGCGTCTACTGCCATACGTCCCAGCAGTGCATCGAGGACTATACATAAACCGCAAACCAGCTACTAAGTAAGTGAATGACGATTTTGACACTGAAAACCAAGAAGGGGGTGGGGGAAATCCTAATTTACAGTATCGTCTTCTCTTCATACAGTATTATTTTAAAACTAATATCGTTTTATTAACGATTAAACTTACAATGTTATTCTACACTTAATTTGCTGAGTTACACTGATCTATATTTAATTTAAAGACTATACATTTATATTTAAATTTCCAATGTTATTGTGTGTTTTGTATAATCTAATAAAATCTTATTTACCTCGAAACCTTGTTTTTGTGGGTTAGCCTCTTGTCTTACTCAGGCACTCAATGTTATTGACTATATGACTCGAAACGTTAACAAAGTTTGCTAATAACTTGTTTTAATTGCCCTTGTATACAAAAGCGATTTTAATTTGTCTTACCAATCTAGTAATTAGTTTTAAATCTGATATATTGTGTGATTTATTCTAGCTGATGATGTTCCTTAGGGGAAAAACATCTACTAGTTTTAATAAATTATATATGTATTGAATAGACGGACCGGTTAAATATAATAATAAAGTTATTCTTAAAAATTCGCTACTTGAGCTAATCTCGGTGTCGGAATAGATACATTCGATGCCTTACCGACCGCGGCCACGAGGCGCGCTGACATATTGATGGAGTTATCTGCAGAAAATCATCTCCACCGTTCAGACACGTGTCCCAATGCCGAAGAAGTTTCTCTATACGCTGCACAAAGATGGAGGCTGATTGCTGGTTGAATGACACTTCCAGAGCACCAGGAACTGCTTAATTGGTAGTGGAAAGTTTACTCTAATATGATGATGATGATGATGCTTGTTGTTTTAAGGGGCCTAACATCGAAGGTCATCGGCCCCTAATGGAACGTCATGGACCACATGATACATGATATTTAAAATTTTTAAAATGTATCCACTGAGAAGAGTTAAAAAATAAGGTGATGAAAAAATGGGTATGAGATTAAAACAGCAGTGGATCTAATTCGCAGTGCCTTATTTTCTAATAAAATAAGAGAAAATACAGGGAGAAAAGGAATAATGCATTGCCTGGTGGTGCAGATATATATACTTCGTTTACATTAGACGTTAAAATAACACATTAAAATACGCAACACAAACTAAAATGAAGTCAATGGGATAAAAGCGCTATTGAAACAAATACACGAGAACAAAGCACATCACTAGACACGATAAAACAGACCACTATCCCTCATAAAGCGGATGACGAGGTCTGCTGACTGCTCGTCATCTCACAAGATAAGGGAGATGGTACCCGGAAGGTTAAGACTACGGCGAAGATCGACCGGGTCCATACACTCCGTAAGGATGTGTACCACGGTAAGATGGTCACCGCAGGTACACACCGGAGGGGGTTCTCTTTCAGTAGATGGGAGTGCGTCAAGATACCGTGGCCAATCTGAAGGCGATATAATACCACGGCTTCCCTCCGCGAAGCCCGAAGGGAAGTCCCCCATACCGGAGCGAATATCACTTGCTGTAACCTTGAAAGGCAACGGGGCCAGTGTAACTCGTTTCCCTCGATGCCCATGTGGCTTGGGAGCCACAGAAACGTAATTCTGGTGCCGGCATCCGAACACCCGGTCACCAGGTCCTGGATCCGCTCACCTGAGGGTTGATGATGATGATGATGATGATGCTTGTTGTTTTAAGGGGCCTAACATCGAAGGTCATCGGCCCCTAATGGTACGAAATGAAAGAACAAAAAATTCAAAGGCATCCACTGACCAAACTAAAAATAAAATGTCATGAAGAATGAATGAATGGATGGACAGGAACCCAACAAAACACAAAACAAAACAAACAAACAAAAACCAGCGGAGCGGACTCAATGCAGATCGAAAATAACATTGTTACCGACCAAGGAACCACTTACAAAGCACAATGATGCTTGGTGTCTAAAGGGGGTGCAAAATCCACGTCTAAGGCCCCACAGAATGGTACATGTCGCGAGTAAAATAGAACCATGGTATGTGTCATGTTGGGGTATTAATCAGAAGTAGCGAAGACTCACGGTGTTCCACAAAAGATGGTACTACTCACAAGTATTGCAATACGTACAAGTAACGCAGACCTATGGTGTGTCTCACACAATGGCGCAACTCATAGCCAACGCAAACCGAGAAGGTTCCCCACCCAGGTGTACTAAACATGGGCGCCGGTATTCCCGTGGTGTTCCTCACATAGTGGGTACTAATCACAGGCAACGCAGACCCACGGTGCTGCTCATATAGTGGTACAACTCACAGGCTACGCCCAGACCCGCGGTGTTGCACACATGGGTACGACGCACGGGTACTGGAATCCACCAGGCCAGGCTTTTACTGCAACGAATCACAAACATATTTCGTACCATGTTAGTGATACTACTCGCAAGTACATGCAACCCATGGTGTTCCCCGCATGATGGTACGAATCAAGAGTAGTTTCATGGTTCTAATTCATTCATCCCTTGGTCGCCCCTTTCAGTCGCCTCGCACGACAGGCAGGGGATACCGTGGGTGTATTATTCGTCAGCCTCCCCCACCCACAGGGGGTGTGTGTTTGGTCCGCGAGAGGTATTTTATTTCCCTCAAGTCCGCCGGCAAGCCGGTTAGGACCCCCTATCCGCCACCTGGGACGCGCCACGTGGGAGTATCACCTCTCCCCCTGCTACGCCAGCGTAGCAGGTTCGTGGTCACCAGAGGGTGCCGAGGGAAACAGGTATCAATAGACTGGAGTGAACTCAAGGAGTCAGTACACACTAGAAAGCGTCAGCGTTCATTGTACAGTGCGTACCGCAAAGCTCCACACATGGCATAGAGCTCTGCTGTGTACACACTACAGGTTTCCGGGAGAGCAAAAAGGAACCTATCATTTCCGACAACGATCGCACAGCCCACCATCGTATCTGTCCTTGAACCATCCGTGTAGATGACGACTGAACCTGGATAGCGGCCAACAACGGACAATAAGAGCCTCCGATAAATCGAAGGTTCCGTGCTCACCTTCGGGCCAGTGTGTAGGTCCAGGATTATTTCAGGTCGCCGTACTACCCACGGAGGTACCCCACCTGGTTGTCTGACAAGGCAAGGAACCGAAGGTACGTCAAACAATCTGTAACTACTATCTAAACGTATTCCAAACGGCCGCGTTGCTCGGAGACGAGCGGCGTACAGCAAACGGTTGCCATTGTTGAAAAAGCAAGGATAGGTTGGATGAAGTGGCATCTGTCGCAAATTAGCAGCATAGGTAACAAGCAGTTGCTGGCGCCTCAGGTGTAAAGGTGGCACACCAGACTCAGCGAGCAGGCTAGCTATGAGGCTTGTATGAAAGGCTCCCGTCGCCAACCGAACCCCGCTGTGGTGAATGCTGTTCAGCTTCGCAAGAACGCTTGGTCTTGCTGAACCATATGCTGCACTACCGTACTCTAGGTGAGATGAAGTATGTGCCCTATAGAATCGTAGGGGCACCGTGCGGTCAGCCCCCCAAGAAGTGCTGCTAAGAAACTTCAGGATATTAAGCTTCTTAGCACATTGCACTTTCCACTGCCGCACATGTGGCTCCCGCGATAATTTACTATCGAAAAGGAGCCCAAGAAATAGGTAAGTGTCAACAACTGGCAGAACGACATTTCATAAATAGAGCTCGGGATGATGGTGAAGAGTACGTTGAAGACAAAAGTGTACAACAGAGGTATTTGCGGCAGGAAACCGAAAGCCATGTTTTAAGGTCCACGGCTCAACCCTCCTAATAGCCTGCTGAAACTGTCACTCTGCGACTGCCATACTGCACGAGCTATAGTGCAGAGCGGAGTCGTCCGCATTTAGGAACGGTATTATTGCTGGACCAGCAGCAGAAACTATACCGTTGATGGCAATCGCGAACAGAGTGACACTAAGGACCGATCCCTGTGGGACTCCATTTTCTTGAACGTGGTATTGCGAATATGTCCTCCCCACTCGGACACGGAATAGACGGAGGGACAAAAATTCGCAATAAATACCGGTAAGTGACCTCGGAATCTCCATTGATGCAGGACTGAAAGGATACCATATCGCCGAGTGGTGTCGTAGGCCTTCTCCAAGTCAAAGAAAACAGCTACCAAGTGCTGTTTGCGGAGAAACGCATCCTGGATAGAGCTCTCCAGGCGTACCGAATGGTAGGCGGTGGATCGAGAGGCTCGAAAACCACATTGGCACTCGGACAAGAGTCCTTGTTTCTCCAGACACCACACAGTCTCCGATTTACCATCCTCTCAAATAGCTTACACAGACAGTTTGTAAGACAAATTGGTCTGTAGCTTCCTGCATACTTAGGATCCTTGTCAGGCTTGAGGACAGGAATGACTATGAACTCTCGCCACTGAGACGGAAAATCACACTCTATACAGATTCGGTTGAACACACGAAGGTGATATAGTAAACTATCATCACTAAGGTGTTTCAACATCTGGTTATGGATGTTGTCCGGTCCAGGAGACGTGTCCTTGCAAAGCGCTAAGGCACTGCGGAGTTCCCACTCAGTAAAGGGCACGTTGTAGTCCTCTGATGCTTGGGTGGCAAAACTAATGTGATGACGTTCTGCCTCCCGCTTCAGAGCGAGGAAATCAGGATGGTAATTCCCAGAGCCAGATACATCCGCGAAATGACCAGCTAGACTGTCAGCAATCACGAGATGGTCAGTGAAGACACTGCCTGCATTGGAATTTCCCGGTACAGCAGATGATTCTTGGATACCCGAATTCCGTCGAAGCTTAGTCCACACTTGGGATGATGGGGTATGTAACGTCATAGACGACACACATCTCTCTCATGAAACCTTCTTACTTTGTCGAATAAGAACTCGCGCCTTAGCGCGGAGTTTCTTAAATGTTACCAAGTTGGCCACAGTAGGCTATCTACGGTAACGCGTTCTTTGATGGCTGCTGCTGCTGCTATTTCATCGTTCCACCTAGGAACGAATTTTCGGAGAGGAGTCCCCGAGAAAAACGGAATGGACTCCTCAGCAGCAGCAAGAATAACTTGGGTGACCTAAGTTATTTCCTCGCTGACGGTCCGCCTGATATCATCGTTAAAGGCAGCTAGTGATGTGTACTTTGGCCAAGCATCATATTTAAGTGGAGCCTCGACGGGTTTATGTTTCAACAAAGTAAGAGTGATGGGAAAATGGTCACTGTCACAGAGATCATCGTGTGCATTCCACCGAAACAGTGGAACCAACGTTCGGCTGCATAGACTAAGTCTGTGCGAGAGTATGTGCCGTAACGTACACTAAAGTGAGTTGGTTCCTCTGTGTTCAAAATACATAAATCCAGATCTGTTAATAGTGTTTCCAGCTCTCTTCCCCGGGGGCAAGGCGTCTCAGAGCCCCGTATGGGGTGATGGGCGTTAAAAGCACCCAATAAGAGGAAGGGTGTTGGAAGCTGATCTATAAGATCAGCGACATCATTGATGTTCAGATGCTGGCCTGGTGGAAGATAAACATTACACACTGTTGCTATGACAGGCAGCGAGACGCGAACAGCTACAGCCTCAAGAGAGGTTCTTAATGGAACCTCTTCGCTGTAGCTATCAGAACGTACAAAAATGCCAACGCCTCCGGAAGCCCGGTGAGCATAGTATCGTTCTGTCGAGTACAGCCTGAAATTTCTCAAGACCGTATGATGACCAGGTCGGAAGTTGGTCTCCTGAATGCAGACTATACTCGTTGCGTACTCACTAATGAGCTGACGTAACTCAGCAAGATGCCTGTCATAACCATTACAATTCCACTGTAACAGTGCCATAGTGTGGACTATAAAAGGAGTGTTAGGTTATGAGCGAAAATATGCTCGTTAGCCTAAACACTATCTAATTCTACATCCGTAGATGTAGAGGACAGTGCGACATCCATCCCGTCATCAAAAGATGGCAGGGGTGCCGCCCAGAACTTCGACACTTTTCGGGCGCGAGCAGGAGTGCCTCCCGGCGCAGACTCATACCCCCCAGATGGGGGGCATGACTTCTCCTTCGCAGGGGAAGTCCGAGAGCGCTCAGAACGGGCGCTCTTCTTCCCCTTCTTTTTTTTTAGGTTTAGACGGGCTGGGAGATGGTTTCCCAGCCCTGGTCGACGATGCCGCCTCCGCCGGCTGGGGCACGACTTTCGTCGACCTCCTATGGGGGGGGAGACTTAGTCTTCCCCCCTTGCTGTGCCGGCTGGCAACTGCCAGCCTGCACAGACTTCTGGTTGGTCGAAGGTGGGGTGGTCCCCCCCTTCGAGCTTTGACTATTTGCGACGTTGCTGGGAGCAGCAACAGTCGCCTTGGGCGCAGCGGTCTGGACAGGTGTCTTGGTCGTAAATCACGAACCTGGAAGACTCTGAGCTATCAAGCTATAGTCGAGTGTACGAGCAGGTGTATTCGTAGAATGAAACTTACGGCGCGCTTTCTGGTAGGAAAGACCATCCAGGGTCTTGATCTCCTGGATCTTCTTCTCACTCAGGTATGTCGGACAATTCCGATCCCGAGGAGAATGAAAACCGGAGCAGTTAGTGCACTTGTATGGAGTTGTGCACTCCTCCGCGCCGTGAGCTACTCGTCCACATGTACCACATACAGCCTGATTCGAACAGCGAGATACCATATGTCCGAATCGCTGGCATTGATAGCATCGCATAGGAGGCGGGATGTACGGCCTCACATCGCAACGATAAGTTGTTACCTTGACTTTCTCTGGTAACACTGACAACTTGAAAGAGACAATGAAGGCACCAGTGGCAACGTCTTCACCGTTGACCTTGCGCGTAATGCGCCGGACGTGTGTCACGCCACGGTTCTTCATGTCTTCCATCAACTCGTCGTCAGTGTTCAAAATAAGGTCGCGGTGAAAGATGACTCCGCGAACCAGGTTCAAGGACTTATGCTCCTCCACTTTGACGGGGATTTCGCCAAAGTGCTCGCACTTAAGCAACTGATCAGCTTGCAGTGCTGTACGAGTCCTCATAAACAAACTACCGTTGCGTATTTTCTTAAGTTCCTCCAGTTCGCCATAGACGCCTTCGATGTGCCGACTAAAAAGGATCGACTTCACCAGCTTAAAATCGTGCCCATCGGTTCTGGTAGCGACCAGAAACCTAGGGAAGCTGGATCCCATTCCTTCACGCTGCGCATGTTCCCAGGGAGTTGAACCTCTCAGGGAAGCAAAAGTTAAAGACTTAGTTGGGGGACCACCTTGAGAGAGCAGACTTCGTTTGGAAGCCATGCCCGATAGCATCCTCCCCGAATGCCACCCACTCCGATCAGGGGTCTCTGTAGCCGAACCAAGCAGCCAAGGCGATACCCACCTGGTCATAGCAGGTACTGCCCGGGGTCCGATGTTTAACGATGCCTAATACGGCATGACTGAGGCAATGAGCACTAAGACTCCCTTCCTCCAGTCACCCGCAATAGCATGTACCCCATAGCGTTTACAGAGCACTAAATATAGAGAAAAAAATAAAAATAATTAGTAATAATATGTCCTTCTGGCATTCGGCTGTGCGGGGACCGGATACCACTGCCAAGGTACATGGCGCTCCCACCACGCAATGGTCCTGGGTGGACAGTTGCGGGCTTTTGGGCGTAATCGCACACGTAAGAGGCCCATCTCCGGGCAGCACGCACATCAAAATTTCGAATGGTCTACATCTGACCCTCGGAAAAATAATAATAAAATAAAGAGGGGACCATGGCCACATGACCCTTTAAGTCGCCTTCTACGACAGGCAGGGATTACCTGTGAATGTACTCGACCCCTCCCATCCACAGGAGGTCCAACACATTATACCAAACCGCAATCTATGTCCGCGCCAAGGTCGCCCCTTTTAGTCGCCTCTTACGACAGGCAGGGGATACCGCGGGTGTATTCTACATATGCGTCCCCCACCCGCAGGGGGTAGTGTGTTTGGTCCGCGAGAGGTATTTTATTTCCCTCAAGTCCGCCGGCAAGCCGGTTAGGACCCCCCTATCCGCCACCTGGGACGCGCCACGTGGGAGTATCACCTCTCCCCCTGCTACGCCTTTGTAGCAGGTTCGTGGCCTTTATAAAGATACCTGTTTTCACCGTGGAAGGTAAGTGGTATTCATACTTTGTATTTTTTGAAGTTTCTTGGAATTATTACTCTCAGATCGCCTGGTGACCATGATTATTAAGCTGTCAAGTCTAAACCATCCAACACTGTGATGATGATGATGATGATGATGATGATGATGATGATGATGATGATTGTTGTTCAAGGCGCCTAACAGATAAGTAATCGGCCTCTAATGTTACGAGGTACAATGAAATTATAATTTAAACTTCGAAACGTAGCCACTGACTAGAATCTAAAACGAATGGTGATGGAAAAAGTATCGTAAAAAAAAAACCATCAGTGGATCCAGTTCTCAATGTCTTAATTACTGGGATGAAAAGTATTATCTAATGCGGTCCAAAATCCATCTCATCGGCCCCTCATAATGGTACTGATGATGATGCTTGTTGTTTAAATGGGCCTAATATCTAGATCATCGGCCCCTCACCTAGGTGTACTAATCACGGGCGCCGGTATTCCCGTGGTGTTCCTCATATAGTGGGTACCATTCACAGGCAACGCAGACCCACGGTGTCGCTCATATAGTGGTACATCTCACAGGCTACGCCCAGACCCGCGGTGTTGCTCACATGGGTACGACTCACGGCTACTGGACACCCGCAGTCCACACCTACTGCTGCTACGGTTCACAAACCTATTGTGTACCTAATATAGTGGCACTACTCGCAAGTAAAGGCGACCCATGGTGTTCCCCGCGTGATGGCACTAATCAAAAGTAGTTTCATGGTTCTCTGACAATCATCCCTTGGTCGTTCCTTTTAGTCGCCTCTTACGACAGGCAGGGGATACCGCGGGTGTATTCTACTTGTGCGTCCCCCACCCGCGGGGGTTTCTAATACAAACATCGCCGGTTCGCCCCCTTTAATCGCCCCTTATGAGAGGCAGGGGATACTGTGGGTGTATTCTTCAGGGGATAGCCAGAGAGAAAAAAAGTAAGAAAAAAGAAGGGATCCGTCACTTCGAAAAGTGAATTAACGGACGAAGAAAGGCAAGGGCCTCGAACGGCGTGAAAATAAGACTCGATGATTGATGATTGATGATTGTTGTTTAAAGGGGCCTAACATCTAGGTCATCGGCCCCTAATGGTACGAAATGAGACGAAATGGAATGACATTAAAAGTCTAAAATTCTCCACTGACCAGAATTCAAAAATGTGACAACGAAGAATGAATGGATGGACATGAATTTAAAACAATCAGTGGTTGCGACCCGCAATGTCTCATATTCACATAAACGGACGTGACAATATCGTATTACTGACCAAGGGACTACTGCTATAGCATAACACGGAATCGATTATGCGTGCAGTCAAATGGGGGACCGAAATCGCAGTTATCCGCCCCTCATAACGGTACTGATCGCTATCAAAATAGAACCATGGTATTTGTTCTGTTGCGGTACTAATCAAAAGTAGCAGAGACTTGCGGCATTCCACACATTATTGTACTACTCAGAGCTTATGAAATTCGACATTTAATACAGACCTATGCTTTTCTCACTTTGCGGCGCCATTTACAGGCAACGCAAACCTATGGTGTTCATCACATAAGAGTACTAACCACAGGGACCTCTCCCTATCCCGTGGTGTTCCTCATATAGTGGGTACTAATCATAGGCAAGGCAGAACCATGGTAGCTATCATCCCATGGTCCTGCTCATATGGTGGTACTAATCACAGGTACTGCAAAAGCCGACCGCGCGGTGCTCCTGTGTGCTACTGATCACAAACCAATTTCGTACCTAATGTAGTGGTACTACGCACAAGTAAAAGCAACCCTTGGTGTTCCCCGCGTGATGGCACGAATCAAAAGCAGTTTCATGGTTCCAATTTAAACATCCCTTGGTCGCCCCTTTTAGTCGCCTCTCACGACAGGCAGGGGATACCGTGGGTGTATTATTCGTCTGCCTCCCCCACCCACAGGGGGTGTGTGTTTGGTCCGCGAGAGGTATTTTATTTCCCTCAAGTCCGCCGGCAAGCCGGTTAGGACCCCCCTATCCGCCACCTGGGACGCGCCACGTAGGAGTATCACCTCTCCCCCTGCTACGCCTGCGTAGCAGGTTCGTGGAAAATAAGACTCTCTAGGCCTCGAATGCTCTAATACTGTCGTGGTCGGAATAAAACAAGAGTAGAGCAATGGAGGTCGGACAGGATATGATGATGATGCTTGTTGTTTTAAGGGGCCTAACATCGAAGGTCATCGGCCCCTAATGCTACGAAATGAAAGAACAAAAATTACAAAGGCATCCACTGATCAAAATAAAAATAAAAAAATGTCATGAAGAATGAATGGATGGACAGGAACCCAACAAAACACAAAACAAACAAACAAAAACAAAAACCAGTGGACCGGATTCAACAGAGAACGAAAATAACATTAGTACCGACCAAGGAACCACTCATGAAGCACAATGATGCTTGGTGTCTAAAGGGGGTGCAAAAACCACGTCTAAGGCCCCACAGAATGGTACATGTCGCGAGTAAAATAGAACCATGGTATGTGTCACGTTGGGGTATTAATCAGAAGTAGCGAGGACTCACGGTGTTCCACAAAAGATGGTACTACTCACAAGTATTGTACTTCGTACAGGTAACGCAGACCTATGGTGTTTCGCACACAATGGCGCCACCCACAGCTAACGCAAACCGATGAGTTTCCTCACCTAGGGTACTAGTCACGGGTGCCGGTCCCAAGGGCCCCGTGGTGTTCCGCACATAGTGAGTACTAATCACAGGCAACGCAGACCCACGATGTCGCTCATATAGTGGTACAACTCACAGGCTACGCCCAGACCCGCGGTGTTGCCCACATGGGCACAACGCACGGGTACTGGAATCCACCAGGCCAGGCTTTTTACTACAACGAATCACAAACATACTTCGTACCATGTTGGTGATACTACTCGCAAGTACATGCAACCCATGGTGTTCCCCGCATGATGATACGAATCAAGAGTCGTTTCATGGTTCTAATTCATTCATCCCTTGGTCGCCCCTTTTAGTCGCCTCGCACGACAGGCAGGGGATACCGTGGGTGTATTATTCGTCAGCCTCCCCCACCCACAGGGGGTGTGTGTTTGGTCCGCGAGAGGTATTTTATTTCCCTCAAGTCCGCCGGCAAGCCGGTTAGGACCCCCCTATCCGCCACCTGGGACGCGCCACGTGGGAGTATCACCTCTCCCCCTGCTACGCCATCGTAGTAGGTTCGTGGTCGGACAGGATAGATGAAAGTGAGGAGCCTGGCACAAGTGGAAGCAATGAAAGGACTCAGCTAAGAGCCCCGTAGTTGCCAAGCTACTTTCCCAAGTTGAGAGCCCCTGTAGCCCCTTTTAGTCGATCTTACGACAGACAGAGGATACCGAGTGTGTATTTTTCATCTGCGGCCCCCACCCTCATGGGGTGTTCCATACCTTGTGGTAGTATTGTAATACGTACAGGCAACGCAGACCTATGGTGTTTCTCACATTATGCCGCCCCTCATAGGCAACGCAATTCTGCGGTGTTCTTCACATTAGTGTACTAGCATAATAACAGGGACTAGAACTATCCCGTGGTGCTCTTCCATTTTTGAGTACTAATCACTGACAACGCATACCGACAGTGACACTCATATAGCGGTGCTAATCTTAGGCAATGCCCAGACCCGTGTTTTTTCTCACAATGGTACTATTTTTTTTTTTTTTTTTGCTATTTATTTTACGTCGCACCGACACAGATATGTCTTATGGCGACGATGGGACGGGAAAGGCCTAGGAAGTGGAAGGAAGCGGCCGTGGCCTTAATTAAGGTACAGCCCCGGCATTTGCCTGGTGTGAAAATGGGAAACCACGGAAAACCATCTTCAGGGCTGGCGACAGTGGGGCTCGAACCCACGATCTCCCGATTACTGGATACTGGCCGCACTTAAGCGACTGCAGCTATCGAGCTCGGTAATGGTACTAATCACAAGCAACGTAAGCCCGTGGTGTTCCGCCTATAGTGATACTAATTACGGGTACTGTAAAACCCATACTGTTGCTACAAATCACACACCTCTTCTGTACGTAACGTAGTGATGATACTCGTAAGTAAAGGCGACCCATGGTGGGTTCCTCACGTGATGGTACTAATTACATATAGTCTCCTGGTTCTAATTCAATCATCCCTTGGTCGCCCATTTTAGTCACCTCCTACGATGGGCAGGGAATACCGTGGGTGTATTCTTCGACTGCTCCCCCACCCACAGGTGGTTGTGTGTTTGGTCCGCGAGAGCTATTTTATTTCGCTCGGATCCACCGCAGGCCGTTAGGGACCCCAATACCCGCCACCTGGGACGTGGCACGTGGGAGTGTCACCTCTCCCCCTGCTACGCCAGCGCATAGTAAGTTTGTTGATGGTTTAATGAATGTGGTAGGATTTCATCACATCCCAGAAGAATGGAGGTTGTTCATTGATTCTTCTAAGCTAAGCCTCAAAGCTTTGTTGCTCCACAACTGAAATACCAACCCGTTAATACCAGTGGCACATTCAGTAGAAACGAAAGAAACATACGAATATATGACAGTTCTGTTAGACATGATTAATTACAGCAAGTACAGGCTGGCAAATATGTGGAGATTTAAAGGTCATTTCCATTTTATTAGGACTACAAGGAGTATTTACGAAATACTGTTGCTTTCCATGCTTGTGGGGAAGTAGGGGACACTGTAAAAGAGTGGCCTCTAAGGGAAACTCTCGTGGCAGAACAACACAATATCAAGTAAGTTCCATTAGTAAAACCAACGAAAGTGTTGCTACCTCCACTGCTATAAAATTAGGCCTAATGAAGAAATTAACTAACGCTATGGATAAGAATGAGAAGCCTTTGTTTACCTCTGAAGCCAGTTTCCAAAACTCAGGGATGAAAAAGTAAAAGAAGAGAAATTCGCTGGCCACCAAATTCGGAAGCTTCTACAAGATAAGAAATTTGAAAGAAAGTTACGACCTAAGGAACTAGTGGCT
Organism: Anabrus simplex; assembly: GCF_040414725.1. Taxonomy (NCBI): domain Eukaryota; kingdom Metazoa; phylum Arthropoda; class Insecta; order Orthoptera; family Tettigoniidae; genus Anabrus; species Anabrus simplex. The sequence continues at coordinate 208,414,431 of NC_090268.1, read as the reverse complement.
TGGAAGGCGTTTCGTGAAGTAGTGAGCGGATCCCTGGGATATAATATGATGATGATGATGATGATGATGATGATGCTTGTTGTTTAAAGGGGCCTAACATCGAGGTCATCGGCCCCTAATGGTACGAAATGAAAGAACAAAAATGTCAAATTCATCCACTGACCAAAAAAATTTATAATGTCGTCATGAAGAATGAATGAATGGACATGAACCCAACCAAAAAAACAAAAAAACAAAAAAAAAGGAAACAAACAAGCAAAATACAGTGGATCAGACTCAAAGATCATACATAATTGATTACTGACCAAGGGACCACTCATAAAGCACGATGATGCGTGATGTCGAAAGGGGTGCAAAATCCATGTCTAAGACCCCACAGAATGGTACATGTCGCGAGTAAAGTAGAACCATGGTATTGGCATGTTGGGGTACTAATCAAAAGTAGCGAAACTCACGGTGTTCCACACAAGACGGTACTACTCACAAGTATTGTACTTCGTACAGGTAACGCAGACCTATGGTGTTTCTCACATAATGGCGCCACTCATAGCCAACGCAAACCTATGAGTTTCCTCACCTAGGTGTACTAGGTACGGATGCCGGTCCCACGGGCCCCGTTGTGTTCCTCACAGAGTGGATACTAATCAAAGGCAACGCAGACCCACGGTGTCGCTCATATAGTGGTACAACTCACAGGCTACGCCCAGACCCGCGGTGGTGCTCACATGGGTACGACGCACGGGTAAAAGGAAACCCCCAGGCCACGCTCATGACTACTACTAAACACAAACCCATTTCGTACCGAACATAGTGGTACAACTCGCAAGTACAGGCAACCCATGGTGTTCCCCGCGTGATGGTACGAATCAAAAGTAGTTTCATGGTTCTAATACAATCACCCCTTGGTCGCCCCTTTTAGTCGCCTCTCACGACAGGCAGGGGATACCGTGGGTGTATTATTCGTCAGCCTCCCCCACCCACAGGGGCTGTGTGTTTGGTCCGCGAGAGGTATTTTATTTCCCTCAAGTCCGCCGGCAAGCCGGTTAGGACCCCCCTATCCGCCACCTGGGACGCGCCACGTGGGAGTTTCACCTCTCCCCCTGCTACGCCTGCGTAGCAGGTTCGTGGTGGGACATAATAAAGCAGAAAATTACCGACAAATAGTTCCGGAACTCACTGACAGTTACCGAAATCTAGGTTACAGGGTGTGCCCGAAAATTCACGTTCTCCATGCACACACAGATTTTTCCCCGAGAATTTAGTAGCTCTGATTGACGAACATGGAGAGATATTCCACCAGACGATTCAGCAGGTGTAGCGGAGGTACGAAGGAAGATAGGACCTGCACATGATGCGGGACTACTGTTGGTTTTTAGTTACAGAAAGTTACGGATTCTGCAAAAGGAAGTATAACTGTAAGTGTTAAAATACCAGTCGTAATCTATATAGATAAAATAAGAGCTTTGGCTCTACATTGCTCACAATTTAAAAAGAGAATGGTATTTCTGTATTGGACGTGTCCACGGTGACAAGGAAATACACTTATAAATTTTCCGTCATGTCTGTCTGTCTGTCTGTCTGTCTGTCTGTCTGTCTGTACGCGCATCTCGAGAAAATGCCTGAACAGAATTTAATACAAATCGGTATGTAAAGTCTGGAAATGAGCCACTACGATCTAGGCTGTAAATAATTTTATTCACACTAAATGAAATGGTAGTTTAGGGCAAGGCCTAAAATTTAATTCTCAAATACTGTATTTGTGTTATTAGTGGTCCTACCGATAAATACTACATAACTTAAGTTATTTAGAATTAAATTTCCGATCATTTATGTCATACACTTTTACCGTACCGGCTATGATAACGCAGATATTCATGAATTATTATTTTGGTTGCTAAGTCCATATCAACGCCGAACCACGAGAAAATAGTGTGCCATTTCACCGTTCTATAGTTGCAGTATTAGGAACAAAAATGGCGTTCCTGCCATTAAAGGATCAATATAAAAGCAATTAACAGCGGTACGAGTCGAAAAGATAATAATTTCAACCGGCAATCACCGAAAGAACCATTCTTAGAAGGCGGTGAGAAAGAATGACAGGAGCGGATTATTTAAACTGATTATTGAAAAAAGACTTCCATTAGAACAAAAACTCAATCCAGCACTGCAGCGAAGAAAGGACGGAATCGTGTAAAGAAACGAGTTACATATCAGATTTTATAATCAATTATTGAAGAAGAAATTAAATCCGCGACAGCCTGCTCAACGTCAGCTGTAGGTTGACATATATACGTGAAATTATAGACCAGCTATAAGGAAACGTCAAGTTGGTTTAGTTACTACGTCACGGTTGGGCTCGGAAGCATTATATTTTGATGTTGATGATGATGTTTGTTGTTTAAAGGGGCCTAACATCGAAGGTCATCGGCCCCTAATGGAACGAGATGGACGAAATGACATATGATAGTTAAAATTTAAAACGTAGCCACTGATTAGAGTTTTAAAAAAATGCGATGAAAAATGAGTATGAAATTAAAACAATCAGTGGATCTAATTCGCAATGCCTTATTTTGGAACAAAAGAAGAAAAATTACAGGAGATAATGGAATAAGGCATTGCCTGCTAGTACAGATATATATACATACTTTTTCATTAGACGTTAAAAGAACACATTAAAATACGCAACACAAACTAAAATGAAGTCAATAGGATAAGAGCGTAATTGACACAAAGATACAAGCACAAAGGACATCATTACACACGATAAAACAGACCGCTATCCCTCATAAAGCGGATGACGAGGTCTGCTGACTGCTCGTCATCGCGCAAGATAAGGGAGATAGTACTCGGAAGGTTAAGACTACGGCGCAGATCGACCAGGTCCACGCACTCCGTAAGGATGTGTACCACGGTAAGATGGTCGCCGCAGGTACACACCGGAGGGGGTTCTCCTTTCAGTAGATGGGAGTGCGTCAAGATACCGTGGCCGATCCGAAGGCGACATAATACCACGGCTTCCCTCTGCGAAGCCCGAAGGGAAGTCCTCCATACCTTCGTTGTTCCTTTTATCGCTCTCAGCTTATTGGAAAGTGGGATGGCCTGCCACTCCATCTCCCAATGAGACAGAACTAGATGTCTCAGCTGAGAGCGAATATCACTTGCTGGAACCTTGAAAGGCAACGGGGGCAGTGTAACTGCCTCCTTGGCAGCCTGATCTGCTAACTCGTTTCCCTCTATGCCCATGTGGCTGGGGAGCCACACAAACGTAATTCTGGTGCCGGCATCCGAACACCCGGCCAGCAGGTCCTGGATCCGCTGCACCAGAGGGTGTCGAGGGAAACAGGTATCAATAGACTGAAGCGAACTCAAGGAGTCAGTACACACGAGAAAGTGTCGGCGCTCATTGTCTAGTGCGTACCGCAGAGCCTCACAGATAGCATAGAGCTCTGCCGTGTACACACTACAGGTGTCCGGGAGAGCAAAAAGAAACCGATCATTGTCGACAACGAACGCACAGCCCACCTTCGTATCTGTCCTTGAACCATCCGTGTAAACGACGACTGAACCTGGATAGCGGCCAACAACGGACAGGTAGATCCTCCGATAAATCGAAGGGTCCGTGTCTCCTTTCGGGCCAGTGTGCAAATCCAGGATGATTTCAGGTCGTCGTACAACCCACGGAGGTACCCCACTTGGTTGTCTGACAAGGCAAGGAATCGAAGGTACGTCAAACAATTCATAACTGCTATCCAAGCGTATCCCAACCGGCCGCGTCGCACGAGGATGAGCAACGTACAACAAACGGTTGCCATTGCTGAATACGCAGGGATAGCTCGGATGAAGTGGCATCTGTCGCAAATTTGCAGCATACATAAGTAGTAGTTGCTGGCGCCTCAGGTGTAAAGGCGGCACACCAGACTCAGCGAGCAGGCTAGCGATGGGGCTAGTACGAAAAGCTCCCGTCGCCAACCTAACCCCGCTGTGGTGGATACTGTTCAGCTTCGCAAGAACGCTTGGTCTTGCGGAGCCATATGCTGCACTGCCGTAGTCTAACCGAGATAAAATGTGTGCCCGATAGAATCGCAGGAGCACCACGCGGTCAGCTCCCCAATTAGTGCTGCTAAGAAACTTCAAGAGGTTAAGCCTCTTGGTGCATTGCACTTTTAGCTCCCGCACGTGTGGCTCCCACGATAATTTACTGTCAAAAAGGAGCCCAAGAAATCGGTAGGTGTCAACAACTGGAAGAACGACATTACCTAGATAAAGCTCAGGATGAGGGTGAAGTGTACGTTGACGACAAAAGTGGACAACGGAGGTCTTTACGGCAGAAAACCGAAAGCCATGTTCTAAGGTCCACTTCTCCACCCTCCTAATAGCTTGCTGTAACTGTCGCTCTGCGACTGCCATACTGCACGAGCTATAGTGCAGAGCAAAATCATCCACATATAGGGACGGTATTACGGCTGGACCAGCAGCAGCGACAATACCGTTTATGGCAATCGCGAACAGAGTGACACTAAGAACCGATCCCTGTGGGACTCCATTTTCTTGAACGTGGTATTGCGAATATGTCCTCCCTACTCGGACACGGAATAGACGGAGGGACAAAAAATTCGCAATAAATACCGGCAAGTTACCTCGGAATCTCCATTGATGCAGGACTGAAAGGATGCCATATCGCCAGGTGGTGTCGTAGGCCTTCTCCAAGTCAAAGAAGACAGCTACCAAGTGCTGTTTGCGGAGAAACGCATCCTGGATAGAGCTCTCCAGGCGTACCAAGTGGTCTGTGGTGGATCGAGCGGCTCGAAATCCACATTGGTACTCGGACAAGAGTCCTTGTTTCTCCAGACACCACACGAGTCTGCGATTTACCATCCTCTCAAATAGCTTACACAGGCAGTTGGTAAGACAAATCGGCCTGTACCTTCCTGCATACTTAGGATCTTTGTCAGGCTTGAGGACAGGAATGACTATGCCCTCTCGCCACTGAGACGGAAAAGCACCCTCCATCCAGATACGGTTGAACCCACGAAGGAGATAGAGTAGACTTTCATCACTAAGGTGCTTCAACATCTGGTTGTGGATGTTGTCCGGTCCAGGAGACGTGTCCTTGCAAAGCGCTAGGGCGCTGCGGAGTTCCCACTCCGTAAAGGGCACGTTGTAGTCCTCTGAAGCTTGAGAGGCAAAACTAAGGTGATGACGTTCTGCCTCTCGCTTCACAGCGAGGAAATCAGGATGGTAATTCCCGGAGCCGGATACATCCGCGAAATGACTGGCTAGATGGTCAGCAATCAGGAGGGATTCAGTGACGAAATTACCAGCAATGGAAATTCCCGGTACAGAAGATGATCCATGGATACCCGAAATACGTCGAAGCTTAGTCCACACTTGAGATGATGGAGTATGTGACGTCATAGACGACACATATCTCTCCCATGAAGCCTTCTTACTTTGGCGAATAAGAACTCGCGCCTTAGCGCGGAGTTTCTTGAATGTTATCAAGTTGGCCGCAGTAGGCTGTCGACGGTAACGTTTGTGAGCGCGACGGCGTTCTTTGATAGCTGAGGCTATTTCTTCGTTCCACCAAGGAACGAGCTTTCGGCGAGGAGTCCCCGAGTAGAACGGAATGGACTCCGCAGCAGCAGCAAGAATAACTCGGGTTATATAAGTTATTTCCTCGCCGACGGTCTGCCTGATATCATCGTTAAAGACAGCTAACGATGTGTACTTTGGCCAATCAGCATGTTTCAAAATCCATCGAGGGGGAGCCTCGACGGATTTTTGGTTCATCAAAGTAAGAATGATGGGAAATTGGTCACTGTCACAGAGATCATCGTGTGTATGCCACCGAAACAGTGGAACCAACGTTCGGCTGCATAGACTTACGTCTATGCGAGAATATGTGCCGTAACGTACACTAAAGTGAGTTGGTTCCCCCGTGTTCAAAATACATAAATCCAGCTCTGTTACTAATGTTTCCAGCTCTCTCCCCCTGGGGCAAGGCGTCTCAGAGCCCCAGATGGGGTGATGGGCGTTAAAATCGCCCAATAAGAGGAAGGGAGGTGGAAGCTGATCTATAAGATCAGTGACATCAGTTATGTTAAGAGCGTGACCTGGTGGAAAATAAACATTACACACTGTTGTTATGACAGGCAGCGGAACGCGAACAGCTACAGCCTCAAGAGGGGTTCTTAATGGAACCTCTTCGCTGTAGCTATCAGAACGTACAAAAATGCCAACGCCTCCGGAAGCCCGGTGAGCATAGTATCTTTCTGTCGAGTATAGTTTGAAATTCCTCAAGACCGTGTGATGACCAGGTCGGAAATTGGTCTCCTGGATACAGACTATACTCGCTGCGTACTCACTAATAAGCTGACGTAACTCAGCAAGATGCCTGTCATAACCGTTACAATTCCACTGTAACAGTGCCATAGTGTGGACTATAAAAGGAGTGTTAGGTTATGAGCGACAAAATGCTCGTAAGCCTAAACACTATCTAGTTCTACATCCGTAGATGTAGAGGACAGCGCGACATCCATCCCGTCATCAAAAGATGGCAGGGGTGCCGCCCAGAACTTTGACGCTTTTCGGGCGCGAGGGGGTCCCCTACGAGGAGAGCGCGCAGGTTTGGGAGCAGGAGTGCCTCCCGGCGCAGATTCATATCCCCCAGGTGGAGGGCATGACTTCTCCTTCGCAGGGGAAGTCCGAGAGCGCTCAGGACGGGCGCTCTTCTTCCCCATTTTCTTTTCAAGTTTAGACGGGCTGGGAGATGGTTTCCCAGCCCTGGTGAACGAAGCCGCCTCCGCCGGCTGGGGCACGACTTTCGTCGACCTCCTAGGGGGGGAGACTTAGTCTTCCCCCCTTGCTGTGCCGGCTGGCAGTTCCCAGCCGGCACAGACTTCTGGTTGGTCGAAGGTGGGGTGGTCCCCCCCTTCGAGCTTTGACTATTTGCGACGTTGCTAGGAGCAGCAACAGTCGCCTTGGGCGCAGCGGTCTGGACAGGTGTCTTGGTCGTAAATGACGAACCTGGAAGACTCTGAGCTATCAAGCTATAGTCGAGTGTACGGGCAGGTATATTGGTAGAATTAAACTTACGGCGCGCTTCCTGGTAGGAAAGACCATCCAGGGTCTTTATCTCCTGGATCTTCTTCTCACTCAGGTATGTCGGACAGTTCCGATCCCGAGGAGAATGAAAACCGGAGCAGTTAGTGCACTTGTATGGAGTTGTGCACTCCTCCGCGCCGTGAGCTACTCGTCCACATGTACCACATACAGCCTGATTCGAACAGCGAGAGACCATATGTCCGAATCGCTGGCATTGATAGCATCGCATAGGAGGCGGGATGTACGGCCTCACATCGCAACGGTAAGTTGTTACCTTGACTTTCTCTGGTAACACTGACAACTTGAAACAGACAATGAAGGCACCAGTGGCAACGTCTTCACCGTTGACCTTGCGCGTAATGCGCCGGACGTGTGTCACGCCACGGTTCTTCATGTCTTCCATCAACTCGTCGTCAGTGTTCAAAATAAGGTCGCGGTGAAAGATTACTCCGCGAACCAGGTTCAAGGACTTATGCTCCTCCACTTTGACGGGGATGTCGCCAAAGTGCTCGCACTTAAGCAACTGATCAGCTTGCAGTGCTGTACGAGTTTTTAGAAGCAAACTACCGTTGCGCATTTTCTTTAGTTCCTCCAGTTCGCCATAGACGCCTTCGATGTGTCTACTAAACAGGATCGACTTCACCAGCTTAAAATCGTGCCCATCGGTTCTGGTAGCGACCAGAAACCTAGGGAAGCTGGATCCCATTCCTTCACGCTGCGCATGTTCCCAGGGAGTTGAACCTCTCAGGGAAGCAAAAGTTAAAGACTTAGGCGGGCGACCACCTTGGGAGAGCCGACTTCGTTTGGAAGCCATGCCCGATAGCATCCTCCCCGAATGCCACCCACTCCGATCAGGGGTCTCTGTAGCCGAACCAAGCAGCCAAGGCAATACCCACCTGGTCGTAGCAGGTATTGCCCGGGGTCCGATGTTGAACGATGCCTAATACGGGATGACTGAGGCAATGAGCACTAGGACTCCCTTCCTCCAGTCACCCGCAATAGCATGTACCCCATAGCGTGTACAGAGCACTAACAATAGGAAAAATAAATAAAAAGAAGTAATAATAATATGTCCTTCCTGCATTCGGCTGTGCGGGGACCTGCGTTGTCAGGCGGATACCACTGCCCGGGTACATGATACTCCCACCCGCCGCGTCCTGGGTGGTTGCTGGCACGGGCTTTCGAGCGTAGTCGCACACATAGGAGCTCCATCGCCGGGCAGCACGCACATCAAATTTTGAATGGTCTACATCTGACCCTCGGAAAAATAATAAAAAAATAAAGAGGGGACCATGGCCACATGACCCTTTAAGTCGCCTTCTACGACAGGCAGGGATTACCTATGGATGTATTCAGCCTCTCCCATCCACAGGAGGTCCATCACATTATACCAAACCGCAATCCATGTCCACGCCAAGGTCGCCCCTTTTTGTCGCCTCTTACGACAGGCAGGGGATACCGCGGGTGTATTCTGCATGTGTGTCCCCCATCCGCAGGGGGTAGTGTGTTTGGTCCGCGAGAGGTATTTTATTTCCCTCAAGTCCGCCGGCAAGCCGGTTAGGACCCCCCTATCCGCCACCTGGGACGCGCCACGTGGGAGTATCACTTCTCCCCCTGCTACGCCACCGTAGCAGGTTCGTGGCATTATATTTTGCCCGATACTGCACACCGTAGAGAGCGGAATTCAACTGGCTATAAAGTGCAATTCTAAAAGCACAGAAAATTTACATCCGTTCAGCAAGCAAGGGAGTTGACAAATAAGAGCACATTTAGAGCTGTTATAGTCAAATTAGACGGCCCAGAACACATATATTTTTTTATCATTGGCAGTACGAAACGGATTACAGCATGTCTAAATCAACTAATGCATTGTGTTATTCTGTCCCTGACGTATTGAAGACCACTATGATGTTCTAAGAGGCTGAGGCAGAGACTACTCCGACTATGGTGGTGCTTCACGAGATTGATGACCCAGGAGGGTGGTAATCAGCTGAGAGGACGAGATGGACCCGATTACCTAAGCCGAACCATGGAGCGAGGCCTACCATTCCCGATGAACAACAGCGAGATGGGAGTCACTACCCAATAAGCAAAGTTAAGTCCCCTATGAGCCGTTTCGTAGGTAGAAACCTTTATTCTTTTGGCTATATGTGATATGCTTTATGACATTGTGCGTGCGTAGTTAATATTCAAGTGTAGTTACAAGGAAGTAGGTATTCATCTGAAGTTACCGTTAATTCCATACATAGGTGTAAAATACCAGTGAATGCCGTTCGCAAGTTTATCAATATGGTGTTAGAGAAGTGATTGATATTTTTAAATCGTTGTCAGTGAAGTGTTAGAGCATTATATGAAGGTTAATATACATGCGTGATGGCTTTAACAGAATACCAAGCGTGGAGATCGTATTTAGGGAATGTTTACGACAAAGTATAGTAGCACAGTTTAATGTTGTGATGTACTTTTCTTTGATACTATGACGGTAAGGATAATGTTTTTATATGTGTAGGTTATGGCACATATGCCGCGTATTTGATGAAATGAGTGCCTTGAGACGCACTAAAATGAATGCTACGTGATATTTGAAGTGATAAATGGTGAATGAAATAATAATATGAGTTGATAGTAGATGGTGATAGTTATTGTTATTTGGAAAGTTGGTCATAGTATACTTCCAAGAGATGATAGTATGTGTAAATTGCGCATGCTAAGGTATATATTGAAACGTACTGTTTTCAATTGCTGTTTTTATTCCCTGATATACAAAATAGGTTAGGATACGATCTCAATGCCATCAATATAGAGTTAATTGAGTATGTAGGATCATCAGAGGAGTCGAGAGACCAACAACGTTAATATTTAGGCCTTCACTGACTTATCTACGATCATTTTCGAGTATTCTCACATACGGCAACTTAATTTATGGTTTTATGGGAGCATTTTGACACATCACTGGTAACTTAGTCATACATATATGGACTTTTAGATGAAGGTAGAGACTTCTAATATGTCAATTTTTCCACTTATGGTATTATTTGTTGGAAAGTTAGTTAAATACACTTGGCAATGCTACATTCAGCCAGATACGCACTTGAATTGAATCTCAACCATGAATTAAAATAATAATTGAGTGATTTAGCCACAATTGTTACGCGGACACTTGCAGTAATTTATGCCATTAGCTCACCATTTGTAGACTCTCTTATCTGGATACAATCTATGTAGCAGCTGGTGTTTGATGGATCTCTCGTTGTTGGTTCCAGTCCTACTTCTGATTCCTGCATAGTACACTAGATGAACTACGAATTTCCTGACTTTAACACTTCCTACGGTACTCCTTATATACAGTCGTAATGAGTCCTAATTGTAATAGCAAAACCACCGTGGGTTACGTTCATGGAGAGAATACACTTGTATTTGCTATATGTAATTAGTTACGCTACATTTCTGCAATACGGAAGAATACAAGTGTATTCTCTACATAATAAAATCTCTCCTGCCCTATAGCAGTCAAAACCGGTTTCCTGTTGACCTTAACTCCCGTCACTGATATAACAGGACACAATGAGAGTAAATTTTGAGTAGTACACTACTCAAATGCGAAGTGAACTAAGTTAGGATCTTCTCCGATGTCAAGACGTACAGCCCTCCTAAGATGATAGCTTAGATTTCTCCTTCCAAGTCGTAAGAAAGAGTGCCTTTCAGCTCTTCTCGTCGATGTATATAGCTCCAAAATCTCCCTCCATCAACCATATCACATGGTCCAGTAAGATCTGATGTACTATTCCTTCTCCTATCCATTGCTGTGAATCCATCATGTTGCTTCATTACGTCCATTCACATAGGTTGAACTTTCCCGCGCAATCAGAGCGTCAGGTAGCGAACTTCGAATAGTAGGTATTAACAAGGCTTTAACTGTCTCCTCAGAGTATGGAAGGATAAGGTCTCTCGTAAGCTTGATGACGCACATTTCCTGGTAATGGGCTGAAATTTGCCTGGTGACACCGGTCACATGGCCACGGCTATTGGGAAATTTACTACAAGTTATTAATAAAAATGATGTTGTAATACTTTACTCGATAAGTCGTTTGTTCAGAATACGTTATAGCCGCGATAAAAAGAAATGAAATTATGATGAGAAATGGATGATTAAATCCCTATATATATATATATACATAATAATTTAAAAATAACCTACCAGTGATTAAATATATACATTTCAATTAATTACACAGTTCAATAATTTAGTACATGCTGTGATGTTCCAAACATCACAAGTGTGGCAACACACTTATCTGTAAAGTATAAAGTAATTTGACGTCTTGCAGTAGAACTTTATTGAAACTGCACCGGGTGGTACACCTCCACGTCGCTAATTCAAACTTTGCGCCAGTTGAAACTCCCCTACTGGAGGAAGTCTGAACTTTATCTAATGTGTTAATTTTCAAGTTTCTCAGAAGATGTCCCTACTTGTAAATTTTGAAGTTTCTGAACTGTGTCGTTTTCGAGGTATTTTTGTTTTGCCTGTAGTAAGAAGTGTGAACATTCTCTTCTAGAAGACACTACTGAAGAACTACAATGGTGCACCCTAGTGCGAAGTGAAAGAACTGTTTTTTGGAGAAATTTTTATTTCAAAAGTTTGTTTCTTGTTAAATTTCTTTCTGTTATTGTTTAAGTTGGCTGTATAACCCTTTCTTTCCCCTCGTTTTGAATTTAGCCAATCCCCAATTTCTTTAATTAATTTATGACCAATCAGGTGTATCTTCTCCAACTTGGATATGTTGCTTAACCCTAGCCAATAAAATTCTTGTGGGAGGGTGTTCTCATTCCTGAAACGCCTCGAACTTTCCGCGAGAGTATATGAACTGCTGATTTTCGGGTCTCCGCGCCACTTCAGTAACATCTTTCAGTGTGTAAAGTACGTAGCAGGGGGCGGGAAGCGCCTCTTTCTTCGGGCAGCAGTTCAACCACAAGGTAATGGCCTTTTAATAACTTCTTTTCTTACTAGCTCAGCAGTTTAACTCTCGGGGCAGGTCCGAAGCCTTTTCCATGTAACTTTCCTTTAAAATGTAAAGACACTCGGTATCAATTATTTCTGTCTTAACTACAAATTGGGATAGAGAGTGCTTAACCCTCTCGAGCTCCCACTCATTTTGCATTGAGGTGAACTTATTTTCTCAACCGTTTCGTCCTTAACGTAATGTGAATTGTCTCCTTTTATAAGTCACCTCTTTAGTATGGGATTAGCCCTTGCATTAGCGGCCTAGTGCCAAGTAGGTTTTACTAAAGTGTTTGGAGTGCTGTACGCCTCCGATCAAACTGATAATTTGAGGCCATGTCATTGTACTGTTTCTTTAGTGAATACGCCTCAGTAGGTTGGGTATTTTTACCCCTGTGTTTATGTCCTTAGAGGACAACTTGAAGGTGGAGTTTGGTGTGGCCTTTTATAGGCTTGAACGTTGAGAGCGGTTTGCTCTTTTTGAAATTTGGTTCTGCGTACCTCGAGGAGGCTTTACTGTGTAATTTGGAGCAAGTGCTCCTGGGCATGAATGGGGTTTTCTGCCCCTCTGTTGAAACTTGTTTTGGGGTAAAGCTGGGCTAATTGCTCAAGAATTGTGAGTCCGGGGCTCGAAGCCCAAATCCTGTGAATACTGTAATTGTACATTTGTTACCTTGCTACTCTGTACCTGCCATTCTTGTTATTTCTTGATTTTGCTAAGAAAATATAACCTTGTTAAATTTTATCTTAACTTTAATTTCGTATTCTGAGACCTGTTCACCCCCGCACCTTCTTTCACCTCTGCTGTTCCACAGATACCTCGGAACAGAAACTAGTATCCATTCTGTAGAGTCGTGAGTTGTTCTGAGAGATATTTAATGTTCTTTCATTTCTTGATCTTGAGATGAGCCCCAGTATCCAGAAGTTCAGAAATGCCAAGAATTACGGATTAACTCGACAAAGTTTTATAATTTTGTAGACAAATTTAGCATAATTTTTCTTCATTTTCCAAACTAACCCTAATTCTATTTTCTAATAACTATAAATACGTTTCTACATGGGGATGAAAGCTAGTTTCATTGTAATGTAGGAATCTGTAAAGAGGTTTCTGAATTTTTTCGATTAAGATTACTTATTAACACCATTTCCAGGCTACTGATTTTGTCTCGACATCTAAATTGTAAAGTATCATGACTATATCCCGGATATTTAGGCAGTAATACGCTAGGATGAAAAATGGTATGATTAATAAGAAGTGTCGTAACTTCTAAGGGTTCTAATAAGCTAATCCCCTAATGTTTATGCAAAACTCATAGGAAGACCATTGTAAAGGATAGTATATACTTGTTACTCTGTTCAGTAACTTTTCATTCTAACCTACAAATGCCTAAACTTTCCTGTTCTGGTCATGACTGTATCGGTTCTATTACAGATCCTACCTCTTGGCATGCGTTACTTGTTACCCTGTTGACATGAGTTGTGAAAGTCAAACAACGCCGCAAGGTCGCTAACTTCCTGCAGTGTTTAATCCCAGCCCGTTCGAGAAGGTAAATGTAGCTTTCCTCCTAATGAACTACATAGACACCCATTTCGGTAGCCTACGTTAAATTATACTTCATTACTCTGGCTTTAATATAAAATATAATCTAGAATCTTTTAGAGTAGGTGGCAACAATTGAAGAAACGGGCAGGATTATAAAGAAGAAAATTGACATTTATAATACGTCGTCGATGAATACCAGGGGGGCTCATTCCCGACTCCCGCACATTTCTTCCTGCGTAATATTGCCTCATGCTGACGTCACGTGGAGAGCTCCTGACGGCAGCTGTTGTGGAGAACGATAAGGAACTCGCAGTATAGGTCTATACGCACACAATATTTAACTTATTTTTTCAATTGTTGTGTTAAACATGAATAAGGATTCTAAATATGGATTGTGAGAATGGGCGCGCAGTTATTTTCCAGGCACACAGCTCTGGCAATGCGGTGTACATTAACTAAGAATGTTGAAAGCAACTTCATCGAGCTTTCTGGAGATGATTACACCAGTGAGAGTTGGTTTCATAAGGGGTTCGTAATTTCTATAAACTCTCTCTTGGGGCTTTTTGAAGTCATTAGCAATGCATGTATTTCTTATATATTAACTGCCAGATTAAACCAAGCATATTTGGAGAAGCTTTATTCACGTGTCTGTGGGCTGCGAGCTTTCTATAGCAATCCGTCCCCTTTTTAAGGTCTTGACATAATTTGACTTCTATTACATGCAGGTATTAATTAAATCCCTCTCTCCAGTAGCGTGTCAATAGAAGTTGAAAATATTCCATCGCCGTGTGATACGGGTAGTTTTCATTCTCATGCCGATAAAGGTGATTTTTTTGAACTTTGTAAACAATGAATTATGTATCGATGTTGTTAACGGGCCTTTAAGAACTGGACCCATAGATGAACCGGAAGAAACGTCGGAGTTGTTAAGGATGGAAGACTTGAAGCAGGACTTAAACCAGCATGCAATTAAATATCTTGCAGGCTACCTGGCATCCAAATGTCGCTCTGTAGATGACAGCTTGGGTAATTTAAGGCGTGTGATCTCCGAAGAGGCCTGGTGCAGGTTTTTCGAGTTGACACCGTATAGGTGACCAGCAGGTCCATGAGGATAGTGTCCTATCTGTGATGAATTCTAATGAAGACTTACAAACACCCAGGCCCGCGACATAGGAATTACCTTATGAAAGTTAAAATCCCCGAATGGGCCGGGAATCGAACCCACGGTCAGCATTCTTATCATTTATCCATGGAGCCGGACACAGCTTGGGTGATAAAGGTGAAATGTTTGCGTTGTCACAGGAAGTGCCTTGCTACTGGTTATCAGTCATTTCAAAGGGAGGCCTTACTCGTCCAACCGAAAAATGGTGTAAAAATGTTACGCAGTTTGAGCTAGTGTTTGGCAGTTTTCAAAGTCTTTATATTTATAAATGAGAATGTTTGATGCAGATCTTGACTTCGATACCTACATCAAAATTTCCTGAACTTGACGAGAATATTATCTCTCTGTACGTCAGAACTAGGACGTTCATTAGAATAGGTCACCTCAACATAAAACATCAAATAGATTCAATGAAGAATTCAACGAAGGGTAGTCGACTGTGGGCAGTTTCAGCTTCGTTAACAACTTCCCAAGTCATCAAAACGCGAGTTCTAAATGTAATTAAACCAGTAACTATTCCAGTGTTTCTATGTATGTATTTAACTTACGGTGAGCTTTTAAGATACAATTACTCACAGTTTCCCCTATTATTTATCTACAGTATCATATGATTGATTGCAAGAGGTATTTGAAGTGCCATTTTATTTTAATTAGGCCAGCCTTTTAATTATTTATTAAAAATTGAACTTATTTTTCTTAATTATCGACGTTTATGCTGCATACAGGCAAATTCAAACGCACACTTCTAGCCTTCCAGTGTACGTCACGCGCGGTCGACCAATGAGAGCGCTGTGAGCGTGAATGTCCTACCTACAGTGACTCTATATGTACAGTGTGTCCAAGGCCAGTCCAGCCGCCATGTTTTAGCCAAGTACTCAGTCCACTGATAGATGAAGCAGAGTGATATCATTTTTATTTCAATGAAGACTAGACTAGGTCAATGTTTTAAGATGTTATTTATTTTGCTTATGCTGTTGTATATAGGCCTATCAGTATTTGATATATTCAGAGTCTGAGTTATACGTGGTATAGGCCTACAAGTCACAATTATTGAAGAGGTTAGAAATTCTGTGTTGGTAGCCAGGCCTATCATAACATTTATATTATAATACATGTGGCATAAAATAGTATAGTCATTGTCTTGAATAATGTATGTGATGACTAAACTTAGCCTACATTTAACTTTTTTTTCTATTTGCTTTACGTCGCACCGACACAGATAGGTCTTATGGCGACGATGGAACAGGAAAGGCCTAGGAATGGGAATAGCCTTAATTAAGGTTCAGCCCCAGCATTTGCCTGGTGTGAAAATGGGAAACCTAACCGCACGGCTAACTCGGCCTGTCATAATTTTTTAAAAATTATAACATTACAATATATCAGGTTACATGGTTTTACATCTCAGAATATACAACGCAGTATCATAAAACTATACGTAGAAATCTACTTTTTATAACTTATATGACATCGGTATGTATATAATCCGAACACACGCAGAAAATAGAAAATAATATGACTAGTTAAGCGATGGGTAGACAAAATTGTATTACCTAGCTCCGTATTTATGTTAACGTAATATAAGTTAACATAATATACTGTACCATTTTACTCGTGGTACTAATAGAAATAATAGTGAAAACCTGCTAATCTTTAGTGGCGAAAACAAGCAACTGCCATGGTCCCCGGGTTGTGTATAGTGCTCCTTTAATGATGGCTACGGTTTGATCCCTGAAACGAGGAATGAAATATTAGTATCACTATACAACAGGCCTATCGTTTGAGGAAATACTACTTGTTGCTCGGTGAAAACAAGCAGTTTTCCTGGTCCCGGTGTACTTGTATTCAGGACTCAATTGTCGACCACCCGCTGTTCGATTTCCGTGATGTGCGACTAATTCTGTGCCGCAGTTCGGTTAGTACTAGTAGATATCCGCTGTATTTTAAACATTCTATTTGCTACTGTCGGTTTTGCTAATGCATTGTTATCACTGTTATCAATACCTTCTTTTTCTACCACTCTTCCCACAACTGTGGGGTTGTGGGTGGGAACTGCGTCACACATGTGAATTTGGTCCTGTTTAACGGCCAGATGCTATTCCTAACGCAAATCGTATATGGAGGGATGCAATCACTATTGCGTGTTTCTGTGGTGATTTGCAGCGTGGTATGTTGTCTGTGTATGAAGAGGAGAGTGTTGGGACAAACGTAAATACCCAGTCCCCAAGCCCGAGCTATTAAAATACCCCGTCCGGGCGGGAATCGAAGCCGGGACACTCTGAACCGAAGGGCAGTACGCTGATCATTCAACCACGGAGTCAGACTATTATTTTTATCATTATAATATATGGGAAAACTCAACTTGATGCTAGGTGGCACTTATAACCACGTCCTTTAATAGATGAATAGCCATAAAAGTTTGAATTCGAGAATATATCAATCATAATACCTCATACGGTAAAAATGAATGAGATTTATAGCGAATGATCGGGAGTGATTTTTGTTAAGTACAAGTTTCAGATAAAATGGATATTTTCGGGGAGACTTGAAAATTTGTTTAAAATAATATAATCGTGAAAATCTCTGCTATTTTCCTTACACGGTAAAATCGCACAAAACGTAAAATGTCGGAAATTATATTCTAAACAACTTTCCTTATGCACAGGTTTTCGATACGGCGAATATTAACGAAGAAATCTGAGATTTACTGTCTTGGCCTCTATAAAATTATTAACACATTTTGTTATTATTGTTACCAGTGTTGGTGCTGCCACTGCTCTACAGTAAATAACACGCTGTATCCCAACAATAAACTCTACTACAACAACAATGTGCGTTTTGCTGTCGGGACTTGAGCTGTTGCCGAGAGACGTGACTTGAAGTACGGATCACTCCACAGGTTATTAACATGGTTTGCTGATAAACAGTGAGAGTTCCTGAAAATATTCGCATGACGTAACCTACAAACCAAGCTCACTGTTTACGTTTGTATTTCAGTGACTGTCGACATGTGAATAGCCTTGTCAAGATCGTGTTTCCTTTCAATGTCAACGGAACAGCACTAAATATAGATGAGGCAAGCAGCGTTTGCAACTACTTGCCTGCTTTCTGGCCACAGACTCCAAATGATTTCACTACCACGTTCGCCCTGAACAGAAATATCGTCTTAAGCTATTGAAATGTAACATCTAAGCGTTTCACCTCAAATAACTTCTGACTAGTTAAAGATAGGCCGGCCCCGCGGTGGAGGGAGCAAGCCTGCCTTTTAGTCATAGGGCCCGAGTTCGATACCCTGTCAGGTAAGGGAATTTTACCACTCAGCTCCTCGAGTGTACTCATGTATCTATCTGACGGTGAGATGGCGGACCAAGTCTAGAAAGCCGAGAATACTGGCCGGGAGGATTCGTCGTGCCGACCACACGACACCTCGTAATCTTCAGGTCTTCGTGCTGAGCAGCGGTCGCCTCGTATGCCACGGTGGATCGGAGATCTTTTACTATGTAGTTTTGGAGAGACCTGGCGTCGAACGGGTTGTCTAGAAATTAATTCGATTTACAAAGATTCATTTGTCCGCCTCTGTGGTGCAATGGTTAGTGTTATTAGCTGCCTCCCCCGGAGGCCCGATTTCGATTCTCGGCTCTGACACGAAATTTAAAAGTGGTACGAAGGCTGGAACGGAGTCCACTCAGCCCCTGAAGGTCAAATCAGTAGAAGGGTGGGAGGGGGGGGGGGGTGTTTCGATTCCCACGAAGTGGTTTTCCATAGTTTCCCACTTTTTCTGCATGCAAATGCGGGGGATGGTACCCGATTTAAGGCCGCGGCCGCTTCCTTCCCTCTTCCTTGTCTATCCCTTCCAATCTCCCATCCCCCACACAAGGCCCCTGTAAGGTGCAGTAAGTGAAGCCACCCGGGCGATGTATTGGTCCTCCTCCCCAAATTTATCCCCCATTCCAAAGTCTCACTCTCCAGGACACTACCCTTGAGGTGGTAGAGGTGGGATCCCTCGCTGAGTCCGAGGGGAAAACCCACCCTGGAGAACAAACGGACGAAGAATGAAAGGAGAAAATATTCATATCGTAGCAATGCTCACCGGAAATGTAGACCAGATGTTTTATATATAGGCCCATCATCTGGGCCTTCGGGCCCTAATAATACGTGATGATGCTGATGATGATGATGATGCTTGTTGTTTAAAGGGGCCTAACATCGAGGTCATCAGCCCCTAATGGTACGAAATGAAACGACAAAGTATAAGTTCGAAATTATCCACTGACCAAAATAAAAAATGCCATGAAGAATGAATGAATGAATGAATGAACATGAATTTAAAACAATCAGTGGATCCGACTCAAAAAAACTATCATAGTTAATAGTATTACTGACCAAGGGACCACTTCCAAGGCAAATCGAGGATGCTTGGTGTCTAAATGGGTCCAAAATACAAGTCAAAGGCCCCTCAGAATGGTACTTATTGCTAGTAATGTAGAACCATGGTATCTGTCCTGTTGCGGTACTAATCAATGGTAGCAGAGACTTGCGGTATTCCACACATTATTGTACTACTCAAAGCTTATGAAATTCGACATTAATACAGACCTATGTTTTTCTCACTCTGCGGCGCCATTCACAGGCAACGCAAACCTAGGATGTTCATCACATAAGAGTAGCCTACTAACCACAGGGACCTCTCCCTATCCCGTGGTGTTCGTCATACAGGGGGTACTAATCACAGGTAAGGCAGGTCCAGGGTAGCTATCATCCCATGGTCCCGCTCATATGGTGGTACTAATCACAGGTACTGCAAAAGCCGACCGCGCGGTGCTCCTGTGTGCTACTAATCACAAACCTATTTCGTACCTAATATAGTGGTACTACGCACAAGTAAAAGCGACCCTTGGTGTTCTCCGCGTGGTGGTACTAATCACATGTAGTTGCATGGTTCGAATACAACCATCCCTTGGTCGCCCCTTTTAGTCAGCTCTCACGACAGGCAGGGGATACCGTGGGTGTATTATTCGTCTGCCTCCCCCACCCACAGGGGGTGTGTGTTTGGTCCGCGAGAGGTATTTTATTTCCCTCAAGTCCGCCGGCAAGCCGGTTAGGACCCCCCTATCCACCACCTGGGACGCGCCACGTGGGAGTATCACCTCTCCCCCTGCTACGCCTGCGTAGCAGGTTCGTGGAATACGTGATGAAGTGACATGTAATAATAATTAAAATTTACTCACTTAATAGAATTTAAAAGATAATAATGATGAATAAAATGTATATGAATTTAAAATAATCAGTGGATCTAATTCACAATACCCTATTCTCTTATTTTAAAAAATAAGGCCTTTTAACAGAAATCATAATATATTTCATTCAAATCAAATGTTTAAATAACACATTAAAAATAAACAAAAGTATATAAAAACAGATTAGAAAAGGAATAAGAACATGGTTAATAAAATTATATACAAAGAGAAAATACAACATACACGTTATAAAGGCCGCTATCATTCATAAAACGAATGACGAGGTCTGCTGACTTCTCGTCATCTAATAGGGTGAGGGAGATGGTACTCGGAAGTTTTAGACTACGGCGCAGATAGACCAGGTCCACGAACTTCGTAAGGATATGTACCTCAGTCAGATGACCGCCGCAAGTACACACCATGGGGGGCTTCTCCCTTAAGAATGTAGGAGTGCGTTGCTAAAGCGTGGCCGAGCCGAAGACAACATAATACTATTGATTCCCTCCGAGAACCGAAGGCAAGTCTTTCATACCTTCGTAGTTCCTCTTATCGCTCTCAGCTTATTTGAAAGAAGGGTGGCCTGCTACTCCATCTCGCAATGGGATATAACTAAATGTCTCAGCTGAGAGCAAATATCACTGTCTGGAACCTTGTAAGACAACGGGGGCAATATAACAGCCTCCTTGGCAGCCTTGTTATTAGCTAACTCGTTTCCATCTATACCCAAGTGTCTTGAGAGCTACAAGAACGTGATTCTGGTGCTAGCATCCCAACACCCGGCCAACAAGTCCTGAATCCAACGCAGGAATGAGGAAACGATCTTCGGGGACTCTTAGAAGAGAATACAGAATGATCCATAAACAATGGGTGGTTTTAAAATAGCATCACTTCGCTCATACTGCACGGAGTCCAGTGGTTTGTCTTTTAAACAACATTAGAACAACGCAAATTTAGTACTTTAATTTCACCTCGGTTCATACGTTAATCTTTTATCCCTGCATTTCCATACCAAACTCCATCACAACCACAATATGAAAATTCCGAAGAAATTAAATGGTCCACCCATTCTTTCAAACCCGGATGCAATACTGGCCTTAATTAGGGAGTTTGAAACAACAGGTTCTTTGGTAAGCATTGTACATCTCGTTTGCAAAACGCGGCGAAATAGCATCTGATCTCCTCTACAGTAGATAATTAATCGTTTGCTTCAAATGACAGTCAATTCCATCAAATGAATCGGTTGTTTTATTGTTGTTGTTGTATTAGTGCCAGGGGTACACCTTCCCGGCTATTTAAACTGCGCGCCTTCTCTACGGCCATCTATGACAACAGACTTGAACTGGCAAACTACCCAAAAATTTCGCCCTCAGATTTCTCTACCATCGACTTGATAGAGTAATAATAATTTTTGGAATTTGTAAACCTTTTCCTGAGGATTGTATTTTCTAATATATCGAAGTTGTCAGCACGACTGCTGGTTCCTCCATTGTAATCTACCTATCAGAGGCTAGTAAATAGGCTGGTTCTATATTCTATCAAAACCGGGGATGTGTACAGGAATCCAGCCTATCAGCTAAGTGTTCTGGAAGCAGGTAATTTAGGGCCGTCTTGTCTCGATTGCTCCAGTGGTTGGGAGTTCGACTTTACACGAACCCGGGAGGCTGGGGCGAGACCTGCTTGAGGAAGATCTAACGATACAAGGTAATGGCAGAATTTACCTACACATGTGATTACGCCTGCGGGCAGTTTGATGGGAAGGTTTCAGCCATTTCTGTTTTAGTGTGACTTTGAAACTGGTGGTTCAAATGTTGGACTTTTGGCGAAGTCTGAGGACTCCTTTTCTATTCCCTAATGGGAAATATGTAATGTAGGCGAACGAAGAGTGCCGACCCTCCGTCGTTTACCATTAACCTCGCATTGGGTGAATAATCCTTCGAACTAAAAATTTTGTACTTCTTGTCTTGGCATTAAATGTTTCTCCTTTAGTCACCCTTTGTTGTATAGGATTAGCCTCTGTATCTTCGTGCCGTAAGCCCATTTAGGTTTTTCGAGATTTATATAAGGAGTGCTGACGTTCCGCCTCCTTGAGTTTTGTTTGTGGCCGGTTATGTGCAACCTTTTTCTTTCTACTATTAAGGTCAGGTAGTATGAGCAGTTATGTCCCTGTTTGTTTATTTCAGAGTCTAAATTTTTTCTTTCAAGAACAGACAATAATATAGCCTGATGATGATGATGATGATGATGATGATGATGATGATGATTGTTGTTTAAAGATGACGTAACGGAAAATGAAAGGCAAGGGCCACAAAGGGTGTGAAAATGAAAGACTCCCTAGGCCTCGAATGCTCTAATACTGCCGGGGTCGGAAAAGAACAAGAGTTGAGCAAGGGAGGTCGGACAGGATAGACGAAAGTGAGGAGCCTGGCATAAGTAAGTGGAAGCAATGCCAAGACTCGGCTAAGGCCCCGTGGTCGCCAATCCACACTTCCAAGTTGAAAGCCCCTTGAGCCCCTTTTAGTCGCCTCTTACAACAGGCAGGGGATAGCGCGGGTTTATTCTGCATGTGCGTCCCCCACCCGCAGGGGGTAGTGTGTTTGGTCAGCGAGAGGTAGTTTATTTTCCTCAAGTCCGCCGGCAAGCCGGTTAGGACCCCCTTATCCGCCACCAAATACAGTAGAGACAATACGCGACACTTACGGATTTCGCCTTGCTAAAATGGGAGTCAATTCGATGGTGGCGCTCCTAACGACTTGACCTGAACAAATCGCGCTAAATTCAAATATCAATCGAAATGTATATACGGAAATGGATAAATAAATTACGTCTAGAAAGAAAGTGGTATTGAGATATTAACTTCGAAGTTGCTAAAGCAATTCTGGATAAATGAATGAAGAATTATTTAAAAGGTTATTATTCAAAGACTGAAATTAGACACATAAACAAGATATGAAATGGACTGTTGTGAAATGGCTTGATCTTTCATTTATGCATTACTTTTTTAGCTTTAGCATCCCTGCCTGAACTTTTACGGTTGGATTTGTCTTTTTTCTCATTTAAAAGACATTGTATGATCACATTAAGACACTTGTCAATAAAAATATCGGCACATTCCTTACACACATGATGCAATGAATTAACATTTAAAAGCTGGACAATTTTCCTCTTAACATGAAGCCTACTAACAGAAAGAAAATCTATAAAATCCCGGCTTTAATCTGAGAAGAGGGATTAAAGGAAGAAAAGTATGAAAATGTTGTCGATAGTGATGCTTTGAGGAATATTTACGTACAATTAGAGTAAAAATGTAACATACACTTGGCTGTGCCATAGTTGAGGAATTTTAAAGTCACTGGCCTGGAAATGATCTGAACAGATCTTATAATTCTTATATAAGCATAACGTCCCTTCTTTCTTGTACACCTTATCCAAATCACTTCTGTGACATTTCAAAACCCACAGATCACACCTAAAACAACACATCGGTATTGAAGGTTAACTGCTGCACTATACAATAAAATATGCGTATTACATTTTATGCCAGTTAAAATATGGGTCGAGCAGGTCAGAAGATTATGAAGTACTATAAAAATCTCTGTCACTGGAAGAATATATATGCAAACACAATATTACTTACATGTTCTTGTCACGAGGGAACCTGAAGAACGACCGCGCATTTTTCTCTACTTCGTAATTACTGCAGCCAAACACAGCACATACCTTTCCCCTCATGTTGAGAAGAGATATCAAGGAATGACACACGCTACTATTTAATTATGTCAACTCACCGAAAATGAAAAAATAACACCAAAAACTTCACACAATAATACACGTGCTCTTATGAGAGAATCAGTACTGTTGAGGTCTATCCGCTAGAGCGAGCTCCAATAGCTGTCCCTCGATATTCCGCTCAGTGTCGCGTATTGTTTCTACTGTATTTGCCGCCACCTAGGACGCGCCTCGTGGGAGTATCACCTCACCCCCTGCTACGCCAGCGTAGTAGGTTCGTGGAATCTGTGGATAGATTTCTGCTTCATTTTCAAAGCCTTCGACTCCTGTCACTGCAGACTGATCTCTCTCGCCCTTATTGGAAGTTCCTTTGATGACCGAGTAATTTCGCAGATAGTATAGCCTCGCAGATCTCCCACCCGATATTTTCTCGATCACCACTGATCAGTAATCAGGGCTGTCGCCTAGATAACAGATCCTCTACCAGGTTTTTTCCTTAGTCTTTCCTCCTGTGATTAAAACTGAAAAATTACTAAACACCTCCCACCTGAGTTATTCCAATCGCTAAGTTCCTCTTCCTATAAACGAGCTTTTGCCCCCAATTAGTCGTCTTGAATTTCAACTTTATATTCACATTACAATATTTCCTACTTTAAAAAAAGACTCTACTCAAGTTTATTCGTCCATTATGTCAGTCGAAGCAATTCCTCCACAGAGATATGTGAACATACCATTTAGTAGAGCGGCAGGTTTCTTTACACTCAAGTCTTCCCAGACGAAAGTTTGCAATACCACTCTTCTTTCGGAAATCACTAACTGGAGTTTTACAGGTAACTTTTCCTTTACATCCTTACTATAACCCCTGAATACGCTCATAATCATATGAAATGATCCGTAACCTTTATATACAATCCCTTTTATGTGATTATCCCAAATGAATATATTTCCTTACATTAATACCTAGCTACTTAATAATAATAATACCGGTAATAATAATAATAATAATAATAATAATAGTAATAATAATAATGATAATAAATTTAAGTTCAACCAACTATATTTACGATTTTCTAAGACGCCGAGGCGCCGGAAATATTTCCCGTGAGAGTTTTCTATTTGCTGGTAAATCTACCGACACGGGGCTGTTGCATTTGAGAACCATTCACTACCACCGGACTGGGACAGGATCAACCTGCCAAGTTGGGCTCATAAAACCAGCGCCTTAACCGTCTGAGCCATTCAGCCCAGATTTACGTATAAGATGTCAACTCCGCCGAACGAGACATGATGAGCGGGATGATGATCAGACCAGTGCACGCTTTCCCTTGTCAGTCATCTTCCTGAACATCAAGAGAGGGGAATTCTCCAGACTTGGTTCGTCTTCACTACTGTATTGTCTGAGAACGAGATTTAATCTGTTCCGTTCCGCTCTTATAACATGAAGTACAATTCTCCTGACAGTAACTATAAAGCCGAGTATCGGCGAAACGTCAGTTAAAGGAGAAAACTTCTGGTTTCGAAGAAAGGAAAGCTTAAGTCATTAGACACCGGCTGTAGAAGTCCACCAATCAATTTCTATTTGTATTTGTTTTTGGAAGCGCGCCAGCTGCGTTCACACTGTTCCACTGGGAGCAAGACGTGACTCCGAAAGTCGTGTTACAACTTTACCAGCGACAGCTTTCAGACTTGATTTATTGCCGCCAGTGGGAAGGAAGGGAGTTGGGATAATTGTAGGCTATATTCTGAGTCTATGAAGACCGGCAAATCAGAAGAATTAAATGGGCTGAAACCACTGGCATACTGATGTAAGGTTTGGCCACCAGGTCCGTATGGATACTCAAAGGAACGCTAAAGGAGTGTCTGGGGGTAGACGTGTGAGAAAGGGACGTTCACGCTCGGAATGGGAACAAATAGCCAGTAGAATTAAAAATATCGAGAAAAACTAAGAATATATGTAAAGAAACTGTCACGGGACAGAACTAAACATCCTCAATTCTGATTCCTGAAAATTCACTTTTCCTGACAACATTTCCACGTATACGTTTTTACCGTCCGGTTTACGTCACACCGACATAGCTAGGTATTGTTGTGACAGTGGGATAGGAAAGATCTGTGTGTGGGAGAGGAGCGACTGAGGCCTTAATTAAGGTTTGGAGAAAAATGGGGAAACATGGAAAGCTTCATAAATTACTCAATATTCGTAACAGTCATGTTCTCTAATTTTCAGATGTTGACAGTGCAACGTTTCCATAGAAGTGAAGTCACTTTTTTTTATCGAGAACAGTTTTCTGGCCATAAAGTATCTATCACAAACTAAAAAGAAATAGG
Source organism: Anabrus simplex (assembly GCF_040414725.1). NCBI lineage: Eukaryota > Metazoa > Arthropoda > Insecta > Orthoptera > Tettigoniidae > Anabrus > Anabrus simplex. Next base: position 208,388,335 of record NC_090268.1, on the reverse strand, counting down.
AGGAGGAACACAAACAATTACTTTAACAGATGAGAAAGAATATGGAATTTTGTTGGCTTCGTACACTGCAATATGTACACATACAAATAGAATACACAGAGTGATGATGATGATGATGCTTGTTGTTTAAAGGGGCCTAACATCGAGGTCATCGGCCCCTAATGGTACGAAATGAAACGACAAAGTAAAAGTTCAAAATTATCCACTGACCAAAATAAAAAATGCCATGAAGAATGAATGAACGAATGAATGAATGAATGAACATGAATTTAAAACAATCAGTGGATCCGACTCAAAAAACTATCATAGTTAATAGCATTACTGACCAAGGGACCACTTCCAAAGCAAATCGAGGATGCTTGGTGTCTAAACGGGTCCAAAATACAAGTCAAAGGCCCCTCAGAATGATACTTATCGCTAGTAATGTAGAACCATGGTATCTGTCCTGTTGCGGTACTAATCAATGGTAGCAGAGACTTGCGGTAGTCCACACATTATTGTACTACTCAAAGCTTATGAAATTCGACATTAATACAGACCTATGTTTTTCTCACTCTGCGGCGCCATTCACAGGCAACGCAAACCAATGATGTTCATCACATAAGAGTACTAACCACAGGGACCTCTCCCTATCCCGTGGTGTTCCTCATATAGTGGGTACTAATCACAGGTAAGGCAGGTCCATGGTAGCTATCATCCCATGGTCCCGCTCATATGGTGGTACTAATCACAGGTACTGCAAAAGCCGACCGCGCGGTGCTCCTGTGTGCTACTAATCACAAACCTATTTCGTACCTAATATAGTGGTACTACGCACAAGTAAAAGCGACCCTTGGTGTTCTCCGCGTGGTGGTACTAATCACATGTAGTTGCATGGTTCGAATACAACCATCCCTTGGTCGCCCCTTTTAGTCGGCTCTCACGACAGGCAGGGGATACCGTGGGTGTATTATTCGTCTGCCTCCCCCACCCACAGGGGGTGTGTGTTTGGTCCGCGAGAGGTATTTTATTTCCCTCAAGTCCGCCGGCAAGCCGGTTAGGACCCCCCTATCCGCCACCTGGGACGCGCCACGTGGGAGTATCACCTCTCCCCCCGCTACGCCTGCGTAGCAGGTTCGTGGAATACACAGAGTATCCCAGGAGGAACGTTCAATATTCAGGGATGACGATGACAGGAATGATCATTTGTAGCGAAAGCTTCATATGGACAAATGCCCAATTCCGAATGCTTTCCAAGAGAGAACACATAAACGTATATTTGTTTTTGGGCTAGTAAAAAAATGAAATGGCGTATGGATTTTAGTGAGTGTCCGAGGACATATTCCACTCACCAGGTGCAGGTCTTTTGATTTGACTCCCGTAGGCGACCTCCGCGTTGTGATGAGGATGAAATTATGATTAAGACGACACATACACCCAGCCCCCTTGCCAGCGAAATTAACCAATGATGGCTAAAATTCCCGACCCTGCAGGGAATCGAACCCGGGACCCCTGTGACCAAAGGCCAGCACGCTAACCATTTAGCCATGGAGCCGGACTTTGGGCTAGTGACGTGCACGTATGTGTCTTACCCATCCAACCTCTTTGACGTTTTCCGCATGTAATGTACGCCATACTCGTGTTCGTGTGCTGGCAGTAGGACTGTGCTGCACTATTTCAACCATGTCTTGCTGATCCTGAACTACACGTTTAGAAGAAAAATGGAAACTTGGAAGATTACATGTTTAACGCAATAACTCCGGTAAATATTATACGATCAGGAAATCGACGTGTCGGAAAGCTCCGACAGTATTCCTCGACAGCAGCATCGCAGAAACCCTGAACATGCATTTTGTTCTTCAGTAGTGAAGATGTGTGGCAGCTCGTGTACTAACACGTTAACCGATGTTTCTACCTGGTAGACTCTCAATCCGTCGTGATAAACTGCACTCACAACAAACCATGAACAACTGCGCTTTCAACGGGCTAGTTTAATATCAGAAAGGAGGTTGAAAGCAACATGTTAGAGTGGTCTAGAATAAAACGTCAAGTTGGTTGATTAAGACACATATGCGCACGCCTCAAGCCCAAAAACAAATGCACGTTAAATGTGTTTAATTTCGAAAACCATTCGAAATAGGGCATATGTCCATATGAAGATTTTTGCTTCGAATTTAAGGCCAAGGAAAGGCGGAGTAATGAAACTATAAACAGGGAATCGCTAAACTGTTCCAGAAATCAAATCTTTATTGGGAAATCTTCCCTAGAATACAACAGATGATCTCAAATTCCATTACAGGACAAGACACCCATAGAATGTCGTAAGAGGGAAACCTAATAGCTCAAGTGCCGTTTCTAAACAAAGGATAAGCCCAAAGTAAGCTGCGACTAGGGTAATAACGTCCAAGATCCCGAACGGTTTAACAAGGGTTGAAATTTTTAAAAATGCATAGTCACAGGAAGCCAAAGGGGAGGAAGAGACCGAGAGTAAATAACTCAACCTCCTATAAATACTTATAAATAATTACCTGCTTACATTACGTTCGCATATCTAGAATTACCACAGGCGAACCTACCCTTGCCTAGAAATTAGTTAAATAGTACCTACATAATTTCGAAGAAACACCCGAGGACTCTACCGTATTACATAATTCCAACATTACAATATTTAAAACCCTAAAGTCGGGCTGAGCGGCCCAGACAGTTGAGACGTTGGCTCTTTTAACCCAACATGGTAGGTTTGATCCTGGCTCAGTCCGGTGGTATTTGAAGGTGTTCAAATACGTCAGCCTCGTGTCGGTAGATTTTCTGTCAGATAAAAGTATTCTTGCAGGATTAAATTCCAGCACCTCGGTGTCTCCGAAAACCATAAAATTTGTTAGTGAGACGGAAAGCAAGTAACATTATATCTCACTCACCCAGGGGGAAGAGTTACCTAGAAGATGTTTCGGAGATTCACATTTCACATATCAGAGATTGCCTACATACTTTAGTTCGCAAACCATGGTGCGATGTCACATTTTCACGCGCATGTTCCTACGAAATACCATAGATACCGGCTAAGCTAATGGATAGTCCTTTCATAAACAGCAGATGGACAGCAGACTGGGCAGAGTTAATGCCAACCACAAAATCAAAATTTGGGACAGCAAAATGTTGTAAGAAATAGGGCACGATATCGCGCAATACAGCTTTAAAAAAGGTAGACTAATCACAGGGGAAAGCCGTAAGACAAATCGATCGAGGGGCAGTACAAAGTTTCAAGGGTGATGCTAGTTGGTGTGCTTGATAAACGTGGGCTAATAACAAGGAGGATCGAAATTACTGCAATAATAATAATAATAATAATAATAATAATAATAATAATAATAATAATAATAATAATAATTGTTCCGGGGTTACCCGTGGAACGCAGAGGTGAAAGAAGGTGCCGGGGTGAATGGGTCTAACTACAATGTCAAGAAAAATATAAAACTCAAATTGAAGGTTATATTTTCTTAAATAACAAAATAAAATGCCAGGTACACTGACAAATACCAGATAAGACAAGAATTCCAAAATTTAGTAACTGTTTTAAAAAACTGGGCTTCAAGCCCCTCACTTTACAATTCTTGAGCTGCTAACTCAAATTTGCCAAAAGCACAAATTTACACAAGGGCAGAAATCCCTCAATACATGGAGCGCTTGCTCCCAACTCACAATATCAAACCTCCCAGAGGCAATTTACAACACTAGAAAAGAGCTGACGTGCTCTCAGTTCTCCAAGCCTATTCAATGCAATATCAGAAAATTACCATCACTCGCCACCAAGCCACAACTTACAAAATTTGAAACAGTGGTATCTAGTACCCAACCTGATGGGCCTTAGCGGAAAAGAACGCATTAAGTAAATGGCCCGAAACACAAATTGAATGGAGGCGTGTACTTGCACTTCTAGATATGAATTCTTAAAACCTAAAGGGCACTAGGCCGATGAAACAGGGGCTATTCACAAACTATGGAGGTGACTCGTATAAGAGTAAATAAAGACATTGCGGAAAGGAAGAAAACCAGTTACAAAGCATAGTCACCTCATACATCACTCTCTACCCCGATTTAAAAGATTTTATGAAGTTATTATATAAGCCGGCCGAAATTACATTTTCAGAAAGGTAGGTTACATAGTTAATGCTTCGGACCTCTCCCTCGGGTTAAACTACAGAGCTAGCAAGAAATAAAGATGTTAAGTGACCATTACTTTGTCGGTGTACTGCTGCCTGATGAAAGAGGCGCCTCCCGCCTCCTGCTTGACACACACACTAGGTTAGATTCATCAAGAAGTTTGGAGATTCTTCGTCAGATGTCACTGCTAGAAACTATGATCATGCACCCTGGTGCGAAGTGAAAGAACTTTTGATTTAAAGAAGTTTTGTATTCATAAGTTTTATTTTACTAACTGATGTTCATTTTTGGGTTGGCAATATTGATCGTTTCTTTCCGCCAGTTTTTAATCTAGCCAATCCCAAATTTCTGTAATAAATTTTCAACCTATCACTGCCTTCTTCTTCGATTTTGTGTGTAACTTTTAAATCTACCAATAAATAGAGAGGGTGTGGTTGGTTTATTCGTGAAAGGTCTCGAACCTTCAGCAAGGTAATGGCCAAATAACATCTTACTTTCTTGCTAGCTCCACAGTTTAACCAGAGGGAAAGGTCTGACGTAACCTACTTTTTTAAAATGTAACTTTCTGCCGGCTAATGTAAAAGCTTCATAAAATCTTTAACTGTAAATCGGGGATAGAGAGTGATATACCCTCTCGAGCTTCCCTTCATCTTGGTTTGAGGTGCCACATTTGTTTCTGCATTGTATTAAAGTTATCTCCATCCGCGCTACCTCAGTAGTTTGGGATTAGCCCCTGTTTCGTCGGTATCACTTATTTGAAACATGTCTGTCATTACCTTCAGCTGGTGGGCATTCCGAAGGCGGCCAATGCTCTTCCCTGCCTCCAGTTACGTATGAACTGTAGACTGGAGCGAAGACGAAGTCCCAGAACTCTCTAGGCCGGGCTGTACACAACCCCCCAATATAAATTGAGTACAGAAATATATACCAACATTTCTTATTCGCTAATAATTTGATGAAGGAAGTACTAGAAGTGCTACTAACCTTAGCAAACACAAAAAAAATCGCGAACACTACAGGTTTAACAATATAGAAAATACGAAATTCCTTTTAAAATTAATAGTCCGTCTTCCCGCCGGAAGGGGCACATAAGTCGATAGTAGAGACATCTGAAGATTAAAGTCCAAACTTCTTCCAATACTTAGGTTCAGCGTTAACATCACAAATGACCTTCTAAAGTTTCTCAGTTCAAATACACGGAGTAGGTGTACATCCAGCACAATTATGATGATGATGATGATGATGATGATGATGATGATGGTGCTTGTTGTTTAAAGGGGCCTAACATCGAGGTCATCGGCCCCTAATGGTACGAAATGAAATAACAAAAAGTTCAAATTCATCCACTGACCAAAATAAAATAAAAATGGCATGAAGAATGAATGGATGGACATGAACCCAACATAAAACAAAAAAAAACAAAAAAAAAACAAAAAAAACAAAAAACAGTGGATCAGACTCAAAAATAAGGTAGGTAATTACAGTATTACCGACCAAGGGACCACTTATAAAGCACAATGGTGCTTGGTGTCTGAAGGGGTGCAAAATCTACGTCTAAGGCCCCACAGAACGGTACATGTCGCGAGTAAAGTAGAACCATGGTATTTGTCATTTTGGGGTACTAATCAAAAGTAGCGAAGACTCACGGTGTTCCATACAAGATGGTACTACTCACAAGTATTGCACTTTGTACAGGTAACGCAGACCTATGGTGTTTCTCACACAAGGGCGCCAATCATAGCCAACGAAAACCGGCAAGGTTCCTCACCTAGGTGTACTAGTCACGGGCGCCGGTATTCCCGTGGTCTTCCTCACATAGTGGGTACTAATCACAGGCAACGCTGGCCCACGGTGCCGCTCATATAGCGGTACAACTCACAGGCTACGCCCAGACCCGCGGTGTTGCTCACATGGGTACGACGCACGGGTACTGGAAACCACCAGGCCAGGCTTTTTACTGCAACTGATGATGATGCTTTTTGTTTAAAGGGGCCTAACATCGAAGGTCATCGGCCCCTAATGGAATGAGATAAACGACATGAGAGATGATGTTAAAATTTTAAAAAACATATCCACTGACTAGAGTTTAAAAAAAAATGATGGAGAAAAATGAGGGTGAGATTAAAACAATCAGTGGATCTAATACGCAATGCCTTATTTTCGAATAAATTAAGAGAATCTACAGGAAACCAAAAGAATAAGGCATTGCCTGCTAGTACATAATTTACGAGAGACGTTAAAATAACACATTAAAATACGCAACACAAACTAAAATTAAGTCAATAGGATAAAAGCGAAAGTGACACAAAACACACTAGGACAAAGGACAGCATCACACACGAGAAAACAGTCCACTATCCCTCATAAAGCGGACGACGAGGTCTGCTGACTGCTCGTCATCACGCAAGATACGGGAGATAGTACTCGGAAGGTTAAGACTACGGCGCAGATCGACCAGGTCCACACACTCCGTAAGGATGTGTACCACGGTAAGATGGTCGCCGCAGGTACACACCGGAGGGGGTTCTCCTTTCAAAAGATGCGAGTGAATCAAGATACCGTGGCCGATCCGAAGACGACAGAATACCACGGCTTCCCTCCGCGAAGCCCGAAGGGAAGTCCTCCATACCTTCGTTGTTCCTTTTATCGCTCTCAGCTTATTGGGAAGTGGAATGGCCTGCCACTCCATCTCCCAATGGGACATAACAAGATGTCGCAGCTGGGAGCGAATATCACTTACTGGAACCTGGAAAGGCAACGGGGGCAGTGTAACTGCCTCCTTGGCAGCCTGATCTACTAACTCGTTTCCCTCTATGCCCATGTGGCTTGGGAGCCACAGAAACGTGATTCTGGTGCCAGCATCCCAACACCCGGCCAGCAGGTCCTGGATTAGCTGCACCAGAGGGTGCCGAGGGAAACAGGTATCTATAGACTGGAGCGAACTCAAGGAGTCGGTACACAGAAGAAAGTGTCGGCGCTCATTGTACAGTGCGTACCGCAGAGCTTCATAGATAGCATAGAGCTCTGCTGTGTACACACTACAGGTTGCCGGAAGAGCAAAAAGGAACCTATCATTGTTAACAACGAACGCACAGCCCACCTTCGTATCTGTCCTTGAACCATCCGTGTAGACGACGACTGAACCTGGATAGCGGCCAACAACGGACAGGAAGAGCCTCCGATAAATCGAAGGGTCCGTGTTTTCCTTTGGGCCAGTGTGCAGATCCAGGATTACTTCAGGTCGTCGTACGACCCACGGAGGTACCCCACTTGGTTGTCTGACAAGGCAAGGAACCGAAGGTACGTCAAACAATTCGGAAATGTTATCCAAGCGTATCCCAACCGGCCGCGTCGCTCGAGGACGAGCAGCGTACAGCAAACGGTTGCCATTGTTGAACACGCAAGGATAGCTTGGATGAAGTGGCATCTGTCGCAAATTTGCAGCATATGTAAGTAGAAGTTGCTGGCGCCTCAGGTGTAAAGGCGGCATACCAGACTCAGCGAGCAGGCTAACGATGGGGCTTGTACGAAAAGCTCCCGTCGCCAACCTAACCCCGCTGTGGTGGATACTGTTCAGCTTCGCAAGAATGCTTGGTCTTGCGGAGCCATATGCTGCACTGCCGTAGTCTAACCGGGATAAAATGTGTGCCCGATAGAATCGCAGGAGCACCGTGCGGTCAGCCCCCCAAGAAGTGCTGCTAAGAAACTTAAGGATATTAAGCTTCCTAGTGCATCGCACTTTTAACTGCCGCACGTGTGGCTCCCACGATAATTTACTGTCAAAAAGGAGCCCAAGAAATCGGTAAGTGTCAACAACTGGAAGAACGACGTTGTCTAAATAAAGCTCAGGATGGGGGTGAAGAGTACGTTGACGACAAAAGTGGACAACGGAGGTCTTTGCGGCAGAAAACCGAAAGCCATGTTCTAAGGTCCACTGCTCCACCCTCCTAATACCGTGTTGTAATTGTCGCTCTGCGACTGCCATATTACGCGAGCTATAGTGCAGAGCAAAATCGTCCACATATAGCGACGGTATAACTCCTGGACCAGCAGCAGCAACAATACCGTTGATGGCAATTGCGAACAGAGTGACACTAAGGACCGATCCCTGTGGGACTCCATTTTCTTGTACGTGGTATTGCGAATATGTCCTCCCTACTCGGACACGGAATAGACGGAGGGACAAGAAATTCGCAATAAACGCCGGCAAGTTACCTCGGAATCTCCATTGATGCAGGGCTGAAAGGATACCATATCGCCATGTGGTGTCATAAGCCTTCTCTAAGTCAAAGAAAACAGCTACCAAGTGCTGTTTGCGGAGAAACGCATCCTGGATAGAGCTTTCCAGCCGTACCAAGTGGTCAGTGGTGGATCGAGCGGCTCGAAATCCACATTGGTACTCGGACAAGAGTCCTTGTTTCTCCAGACACCACACAAGCCGGCGATTAACCATCCTCTCAAACAGCTTACACAGGCAGTTTGTAAGGCAAATCGGTCGGTAACTTCCTGCATACTTAGGATCTTTGTCAGGCTTGAGGACAGGAATAACTATGCCCTCTCGCCACTGAGACGGAAAATCACCCTCCATCCAGATTCGGTTGAACACACGAAGGAGATAGAGTAGACTATCATCACTAAGGTGTTTCAACATCTGGTTATGGATGTTGTCCGGTCCAGGAGACGTGTCCTTGCAAAGCGCTAGGGCGCTGCGGAGTTCCCACTCCGTTTACTGCAACTAATCACAAACCTATTTCGTACCTAATTTAGTGGTACTACTCGCAAGTACAGGCAACCCATGGTGTTCCCCGCGTGAAGGTACGAATCAAAAGTAGTTTCATGGTTCTAATTTCTAATTCAATCACCCCTTGGTCGCCCCTTTTAGTCGCCTCTCACGACAGAAGGGGTTCTGCGGTTGTATTCTATATGTGCGTCCCCCATCCGCAGGGGGTAGTGTGTTTGGTCCGCGAGAGGTATTTTATTTCCCTCAAGTCCGCCGGCAAGCCGGTTAGGACTCCCCTATCCGCCACCTGGGACGCGCCACATGGGAGTATCACATCTCTCCCTGCTACGCCTGTGTAGCAGGTTCGATGATGATGATGATGATGCTTGTTGTTTTAAGGAGCCTAACATCAAAGGTCATCGGCCCCTAATGGTACGAAATGAAAGAACAAAAATTGCAAAGGCATCCACTGACCAAAATAAAAATAAAATATGGCATGAAGAATGAATGGATGGACAGGAACTCAACAAAACACAAAACAAACAAACACAAACCAGTGGATCGGACTCAATACAGATCGAAAATAACATTATTACCGACCAAGGAACCACTTATAAAGCACAATGATGCTTGGTGTCTAAACGGGGTGAAAAATCCACGTCTAAGGCCCCACAGAATGGTACATGTCGCGAGTAAAATAGAACCATGGTATGTGTCATGTTGGGGTACTAATCAGAAGTAGCGAAGACTCACGGTGTTCCACAAAAGATGGTACTACTCACAAGTATTGCAATACGTACAAGTAAAGCAGACCTATGGTGTGTCTCACACAATGGCCCAACTCAGAGTCAACGCAAACCGAGAAGGTTCCCCACCTAGGTGTACTAAACACGGGCGCCGGTATTCCCGTGGTGTTCCTCACATAGTGGGTACTAATCACAGGCAGACCCACGGTGCTGCTCATATAGTGGTACAACTCACAGGCTACGCCCAGACCCGCGGTGTTGCACACATGGGTACGACGCACGGGTACTGGAATCCACCAGGCCAGGCTTTTACTGCTACTAATCACAAACCTATTTCGTACCGAATTTAGTGGTACTACTCGCAAGTACAGGCAACCCATGGTGTTCCCGCGTGATGGTACGATTCAAAATTAGTTTCATGGTTCTAATTCAGTCAGCCCTTGGTCCCCCCTTTTAGTCGCCTCTTACGACAGGCAGGGGATACCGCGGGTGTATTCTACATGTGCGTCCCCCACCCGCAGGGGGTAGTGTGTTTGGTCCGCGAGAGGTATTTTATTTCCCTCAAGTCCGCCGGCAAGCCGGTTAGGACCCCCCTATCCGCCACCTGGGACGTGTAGCAGGTTCGTGGGATTATTATTATTATTATTGTACCGGGCGGTACACCTCCACGCCGCTAATTTAAAATGTGCGCCAATTGAAACTCCTCTGCTGGAGGAAGTCTGAACTTTATTGACGGTATTAATTTTCAAATTTCACAGAAGATGTCACTACGTGGAAAATTTGGAGTTTTTGAACTGTGTCATTTTCGACGTATTTTTGTTTTGCTTGTAGTAAGAAGTGTGAACTTTCTCTTCTAGAGGACACTACTGAAGATCAACAATAGTGCACCCTAGTGCGGAGTGAAAGAACTGTTCTTTTGGAGAAAATTTAATTTCAAAAGTTTGTTTTTTGCTAAATTTCTTTCAGTCATTGTTTAAGTTGGCAATATTAACCTTTTCTTTCCCCTTGTTTTGAATTTAGCCAATCCCGAATTTCTTGAATTAATTTTCCACCAATTATGTGTTTCTTCTTCATATTGTGTAGGGGTTTTCTTGGTTAGCCAATAAAGTTTTTGTGGGAGGGTGTTCTCATTCCCGTAACGCCTCGAACTTTCCGCGAGAGTATATAAACTGCTGATTTTAGGGTCTCCGGGCCACTTCTGTTCCATCTTTTCGTGTGTAAAGTACATAACAGGGGGCGGGAAGCGCCTCTTTCTTCGGCGGCAGTCAACAACCAGGTAATGGCCGATTAATTACTTCTTTTCTTGCTTGCTCAGCAGTTTAACTCTCGGGGCGGGTCCGAAGTTTTTCCATTATGTAACCTTCCTTAAAATGTAAAGAAACTTGTATCTATTCTATCTTTTAAACTACATATTGGGATAGAGAGTGCTTAACCCTCTCGAGCTCCCACTCATATTGTTTTGAGGTGAACTTATTTTCTCAACCTATTCTTCCTTAACATTATGTAAATTTGTTTCTTTTCTAAAGTCACCTCCGTAGTATGGGATTAGCCCTTGCATCAGTGGCCTAGAGCGAAATTAGGTTTTGAAACAAATTCATTAGGAGTGCAGATCGCCTCCTCTCAAATTGTTATTTTATAGGTGATGTAATTACCCTTTTTCATTTAATAGACCTCAGTAGGTTGGGTATGTAACCCCTGTGTCTAAGTCCTGAGAGGACAACTTGAAGGTGGAGTTTGGTGTGGCCTTTGAGAGACTTGAAGTTTGAGAGCGTGTGGCTCTTTCTTGAAAATTAAGTGTTGTATACCTCGAGGAGGCTTTTCTGTGTAATTTGGAGCAAGTGCTCTTGAACATGAATGGGGTTTTCGGCCCCTCTGGTAAAACGTATTTTGGAGTAAAGTTGGGCTAATTGCCCTAGAAGTGTGAATTCGGGGCTCGAAGCCCAAATACTGTAAATACTGTAATTGCACCTTTTGTTGCCTTGCTACTCTGTACCTGCCGTAATTGTTATTTCTTCATTTTGAAAAGAAAATATAACCTTGTTAAATTTTAAATTAATTTTACTTTCGTAGCTTGAGACCTGTTCACCACCCCGCACCTTCTTTCACCTCTAACTACCACAAAAACACGGTAACAATTATTATTATTATTATTATTATTATTATTATTATTATTATTATTATTATTATTGTTACGGAGTTTTGTGGATGCGCAGAGGTGAAAGAAGGTGCTGGGGTGAACAGGTCTCAATCTACGAAATTTAAGTTAATTTAAAATTTAACAAGGTTATATTTTCTTTTCAAGATTAAGAAATAACAAATATAACAGGTACTCAATAGCCGAATAACAGATCGAGAGTGTACAATTACAGAGATTACAGGGTTTGGGCTCCGAGAGCCAGACACACAATTCTTGAGCTATAAGCCCAACCTTACGGTATACAAGAAGACCCCAATCATGCCCAGGAGCACTTGCTCCCAATTACACAGTAAAGCCTCCTCGAGGCACGCACAAACAAATTTTAAGAAAGAGCAAACCCGCTCTTAAGTTCAAGCCTATCAAAGGCCACACCAAACTCCACGTTCAAGCTGTCCTCCAAGGACATACACACAGGGGTAAAAATACCCAACCTACTGAGGCCTATTAAGTAAATAAACAGGTCAATTACATGGCCTCCAAAATACCAACTTGAGAGGAGGCGAAACTGCACTCCTAATACATTTCTTTAAAACCTACTTGGCACTAGGCCGCTAATGCAAGGGCTAATCCCATACTAAAGAGGTGACTTATATAAGAAAAACGATTTACATTACATTAGCAGAGAAGAAACTGTTGTGAAAATAAGTTCACCTCGAAGCAATATGAGTGGGAGCTCGAGAGGGTTAAACACTCTCTATCCCAATTTGCAGTTTAAAAAGATAGAATAGATACCAAGGGTCTTTACATTTTAGAGGAAAGTTACATGGTAAAACGCTTCGGACCTGCCCCGAGAATTAAACTGCTGAGCTAGCAAGAAAAGAAGTTATTAACAGGCCATTACCTGGTGGTAGAACTGCTGCCCGAAGAAAGAGGCGCTTCCCGCCCCCTGCTACATAATTTACACAATGAAAGATCTTACTGAAGTGGCCCGGAGACCCAAAAATCAGCAGTTTATATACCCTCGCGGAATATTCGAGGCCTTTCAGGAATGAGAACACCCGCCCACAATCATTTTATTGGTTAACAACGAAAACCCCTACACTAGATGAAGAAGAAACACATTATTGGTGGAAAATTAATTACAGAAATTCCTTATTGGTCAAATTCAAAACTGGCGGAAGGAAAGGGTTAATATTGCCAACTTAAACAATGACTGAAAGAAATTTAACAAAGAACAAACTTATCAACCCAAAATTTCTCCAAAGCACAGTTCTTCCACTTCGCACTAGGGTGCATAATTGCAGTCCTTCAGTAGTGTCCTCTAGAAGAGAATGTTCACACTTCTTGCTACAGATAAAACAAAAACGAATCGAAACTGACATAGTTCAGAACACTTCAAAATTTATAGTAATGACATCTTCTGAGAAATCGTTGAATTAATATGGAAGTTAAAGTTCAGGTTTCCTCCAGTAGAGGAGTTTTAACTGGCGCAAAGTTTGAATTAGCGGCGTGGAGGTCTACCGCCCGGTACAGACCGGTACAATTATTATTATTATTATTATTATTATTATTATTATTATTATTATTATTATTATTATTATAACCGTGGTTTGGTGGATTAGCAGAGGTGAAGGAAAGGTGCCGGGGTGAATGGGGTTAACTACTATGTCAAGAAAGAATTTAAACTGAAATGGAAGGTTATATTTTCTCTAAGCAACAAGTTAACAATTTCTCACTTAGTGAGTTGACTAGAGTAATTTAAAAACAAGACAAGAATAATCCAAGATATCAAATCTTTAACGCACTTGGGCTACCAGCCCTTAGTTGTACAACTTTTGAGTTTCCAGAACAAAATTTACAGAGGAGCATAAATTTACAAAGGGGCAGAAATCCCCTAGTACCAGGAGCACCAGCTCCGTAATTAACAAATGTCAAGCCTCCTAGAGGCACGCAAAAAAGAGCTGACCCGCTCTCAATTCTTCAAGCCTATTAAAGGCAATACCAGACTTTACACTTAATTGCCATCAGGGACAACTTACAAAATGAAACGGGGGTATCTTGTACCCAACCTACTGGGCCTTAGCAGAAAAGAACAGATTTAGTAAATGGCACGAAATACAAAAGGAATGGAGGCGTGAATTTGCACTCCTACATGTAACTTCTTAAAACCTAAAAGGCACTAGGCCGATGAAACAGGGGCTATTCCCAAACTATGGAGGTGACCCGTATAAGAAAGAAATTTAAAACATTAAGGAAGAGTAGAAAATCAGTTACCAAAAGGTAGTCACCTCAAACCAAAATGAAGGGGATCTTGAGAGGGTAAATCACTCTCTATCCCCGAATTACAGTTACAGATTTACTTAAGTTTTTACATAATCCGGCAGAAAATTACACGTTAATAAGATAGGTTACATTGTAAAGTTTTCGGACCTTTCCCGCGGGTTAAACTGCTGAGCTAGCAAGAAATAAAGATATTAAATGGCCATTACCTTACCGAAGACCTGCTGCCTGATGGACGAGGCGCTACCCGCCTCCTGCGTCACGTCCACACTCTTAGTTAGATGTTGATGAAGTGGCCGAGAGACAAGAAAATCAGCAGTATATAAACCCTTGGGGAAAGTTCGAGACCTTTCATGAATAAAACAGCCACACCCACTTAATTTATTAGTCAGTCTTGAAAGTACGTTCAAAATCGAAGAAGTAAGTCACGATTGGTCAAAAAATAATTGCAGAAATTCTGGATTGGCTAAGTTCAAAACCGGAGGAAAGAAAAGATTAATATTGCCAACCCACAAATGAAAGAACGAAATTTTGTACAAAAAAAAAAAAAGCTTATGAGCACAAAATTTCTTCAAGAAAGTTCCTTCACTTCGCACCAGGGTGCATGATCATAGTTTTTAGGTAGTGACACCTATGAGAGAATGTCCAAACTTCTTTATAAATAGAAAACAAAAACAAGTCGAAATCCACACAGTGACATCTTCAGAGGAAAGGTTTAAGTAAGTCCAGTTTTAAGTTCACTGTTTCTCCTGTAGAGTAGTACTTTAAGGCGGAAAATTCAAATGTGCGGCGTAGAGGTGTACGACCCGGTACAATTATTATTATTGTTCCGGGGTTTTGTCGTGGAACGCAGAGGTGAAAGAAGGTGCCGGGGTAAATGGGTCTAACTACAATGTCAAGAAGTAAATTTAAAACGTAAACCGAAGGTTACAATTTTGAAAAATAACAAGTTAACAAATTCCCACTTAGTGAGCTAACAATGACATTTCAGGTAAAAAATAGAACTTTAGAAGATTTAGAAAACCCAAGATCTCAGAACTTTAACATCCTAGGGCTTCAAGCCCCTAGTTTTACAATGTTTGAGCTCCCAGCTCAAATTTACAAACGAGCAGAAATGTATTCGAAGGGCAGAAATCTCCTAATCCGTGGAGGACTTGCTCCAGCAATTACAATATCAGGCCTCCCATGTAGGATTTTAAGTGCTTCTTTCAGAGGTTGAAAAAAGGAGTGCAGTGCTTCGCCTCCTAGAATTTTGTTCATGGCGATTTTCTTTAACCTTTGCTTTCCGTACATTTAGGCCATTTAGTATGGGCACATACGCCCCTGTTTAAGTTTTTATAGACAATTGTGGATCAGACTGTCGAGCAGAAACGACGGAACACTGTTTGGATTAGACACTTGTGCCCTTGAGAGGCCGGAATGTAGTAAGTACTGGAGCTCAGTCTCCTAGAGGGTAAACTGATGATGATGCTTGTTGTTTAAAGGGGCCTAACATCGAGGTCATCGGCCCCTAATGGTACAAAATGAAACGACGAAGTAAAAGTTCAAAATGATCCACTGACCAAAATAAAAAATGTCATCAAGGATGAATGAACGAATGAATGAATGAATGAACATGAATTTAAAACAATCTGTGGATCCGACTCAAAAAAACTATCATAGTTATTAGTATTACTGACCAAGGGACCACTTCCAAAGCAAATCGAGGATGCTTGGTGTCTAAATGGGTCCAAAATACAAGTCAAAGGCCCCTCAGAATGATACTTATCGCTAGTAATGTAGAACCATGGTATCTGTCCTGTTGCGGTACTAATCAATGGTAGCAGAGACTTGCGGTATTCCACACATTATTGTACTACTCAAAGCTTATGAAATTCGACATTAATACAGACCTATGTTTTTCTCACTCTGCGGCGCCATTCACAGGCAACGCAAACCTATGACGTTAATCACATAAGAGTACTAACCACAGGGACCTCTCCCTATCCCGTGGTGTTCCTCATATAGTGGGTACTAGTCACAGGTAAGGCAGGTCCATGGTAGCTATCATCCCATGGTCCCGCTCATATGGTGGTACTAATCACAGGTACTGCAAAAGCCGACCGCGCGGTGCTCCTATGTGCTACTAATCACAAACCTATTTCGTACCTAATGTAGTGGTACTACGCACAAGTTTAAGCGACCCTTGGTGTTCTCCGCGTGGTGGTACTAATCACATGTAGTTGCATGGTTCGAATACAATCATCCCTTGGTCGCCCCTTTTAGTCGGCTCTCACGACAGGCAGGGGATACCGTGGGTGTATTATTCGTCTGCCTCCCCCACCCACAGGGGGTGTGTGTTTGGTCCGCGAGAGGTATTTTATTTCCCTCAAGTCCGCCGGCAAGCCGGTTAGGACCCCCCCTATCCGCCACCTGGGACGCGCCACGTGGGAGTATCACCTCTCCCCCTGCTACGCCTGCGTAGCAGGTTCGTGGAGAGGGTAAACTGAGTGGAGCTTGGTGCCCTTGAAATTGTGTAACTTTAGAGCTACAAGCTCATTTCGTAAATTATTGTAGCTAGATTTTGACTTTAAGTCAATGTTGTGATCAGAGCTGACCAGCTCACCATTAGTATGTCAAACTGTTATTGCTTGTTGTTCATGAAGATTACTTTTCCTACTTTAGAGTCAGAAGAAAAAAAAAGAAAGGAAAGAAACAAAACTTCAAATGTTAGTATTTTAAATTATGCTCTCATCATTTCTCTGACCATCCATTCAAGCCCGCAGCTTCTAATACCTCTGTGATCCACGATATTCCCATAATAATAATAATAATAATAATAATAATAATAATAATAATAATAATAATAATAATAATAATAATAATAATAATAATAATAATAATAATTCTACTAGCGGTACACTTTCTCCGGCTGTTTAAACTGCGTACCATCTCTATGGCCATCAATGTCAGTGAACACGAACTTTTATAAATCTTCTAAAACTTTCTTCGATGCCATCTATTTTCTAGCGATATCTAATGGACGGAAACGCAAGTAAATTGCTGAATATATTTTTGTTGTTGTATTTGGTAAAGCATTTTCTGATGATTGTTTTTTTTTTTAATGTAACGAAGTTGTCAATACTACACATGGTTCCTCATCTAACGTAAAATGCCTATCACATGCCTGTAACTAAGCTCTCTAACAAACCAAACCCAGGAGTGTGTATGGATATTTAGCCTATAAATTCTCTGTATTTTAATTTAAACTGAAACTGTCCCCTGCGGAACTATTTAACAAGAGAACTTTAGGGCCGACTTTCCTGATTTGCTCCGGATATTGAGAATGCGACGTGACGTAGGTTAGAGAGGGCAGGAGCGGGTTTCAGCAGTTGTCCTAAAATATGATATGTGATCTTTCATTTTTGGGCTGAAATGTAGGACCTTCTGCGCAATCTTCGGACTCTATTTATATTTCCTACTGGGAAAACATTTAATAAAGATGATGATGATGATGCTTGTTGTTTAAAGGGGCCTAACATCGAAGGTCATCGGCCCCTAATGGAACGAGATGGACGAAATGACATATGATAGTTAAAATTTAAAACGTAGTCACTGATTAGAGTTTAAAAAAAAGGAATGCGATGAAAAATGAGTATGAAATTAAAACAATCAGTGGATCTAATTCGCAATGCCTTATTGTGGAACAAAAGAAGAAAAATTACAGGAGATAATGGAATAAGGCATTGCCTGCTAGTACAGATATATATACATACTTTTCCATTAGACGTTAAAAGAACACATTAAAATACGCAACACAAACTAAAATGAAGTCAATAGGATAAGAGCGTAATTGACACAAAGATACAAGCACAAAGGACATCATTACACACGATAAAACAGACCGCTATCCCTCATAAAGCGGATGACGAGGTCTGCTGACTGCTCGTCATCGCGCAAGATAAGGGAGATAGTACTCGGAAGGTTAAGACTACGGCGCAGATGGACCAGGTCCACGCACTCCGTAAGGATGTGTACCACGGTAAGATGGTCGCCGCAGGTACACACCGGAGGGGGTTCTCCTTTCAGTAGATGGGAGTGCGTCAAGATACCGTGGCCGATCCGAAGGCGACATAATACCACGGCTTCCCTCCGCGAAGCCCGAAGGGAAGTCCTCCATACCTTCGTTGTTCCTTTTATCGCTCTCAGCTTATTGGGAAGTGGGATGGCCTGCCACTCCATCTCCCAATGAGACATAACCAGATGTCTCAGCTGAGAGCGAATATCACTTGCTGGAACCTTGAAAGGCAACGGGGGCAGTGTAACTGCCTCCTTGGCAGCCTGATCTGCTAACTCGTTTCCCTCTATGCCCATGTGGCTGGGGAGCCACACAAACGTAATTCTGGTGCCGGCATCCGAACACCCGGCCAGCAGGTCCTGGATCCGCTGCACCAGAGGGTGTCGAGGGAAACAGGTATCAATAGCCTGAAGCGAACTCAAGGAGTCAGTACATACGAGAAAGTGTCGGCGCTCATTGTCGAGTGCGTACCGCAGAGCCTCACAGATAGCATAGAGCTCTGCCGTGTACACACTACAGGTGTCCGGGAGAGCAAAAAGAAACCGATCATTGTCGACAACGAACGCACAGCCCACCTTCGTATCTGTCCTTGAACCATCCGTGTAAACGACGACTGAACCTGGATAGCGGCCAAGAACGGACAGATAGATCCTCCGATAAATCGAAGGGTCCGTGTCTCCTTTCGGGCCAGTGTGCAAATCCAGGATGATTTCAGGTCGTCGTACAACCCACGGAGGTACCCCACTTGGTTGTCTGACAAGGCAAGGAATCGAAGGTACGTCAAACAATTCATAACTGCTATCCAAGCGTATCCCAACCGGCCGCGTCGCACGAGGATGAGCAACGTACAACAAACGGTTGCCATTGCTGAATACGCAGGGATAGCTCGGATGAAGTGGCATCTGTCGCAAATTTGCAGCATACATAAGTAGTAGTTGCTGGCGCCTCAGGTGTAAAGGCGGCACACCAGACTCAGCGAGCAGGCTAGCGATGGGGCTAGTACGAAAAGCTCCCGTCGCCAACCTAACCCCGCTGTGGTGGATACTGTTCAGCTTCGCAAGAACGCTTGGTCTTGCGGAGCCATATGCTGCACTGCCGTAGTCTAACCGAGATAAAATGTGTGCCCGATAGAATCGCAGGAGCACCACGCGGTCAGCTCCCCAATTAGTGCTGCTAAGAAACTTCAAGAGGTTAAGCCTCTTGGTGCATTGCACTTTTAGCTCCCGCACGTGTGGCTCCCACGATAATTTACTGTCAAAAAGGAGCCCAAGAAATCGGTAGGTGTCAACAACTGGAAGAACGACATTACCTAGATAAAGCTCAGGATGAGGGTGAAGTGTACGTTGACGACAAAAGTGGACAACGGAGGTCTTTACGGCAGAAAACCGAAAGCCATGTTCTAAGGTCCACTTCTCCACCCTCCTAATAGCTTGCTGTAACTGTCGCTCTGCGACTGCCATACTGCACGAGCTATAGTGCAGAGCAAAATCATCCACATATAGGGACGGTATTACGGCTGGACCAGCAGCAGCGACAATACCGTTTATGGCAATCGCGAACAGAGTGACACTAAGAACCGATCCCTGTGGGACTCCATTTTCTTGAACGTGGTATTGCGAATATGTCCTCCCTACTCGGACACGGAATAGACGGAGGGACAAAAAATTCGCAATAAATACCGGCAAGTTACCTCGGAATCTCCATTGATGCAGGACTGAAAGGATGCCATATCGCCAGGTGGTGTCGTAGGCCTTCTCCAAGTCAAAGAAGACAGCTACCAGGTGCTGTTTGCGGAGAAACGCATCCTGGATAGAGCTCTCCAGGCGTACCAAGTGGTCTGTGGTGGATCGAGCGGCTCGAAATCCACATTGGTACTCGGACAAGAGTCCTTGTTTCTCCAGACACCACACGAGTCTGCGATTTACCATCCTCTCAAATAGCTTACACAGGCAATTTGTAAGACAAATCGGCCTGTAACTTCCTGCATACTTAGGATCTTTGTCAGGCTTGAGGACAGGAATGACTATGCCCTCTCGCCACTGAGACGGAAAATCACCCTCCATCCAGATACGGTTGAACACACGAAGGAGATAGAGTAGACTATCATCACTAAGGTGCTTCAACATCTGGTTGTGGATGTTGTCCGGTCCAGGAGACGTGTCCTTGCAAAGCGCTAGGGCGCTGCGGAGTTCCCACTCCGTAAAGGGCACGTTGTAGTCCTCTGAAGCTTGAGAGGCAAAACTAAGGTGATGACGTTCTGCCTCTCGCTTCACAGCGAGGAAATCAGGATTGTAATTCCCGGAGCCGGAGACATCCGCGAAATGACTAGCAAGATGGTTAGCAATCGCGAGGGGATCAGTGGCGACACTGCCTGCAATGGAAATTCCCGGTACAGCAGATGATCCTTGAATACCCGAAATTCGTCGAAGTTTCGTCCACACTTGAGATGATGGAGTATGTGACGTCATGGACGACACATATCTCTCCCATGAAGCCTTCTTACTTTGTCGAATAAGAACTCGCGCCTTAGCGCGGAGTTTCTTAAATGTTACCAAGTTGGCCACAGTAGGCTGTCTACGGTAACGCTTATGAGCGCGACGGCGTTCTTTGATGGCTGCTGCTATTTCATCGTTCCACCAAGGAACGAGTTTTCGGCGAGGGGTCCCCGAGAAAAACGGAATGGACTCCTCAGCAGCAGCAAGAATAACTTGGGTGATGTAAGTTATTTCCTCGCCGACGGTCCGCCTGACATCATCGTTAAAGACAGCTAGTGATGTGTACTTTGGCCAATCAGCATGTTTAAGAATCCATCGAGGGGGAGCCTCGACGGGTTTATGATTCAACAAAGTAAGAACGATGGGAAAATGGTCACTGTCACAGAGATCATCGTGTGCATTCCACCGAAACAGTGGAACCAACGTTCGGCTGCATAGACTAAAGTCTATGCGAGAATATGTGCCGTAACGTACACTGAAGTGAGTTGGTTCCCCTGTGTTCAAAACACATAAATCCAGATCTGATAGAAGTGTTTCCAGCTCTCTTCCTCGGGGGCAAGGCGTCTCAGAGCCCCATATGGGGTGATGGGCGTTAAAATCGCCCAATAAGAGGAAGGGTGGTGGAAGCTGATCCATAAGATCAGCGACATCATTGATGTTCAGATGCTGGCCTGGTGGAAGATAAACATTACACACTGTTGCTATGACAGGCAGCGAGACGCGAACAGCTACAGCCTCAAGAGGGGTTCTTAAGGGAACCTCTTCGCTGTAGCTATCAGAACGTACAAAAATGCCAACGCCTCCGGAAGCCCGGTGAGCATAGTATCGTTCTGTCGAGTATAGTTTGAAATTCCTCAAGACCGTGTGATGACCAGGTCGGAAATTGGTCTCCTGAATACAGACTATACTCGCTGCGTACTCACTAATAAGCTGACGTAACTCAGCAAGATGCCTGTCATAACCGTTACAATTCCACTGCAAGCGTGCCATAGTGTGGACTATAAAAGGAGTGTTAGGTTATGAGCGACAAAATGCTCGTAAGCCTAAACACTATCTAGTTCTACATCCGTAGATGTAGAGGAGAGCGCGACATCCATCCCGTCATCAAAAGATGGCAGGGGTGCCGCCCAGAACTTCGACGCTTTTCGGGCGCGAGGGGGTCCCCTACGAGGAGAGCGCGCAGGTTTGGGAGCAGGAGTGCCTCCCGGCGCAGATTCATATCCCCCAGGTGGAGGGCATGACTTCTCCTTCGCAGGGGAAGTCCGAGAGCGCTCAGGACGGGCGCTCTTCTTCCCCTTTTTCTTTTCAAGTTTAGACGGGCTGGGAGATGGTTTCCCAGCCCTGGTCAACGAAGCCGCCTCCGCCGGCTGGGGCACGACTTTCGTCGACCTCCTAGGGGGGGGGAGACTTAGTCTTCCCCCCTTGCTGTGCTGGCTGGCAGTTCCCAGCCGGCACAGACTTCTGGTTGGTCGAAGGTGGGGTGGTCCCCCCCTTCGAGCTTTGACTATTTGCGACGTTGCTGGGAGCAGCAACAGTCGCCTTGGGCGCAGCGGTCTGGACAGGTGTCTTGGTCGTAAATGACGAACCTGGAAGACTCTGAGCTATCAAGCTATAGTCGAGTGTACGGGCAGGTGTATTCGTAGAATTAAACTTACGGCGCGCTTCCTGGTAGGAAAGACCATCCAGGGTCTTGATCTCCTGGATCTTCTTCTCACTCAGGTATGTCGGACAGTTCCGATCCCGAGGAGAATGAAAACCGGAGGAGTTAGTGCACTTGTATGGAGTTGTGCACTCCTCCGCGCCGTGAGCTACTCGTCCACATGTACCACATACAGCCTGATTCGAACAGCGAGAGACCATATGTCCGAATCGCTGGCATTGATAGCATCGCATAGGAGGCGGGATGTACGGCCTCACATCGCAACGATAAGTTGTTACCTTGACTTTCTCTGGTAACACTGACAACTTGAAAGAGACAATGAAGGCACCAGTGGCAACGTCTTCACCGTTGACTTTGCGCGTAATGCGCCGGACGTGTGTCACGCCGCGGTTCTTCATGTCTTCCATCAACTCGTCGTCAGTGTTCAAAATAAGGTCGCGGTGAAAGATGACTCCGCGAACCAGGTTCAAGGACTTGATGATGATGATGATGATTGTTGTTTAAAGGGGCCTAACATCGAGGTCATCGGCCCCTAATGGTACGAAATGAGACGAAATGGAATGAAATATTAAAATTCTAAAATTCTCCACTGACCAGAATTCAAAAACGTGAGAACGAAGAATGAATGGATGGACATGAATTTAAAACAATCAGTGGTTGCGACCCGCAATGTCTCACACTCACATAAACAGACGTGACAATATCGTATTACTGACCAAGGGACTACTGCTATAGCATAACACGGAATCGATTATGCGTGCAGTCAAAAGGGGGTCCTAAATCGCAGTTATCCGACCCTCATAACGGTACTGATCGCTATCAGAATAGAACCATGGTATTTGTTCTGTTGCGGTACTAATCAAAAGTAGCAGAGACTTGCGGCATTCCACACATTATTGTACTACTCAGAGCTTATGAAATTCGACATAATACAGACCTATGCTTTTCTCACTTTGCGGCGCCATTTACAGGCAACGCAAACCTATGGTGTTCATCACATAAGAGTAATAACCACAGGGACCTCTCCCTATCCCGTGGTGTTCCTCATATAGTGGGTACTAATCATAGGCAAGGCAGAACCATGGTAGCTATCATCCCATGGTCCTGCTCATATGGTGGTACTAATCACAGGTACTGCAAAAGCCGACCGCGCGGTGCTCCTGTGTGCTACTGATCACAAACCAATTTCGTACCCAATGTAGTGGTACTACGCACAAGTAAAAGCAACCCTTGGTGTTCTCCGCGTGGTGGTACTAATCACAAGTAGTTTCATGGTTCCAATTTAAACATCCCTTGGTCGCCCCTTTTAGTCGCCTCTCACGACAGGCAGGGGATACCGTGGGTGTATTATTCGTCTGCCTCCCCCACCCACAGGGGGTGTGTGTTTGGTCCGCGAGAGGTATTTTATTTCCCTCAAGTCCGCCGGCAAGCCGGTTAGGACCCCCCTATCCGCCACCTGGGACGCGCCACGTGGGAGTATCACCTCTCCCCCTGCTACGCCTGCGTAGTAGCAGGTTCGTGGGTTCAAGGACTTATGCTCCTCCACTTTGACGGGGATGTCGCCAAAGTGCTCGCACTTAAGCAACTGATCAGCTTGCAGTGCTGTACGAGTTTTTAGAAGCAAACTACCGTTGCGCATTTTCTTTAGTTCCTCCAGTTCGCCATAGACGCCTTCGATGTGTCTACTAAACAGGATCGACTTCACCAGCTTAAAATCGTGCCCATCGGTTCTGGTAGCGACCAGAAACCTAGGGAAGCTGGATCCCATTCCTTCACGCTGCGCATGTTCCCAGGGAGTTGAACCTCTCAGGGAAGCAAAAGTTAAAGACTTAGGTGGGCGACCACCTTGTGAGAGCCGACTTCGTTTGGAAGCCATGCCCGATAGCATCCTCCCCGAATGCCACCCACTCCGATCAGGGGTCTCTGTAGCCGAACCAAGCAGCCAAGGCAATACCCACCTGGTCGTAGCAGGTATTGCCCGGGGTCCGATGTTGAACGATGCCTAATACGGGATGACTGAGGCAATGAGCACTAGGACTCCCTTCCTCCAGTCACCCGCAATAGCATGTACCCCATAGCGTGTACAGAGCACTAACAATAGGAAAAATAAATAAAAATAATTAATAATAATATGTCCTTCTGGCATTCGGCTGTGCGGGGACCTGCGTTGTCAGGCGGATACCACTGCCCGGGTACATGATACTCCCACCCGCCGCGTCCTGGGTGGTTGCTGGCACGGGCTTTCGAGCGTAGTCGCACACATAGGAGCTCCATCGCCGGGCAGCACGCACATCAAATTTTGAATGGCCTACATCTGACCCTCGGAAAAATAATAAAAAAATAAAGAGGGGACCATGGCCACATGACCCTTTAAGTCGCCTTCTACGACAGGCAGGGATTACCTATGGATGTATTCAGCCTCTCCCATCCACAGGAGGTCCATCACATTATACCAACCGCAATCCATGTCCACGCCAAGGTCGCCCCTTTTTGTCGCCTCTTACGACAGGCAGGGGATACCGCGGGTGTATTCTGCATGTGTGTCCCCCACCCGCAGGGGGTAGTGTGTTTGGTCCGCGAGAGGTATTTTATTTCCCTCAAGTCCGCCGGCAAGCCGGTTAGGACCCCCCTATCCGCCACCTGGGACGCGCCACGTGGGAGTATCACCTCTCCCCCTGCTACGCCATCGTAGTAGGTTCGTGGCATTTAATAAAGGGGAGAACGAGTGGTGACACTTGGATCTCTTCCCTTCAACCTTTATGCTGGGTCACTAAAGTTTTCAATCTTTAAATTTTTGAAATATTGTCTCGGCTATTACATTTTCCCCATTAGTCACCCTTTTTAGTATGGGATTAGCCTCTTCATCATGGGGCCTTAAGCCCACGTAGGTTCTCGTCCCTTCTCGAATGTTCGTTAAGGAGTGCTGCTGTTTCGCCTCTTTGCCTTTTATTATGGCCTGTTTTATGTAATATTTTCCTTTTATTCTTCAGGCCATTTAGTAAGGGTAATTATGCCCCTACACATTCCTAATGGTTCTCCGGGTTACCGTGTCTATGTCTAGGTTCCCCTTAGGAATAGAATTTGATGATGATGATGCTTGTTGTTTAAAGGGGCCTAACATCGAGGTCATCGGCCCCTAATGGTACGAAATGAAACGACAAAGTAAAAGTTCAAAATTATCCACTGACCAAAATAAAAAAATGTCATGAAGAATGAATGAACGAATGAATGAATGAATGAATGAATGAATGAATGAACATGAATTTAAAACAATCAGTGGATCCGACTCAAAAAACTATCATAGTTAATAGTATTACTGACCAAGAGGCCACTTCCAAAAGCAAATCGAGGATGCTTGGTGTCTAAATGGGTCCAAAATACAAGTCAAAGGCCCCTCAGAATGATACTTATCGCTAGTAATGTAGAACCATGGTATCTGTCCTGTTGCGGTACTAATCAATGGTAGCAGAGACTTGCGGTATTCCACACATTATTGTACTACTCAAAGCTTATGAAATTCGACATTAATACAGACCTATGTTTTTCTCACTCTGCGGCGCCATTCACAGGCAACGCAAACCTAGGATGTTCATCACATAAGAGTAGCCTACTAACCACAGGGACCTCTCCCTATCCCGTGGTGTTCGTCATATAGTGGGTACTAATCACAGGTAAGGCAGGTCCAGGGTAGCTATCATCCCATGGTCCCGCTCATATGGTGGTACTAATCACAGGTACTGCAAAAGCCGACCGCGCGGTGCTCCTGTGTGCTACTAATCACAAACCTATTTCGTACCTAATATAGTGGTACTACGCACAAGTAAAAGCGACCCTTGGTGTTCTCCGCGTGGTGGTACTAATCACATGTAGTTGCATGGTTCGAATACAACCATCCCTTGGTCGCCCCTTTTAGTCAGCTCTCACGACAGGCAGGGGATACCGTGGGTGTATTATTCGTCTGCCTCCCCCACCCACAGGGGGTGTGTGTTTGGTCCGCGAGAGGTATTTTATTTCCCTCAAGTCCGCCGGCAAGCCGGTTAGATGATGGTGATGATGCTTGTTGTTTTAAGGGGCCTAACATCGAAGGTCATCGGCCCCTAATGGTACGAAATGAAAGAACAAAAATTACAAAGGCATCCACTGATCAAAATAAAAATAAAAAATGTCATGAAGAATGAATGGATGGACAGGAACCCAACAAAACACAAAACAAACAAAAACAAAAACCAGTGGATCGGATTCAAGAGAGAACGAAAATAACATTATTACCGACCAAGGAACCACTCATAAAGCACAATGATGCTTGGTGTCTAAAGGGGGTGCAAAATCCACGTCTAAGGCCCCACAGAATGGTACATGTCGCGAGTAAAATAGAAGCATGGTATGTGTCAGGTTGGGGTATTAATCAGAAGTAGCGAGGACTCACGGTGTTCCACAAAAGATCGTACTACTCACAAGTATTGTACTTCGTACAGGTAACGCAGACCTATGGTGTTTCGCACACAATGGCGCCACCCACAGCCAACGCAAACCGATGAGTTTCCTCACCTAGGGTACTAGTCACGGGTGCCGGTCCCAAGGGCCCCGTGGTGTTCCGCACATAGTGAGTACTAATCACAGGCAACGCAGACCCACGATGTCGCTCATATAGTGGTACAACTCACAGGCTACGCCCAGACCCGCGGTGTTGCCCACATGGGTACAACGCACGGGTACTGGAATCCACCAGGCCAGGCTTTTTACTGCAACGAATCACAAACATACTTCGTACCATGCTGGTGATACTACTCGCAAGTACATGCAACCCATGGTGTTCCCCGCATGGTGGTACGAATCAAGAGTCGTTTCATGGTTCTAATTCATTCATCCCTTGGTCGCCCCTTTTAGTCGCCTCGCACGACAGGCAGGGGATACCGTGGGTGTATTATTCGTCAGCCTCCCCCACCCACAGGGGGTGTGTGTTTGGTCCGCGAGAGGTATTTTATTTCCCTCAAGTCCGCCGGCAAGCCGGTTAGGACCCCCCTATCCGCCACCTGGGACGCGCCACGTGGGAGTATCACCTCTCCCCCTGCTACGCCTGCGTAGCAGGTTCGTGGCAAGCCGGTTAGGACCCCCCTATCCGCCACCTGGGACGCGCCACGTGGGAGTATACCTCTCCCCCTGCTACGCCTGCGTAGTAGGTTCGTGGAGGAATAGAATTTAAACAAATTGTGTAACTTTGTATTGGATAGCCCAGCATGGGGCAACCGGTGTATGAACACCAAGAAGTGCGGTCATCCTATGGGTTACAGAGTGTAATTGAGATTGTTAAAAGCAACTGCGTGCCTGATTGAGGTTGGCCTCCATTGACGTCAGAAAATTTGGATGGCGCAGCCATGCGGTAGAATGTTGAAGCTGCAACATAGTGACTGGTGAGGTTTATTTACATGGCGAAGCATTGACGTAGTGATGGAAACAGAAAGAAAATTGTCAAATTTGAGGAAGTACTGCTCTGTATACGGTTGCAAATCATATAAAACGGATGCGAAATCTCTTCACTACTTTCCTGTACAAAAAGTTCAGAGGGAAAGATGGGCTTCCGCGCTGTCAATTGGAAAACGCGTTATGCGATACATGACAGTGTGCAGTCTGCATTCTCGTGAAGACGACTTCTTTCCACAGCGTACGTACCGGTACTGTTTATTGTATTCATTGATAGTTATTGTCTCTAATTTGTATTCACAAAGATTAAACTACATAAGAAAAAAACTAATAAACTTGTAGCCTAATACTTCTGTGCCGCACATAGAATGTGATCCGCTCTTTGTAAACTTCTTCATATGTGTAACAGCAGACAGTAAATTAACTATCTACATGTGAATAACATCATTAACTGGTAGTAATTAAGCACTGCATTTAAATTGCTTATAAAATACTTCTATCAATGAAAGAAAATATGTAGTATTTTGCCATCATAAATTAGCTTTTTTTGCTATTTGTTTTACATCACACCGATACAGATAGGTCTTATAGCGACGATGGGACAGGAAAGGTCTAGGAATGGGAAGGAAGCGGCCATGGCCTTAATTAAGGTACAGCCCCAGCATTTGCCTGGTGTGAAAATGGGAAACCACGGAAAACCATCTTCAGGGCTACCGACAGTGGCATTCGAACCCACTATCTCCCGGATGCGAGCTCACAGCACGGCTAAGTCGCCCGGTCATCATAAATTAGTAGCCATAACCTAATTATTTGGTAGAATTGGACAAACCAAGTATTCTTCAACTCCAAAAGCTGTGACTGTAGAGGCTATAGTACTCCTAAATTATAATTTCCAAACTTTGCTCTGCATATTCTGTAGGTAGTTATAATTTTATACTTATTATTGTCGGTTCTAAGTTCTAACATTTGTGCTGATGGTAAAGTGGAAGAACATTAAGGTTATGTGGGGTGTTCCAACACAAGCCTGTATAAAGCCTACGATTTATTTGCTTTACAACATTTACTTAGTAGAATTATTTTATTTCTTCCCCAAGATAACAGTTTACAAAAAAGGTAACTCCCCCGTCACCTGACTAAGGCATTATGAAGGACCAAATCAACAAGAAATTAAACCATAACCTCTAATACTGGAAAATTACAGTAGCTTAACTGTTAAGGTGAATTTACGAGTCAACGGTAACATTTCTCTGACAAACGCGCTTTACATGTACAGTTGCACTTCACATTTTCAGCCCCCTTATTTCAAGACAACATTGTGGGGTTTTGAATCGATGTGGGATTGTAAACACAACGCTACCACACCAGTTTCATCTTCTGTTTCAAACTTTTTACCTACACATATCAAGTAATTACGCTTGAATATTTCTTCCCCTTCAAAAAATGGACGCGTGAAATCTCCGACAACTCTCAACTGTTGCGCATACGACACCAAACACATTTTGAACACTTAATAAATCGTACAGACGCACACCCGATCACTGCCGTGTTTACTTCCCGTCACTATCTCGCCGCCATATTGGAAACAGCTGACCGTAAGCTCCTCCCCTGTTTCGGACGTGAATTGTTTCTTGGAGCTGAGACTTCTGTAATATTGTACCTGTTTGGAGCAATTACACTCTTCCATATGTAAGTTAACGACTGGGTGTACCGCCAATTAATTTTGCACCTGATTAAGGACTTCTAAGTCCAATGCATTGTTGGAGCTGACGAGCTCCTTGTTAATGTAAATATCCCCAAGTTATATTTCCTTGTTATGTCATTAAATTACTCTCTGAATTTTACGAAAGGAATTAAATTTCCAATTTTTGGTAAAAGTAAATGTTTGCTCTAAGTGATACCCTGTCCATCCATTCAACCCACGCGCTCCCTATTCTTCTGGGAGCCACGGAACTACGGTAAAAATAATAACTGTACCGGGAGGTACACCCCAACGCCGCGCATTCAAAATTAGCGCCTTAATGAACTCCTCTATGGAACTAATGTGGAAACTACTACAACTGGAAATTGGAACATTAATCAGATGTCACCACCGAAATATTATGTAATTTTGTTATTGTGCTGTTTCCTAACCTGTGTGAATTTCTCCTTGTTTTGTTTGCCATTCATCAAGAAGTTTGGACATTTTCCCACAGATGACACCACTAAAAAACTATGATCATGCACCCTGGTGAAAATTGAAAGAACTTATAATTTAAAGAAGTTTTGTATTTCCAGGTTTTTGTAACTGATTGATGTTCATTTATTTTTGGGTTGGCAATAATTCCTTTTTATTTTCGCCAGTTTTGAATCTAGCCAATCACTAATTTCTGTAATTAATTTTTCACCTATCACAGGCTTCTTTTTCGAATCTGACTGTAACTTTGAAATGACCTGTACCGGGCGGTACACCTCCACGCCGCTAATTCAAACTTTGCGCCAGTTGAAACTCCTCTGCTGGAGGAAGTCTGAACTTTATCTACTGTATTAATTTTCAAGTTTCTCAGAAGATGTCACTACTTGGAAATTTTGAAGTTTCTGAACTGGGTCGTTTTCGATGTATTTTTGTTTTGCCTGTAGTAAGAAGTGTGAACATTCTCTTCCAGAGGACACTACTGAAGAACTACAATGGTGCACCCTAGTGCGAAGTGAAAGAACTGTTTTTTTGGAGAAATTTTTATTTCAAAAGTTTGTTCCTTGTTAAATTTCTTTCTGTTATTGTTTAAGTTGGCTGTATAACCCTTTCTTTCCCCTTGTTTTGAATTTAGCTAATCCCGAATTTCTTTAATTAATTTCTGACCAATCAGGTGTATCTTCTCCAAAGGGGATATATTGCTTAACCCTAGCCAATAAAGTTTTTGTGGGAGGGTGTTCTCTTTCCTGAAACGCCTCGAACTTTCCACGAGAGTATATAAACTGCTGATTTTCGGGTCTCCGCGCCACTTCTGTAACATCTTTCAGTGTGTAAAGTACGTAGCAGGGGGCGGGAAGCGCCTCTTTCTTCGGGCAGCAGTTCATCCACAAGGTAACGGCCTTTTAATAACTTATTTTCTTGCTAGCTCAGCAGTTTAACTCTCGGGGCAGGTCCGAAGCCTTTTACCATGTAACCTTCCTTTAATAATGTAAAGACACTCGGTGTCAATTCTTTCTGTTTTAACTACATATTGGGATAGAGAGTGCTTAACCCTCTCGAGCTCCCACTCATATTGTATTGAGGTGAACTTATTTCCTCAACCGTTTCTTCCTTAACGTAATGTAAACTGTTTCCCTTTTAAAGTCACCTCTTTAGTATGGGATTAGCCCTTGCATTAGCGGCCTAGAGCCAGATTAGGTTTTAAACAAAATGTATTAGGAGTGCAGATCGCCTCCTCTCATATTGGTATTTTAGAGGCCATGTAATTAACCTTTTCTCACTTAATATGCCTCAGTAGGTTGGGTATGTTTACCCCTGTGTTTATGTCCTTAGAGGACAACTTGAAGGTGGAGTTTGGTGTGGCCTTTTATAGGCTTGAACGTTGAGAGCGGTTTGCTCTTTTTGAAATTTGGTTCTGTGTGCCTCGAGGAGGCTTTACTGTGTAATTTGGAGCAAGTGCTCCTGGGCGTGTACCATTCTGCCCCTCTGTTGAAACTTGTTTTGGGGTAAAACTGGGCTAATTGCTCAAGAATTGTGAGTTCGGGGCTCGAAGCCCAAATCCTGTAAATACTATAATTGTACCTTGTTGCCTTGCTACTCTGTACCTGCCATGCTTGTTATTTCTTGATTTTGCAAAGAAAATATAACCTTGTTAAATTTTAAATTAACTTTAATTTCGTAGCCTGAGACCTGTTCACCCCCGCACCTTCTTTCACCTCTGCTGTTCCACAGATATCTCGGAACATGACCAATTATGATTGATTGTTGCTTGTTGTTTAAAGGGGCCTAACATCGAGGTCATCGGCCCCTAATGGTACGAAATGAAAGAACAAAAATGTCAAATTCATCCATTGCCCAAATAAAATAATAATGTCGTCATGAAGAATGAATGGATGGACATGAACCCAACAAAAAACAAAAAAAAGGAAACAAACAACCAAAATACAGTGGATCAGACTCAAACAAAGTCATACATAATTGATTACTGACCAAAGGACCACTCATAAAGCACGATGATGCTTGATGTCGAAAGGGGTGCAAAATCCATGCCTAAGGCCCCACAGAATGGTACATGTCGCGAGTAAAGTAAAACCATGGTATTAGCATTTTGGGGTACTAATCAAAAGTAGCGAAACTCACGGCGTTCCACACAAGACGGTACTACTCACAAGTATTGTACTTCGTACAGGTAACGCAGACCTATGGTGTTTCTCACACAATGGTGCCACTCATAGCCAACGCAAACCAATGAGTTTCCTCACCTAGGTGTACTAGGCACGGATGCCGGTCCCACGGGCCCCGTGGTGTTCCTCACAGAGTGGATACTAATCAAAGGCAACGCAGACCCACGGTGTCGCTCATATAGTGGTACAACTCACAGGCTACGCCCAGACCCGCGGTAGTGCTCACATGGGTACGACGCACGGGTACTGGAAACCCCCAGGCCACGCTCATGACTACTACTAAACACAAACCCATTTCGTACCGAACATAGTGGTACAACTCGCAAGTACAGGCAACCCATGGTGTTCCCCGCGTGATGGTACGAACCAAAAGTAGTTTCATGGTTCTAATTCAGTCATCCCTTGGTCGCCCCTTTTAGTCGCCTCTCACGACAGGCAGGGAATACCGTGGGTGTATTATTCGTCAGCCTTCCCCACCCACAGGGGGTGTGTGTTTGGTCCGCGAGAGTTATTTTATTTCCCTCAAGTCCGCCGGCAAGCCGGTTAGGACCCCCCTATCCGCCACCTGGGACACGCCACGTGGGAGTATCACCTCTCCCCCTGCTACGCCTGCGTAGCAGGTTCGTGGATTGACCAATTAAATTGAGAGTTTCGTCTTGAATGATCTCGAATATTCCCTGAGGGTTTATAAACTGCGGTTTTTCACGTTTCTTGGCCAATTGATCGACGTCTATCTGAGTGTGTGTTTTAATCAGGAGGCGGGCGGCCTCTGTCGTCGGCAGCTAGAACATCTTCATGGTAATGGCCACATAACTGTATTCATTCTTGCTACCTTCACAGTTTATCTCGAGGGAAAGGTCCGACTCTTTAGTTAGGTAACAAGCTTTTCTAAAATGTAACCATCTTCCGGCTAATGTAAAAAGATGTCATAAAATCTTTAACTATAAACCGGGGATAGAGAGTGAAGTACCCTCTCGAGCTCCCCTTCATCTTGGTTTGGGGTGACTACGTTTTTCTCTAACTGTTTATCCTACTTTAATGTGTTAATGTAATTTCTATACGAGTCACTTCAGTAGTTTGGGAATAGCCCCTGTTTCATCGGCCTAGAGCCCCTTAGTTTCTTTTAGTGTTTATATCTAGTTGTGCAAGTATACGCCTCCATTCATTTTGTGTTCGGGCCATTAATTTAACCTGTTATTCTTATTCCACGAAAGCCCATTAGGTTGGGTATTTAATACCCCTATAAGAATTTCCATTTGTAAACGGTGGTTTGAGAGACCCGAGATTAATGTAATGTTGCCTTGAGTAGGCAATATGGAACCGAGAGCCTGTTAGCTCTTTTTTAAATTTTGTAATTGTAAAGAGTGCCTCTATAAGGCTAGAAATTGTATTTGGGGAGCAAGTGCTCCATGAATTAGAGGATTTGTGCCCTTAACTAAATAATTCTTCTTCCATTTGTAAAATTGTAAAACTAGGGGCTTAAAGCCCAAAATGTTAATGTTCTGAATTTTGGATTTTCGTTGTCTTGTTTCTAGTTTGCCATTGTACCTGATATATTATTGTGTTCACTCAGTGAAAAATTGTTAAGTTTGAAGTTCTGAAAATATAACCTACAGTTTAAATTTTAAATTCATTTTGATATTGTAGTTAGACCCATTGAAGCACGCACCTTCACCTCTGCGTTCCACAGATACCCCGGAACAATAATAATAATAATAATAATAATAATAATACTAATAATCATAGTATTGGTTTTGCGGCCGTTTAACTAGTTGTACGGTTTTAGTACACGCATGCCAAAGTGCCGCAATTTTGTCCCGCAGAGATCCTTAACGTGCCAATGAATATACCGTCATGAGGCTGACGTGTTTCAGCACCTTCAAATACCATCGGAATGAGCTGGCATCGAACCCGCCAAAATGAAATTAGAAAACCAATGCTCCACCACCTGAGCTAATTGGCGTCTTATCACAGACGTATACGCCCTCTCCTTTGCATCATTAACACAACCCTGAAATACCCCCATAACCGTGTCAAAATATCTGTATCCTTTCTTTACAACCTCCTTAATGCGATTCCCCCAATGAAGTTCACTCCATATTATAAGGGTTTTTGATGTTGTGATAATGTTGATTTACCAAATTTAAAAACTAGCCGGTGGCGGCAAAAGTCCTTATCGCCATTTACAACGCCTTGAAGGCATGCAAAGCCACTTAGCGGCGTGGACGGACAAGTTGCCTTTCCAGTGCAAGGACACCTGTGTTATCGCTGCTGTAGAGCGGGTTGTGACCTCCCGAGGCTGAATATTCCTGTTGTATTAATTATATTGCGAACGGATTTATGTCCTCACTTCATTATTTAGACAAAAATAATTTTGAATTATATTTAAAATCTAATAAACGCACCACTATTCCTCAGAACATGGATGACTAGGTCTACTAACAGCTCGTCAGTACGCAAGATGAGGGATATGGTGTTGGATAGATTCGAAATTCTTCGTAATTTCGTTGTAAAAACGCACACAATACATACTTGAAATGCTATAGAATGTACTACCTTATATAACTTCATCCTGAATGGATGAGAATGACTTCATTCCAGGCACTGTCATAGTTGTCACAGCACTAGTAGAGCAAGCAGCGGTTCAGTATCGATTACAGGGTCATTACTTAGTGCTCCCTCTGTTACACCGCACAATGCACTCCCTTCAAGTTGATCAGTGCGGAAAACGCAGGAAATGTACGCACGTTTCATACGTACGTGCTCCACGATGTCCACACCATTTAGCACCATCCGCACTGCAGACTCTATGGCCCCCTCACTTCCTACATTCTCTTCCGGAATGGCGGAGAGAGAAACAGATAGAGAACTCCAGCCAAGAGCGCACCTTAAAATAAATAAATAAATAAATAAATAAATAAATAAATAAATAAATAAATAAATAAATAAATAAATAAATAAATAAAGAATATAAATGTAAATAAATAAATATATAAAAATATAAATAAATACATGATCATGATGATGATGATGCTTGTTGTTAAAAGGGGCCTAACATCGAGGTCATCGGCCCCTAATGGTACGAAAGAAATGACAACAAAAAATTCAAAATCATCCACTGACCAGAAGAAAAAAATCGTCATGAAGAAGGATGTTCATGGATGGACATGAACCAAAAAACAAAAACAACAAAAAACGAGCAAAACAAAAAAGGAGTGGATCCAACTCAAAATAAGAGCATTAGATAATTTGACCAAGGGACAATCCTGAATCGAGAATGCTTGGTGTCTAAAGGGGTCCAAAACTCAGGTCAACGGCCCTTCATAATAGTACTTATAGCTAGCAAAGTAGAAGCATGGTATGTCTCATGTAGCGGTACTAATCCCAAGTAACGTAGACTCACGGTGTTCCACACATTATGGTACTACTCACAAGTATTGTACGTCGCACAGGTATCGCAGACCCATGGTGTTCCTCACATACATGTGGTAATTACAGGCACGTGTACTATCCCATCGTGTTCCTCACACAGTGGTACTAACGACAGGCAATGTAAGCCCGTGGTGTTCCACATAATCACAGGTAATCTAAGCCCACAATTAACTACTCTCTGCAGCTACTAATCACAAAACTATTGTGTATCTAACATAGTGATACTACTCGGAAGTAAATGCGACCCATGTTGTTCCTCGCGTAATGGTATTAATCGCAAGTACTCTCATGGTTCTAATTCAATCATCCTTTGGTCGCCTCCTGTAAGTCACCTCATAGGACAGGCAGGGGATGCCGTGGGTGTCATATTCGTCTGTACCCCTCGCCCACAGGGGTAGAGAGAGAAAGACGGAAAAAAGAAGAATCCGACACTTCGATAAAAGAAGTACCGAACAAACAAAGGCAACGGCTACGAAGGGCGTGAAAATGAAAGACTCCCTAGGCCTGGAATGCTCTAATACCGTCGGGGTCGATGAAGTACAAGAGTTGACCATGGGAGGTCGGGAAGTGTAGATGAAAATGAGGAGCCTGGCACAAGTAAGTGGAAACAATACTTTTTTTTTTTTGCTACGGGCTTTACGTCGCACCGACACAGATAGGTCTTATGGCGACGATGGGATAGGAAAGGCCTAGGAGTTGGAAGGAAGCGGCCGTGGCCTTAATTAAGGTACAGCCCCAGCATTTGCCTGGTGTGAAAATGGGAAACCACGGAAAACCATTTTCAGGGCTGCCGATAGTGGGGTTCGAACCTACTATCTCCCGAATACTGGATACTGGCCGCAATTAAGCGACTGCAGCTATCTCCCGGATGCAAGCTCACAGCCGCGCGCCTCTACGCGCACGGCCAACTCGCCCGGTGGAAACAATACTAGGACTCAGCTAAGGGTCCTGTGGTCCCCAACCCACGATCCTCTTATGACAGGCAGATGATATCGTAGCTGTAGGCCTATTATTTGTCTGCGTCCCACACCCACAGGGGATTGTTTTAGTTTTCAGGCAGTTTATAAAATATATTTCCATTGAAAATTAATTTCTTCAGACTGAAGAACTAAACAGTTATATATTAGCTGAATTTACGCACATATACACACATCAAATGCATCAAAACCATATAGGTGCAATGAGTGTGAAAATTAGCCTTTCTAGTACTAAATAGACGTCAGTAGGTAAGAAATCCAAGAGAATTGAATGCCATAGTGGGTATACAAAGCTGGAACACGTAGATAATTTCATGTATGTATGATGAGTTTTCCCTCAGGTTCGTAGTATTGTAATTGAGATTGAATCTAGGTGCAGTAATGCTAATGCAGTGAGCTCGCAGTTGCGATCAACAGTGTTCTGTAAGAAGGAAGTCAGCTCCCGGACGAAACTATCTTTACATCGGTTTGTTTTCGGACCAACTTTGCTTTATGGGAATGAATACTGGGTGGACTCAGGATATCATATTCATAAGCTACAAGTAACAGACACGAAAGTAGCGAGAATGATTGCTGCTACAAACAGGTTTGAACAATGGCAGGAGGGTACTCTTGAATGAGGAAATAAAGGCAATGTTAGGAATGAATTCGATGGATAAAGCTGTACGCAGTAACCAGCTTCGGTGGTGGGGTCATGTGAGGCGATGAATAAAGCTGTACGCAGTAACCGGCTTCGGTGGTGGGGTCATGTGAGGCGAATGCAAGAGGATACGTTACCTAGGAAAATAATAGACTCTATTACGGAGGGTAAGAGAATTATAGGGAGATCAAGACGATAAAGGTTAGACTCAGTTTCTAACGATTTAAAGATAAGAGGTAGAGAGGTAAACGAGGCCACTGAACTATTTACAAATATAAGATTGTGGTAGCAATTAGGGAATTCAGAGAGGCTTCAAGACTGAACGCTGAAGGGCATAACAGTCTATCACGAAGATATATGTATGCATGTATGTATGCTTGCATGTATGTATGCAACGAAAATATTCAGAACTTCTTTTGAACACTGTATGTGGAGACCATCGCCTTGCTTACTGGAACATGTATTGTATAAAAGGAATCGGGTGTTATCGACAGTCTATTCCACCCCATCTAAAAGATTAAGGTGACGGTATTTACGTCTCTGACAGTTCGTATGATGTAAATGTGGGTTGTGAGAATGAAGGCAGCTGCTGGTATCGACGTGTGAAATAGCGGAATATAACTTCACAGACCATATCTTGTAGAGACGGGCGCATTCATTGTTATGACATTCACGCTACGAGCATCTCTGGACCGTGAAGAGCGCATCCCCAACTCAGCGACTGGTCGCCATATAGAGGTCTATCGGCCACATTCCATCTCAAGTAGACCGTTACAGAACCCGAGTGGCCAAATATAGCTTCGTATTGAGGTGAGAGGCTAACAGTTACCTGAATACTGGGTTCAGTATAATAATAATAATAATAATAATAATAATAATAATAATAATAATAATAATAATAATAATAATAATAATAATATAAAATTTATTAATAAATTATATATTATATAAATAAATAAGTAAATAAGTAAATTTTATATTATTATTATTATTATTATTATTATTATTATTATTATTATTATTATTATTATTATTATTATTATTATTATTATTATATGCCCGTCTCTGAGTTTTATCCATAATCACCGGAGGCCTGCTATTCCATTCCCAGCTCTGCAACGAAATTTGAAAAGTGGTACGAGGACTAGAACGGGGTCCACTCAACCTCAGAAGGTCAACTGAGCAGAGGGTGCTTGATTCCCACCTCAGCCATCCTCGGGGTGGTTTTCCGTGGTTTCCCAGTTCTTTCCCATGGAAATGCTGAGATGATACCTAAATTAATGCCACGGCCGCTTCCTTCTCCCTTCCATGCCTATCCATCCAAAATTTCCATAGCCCACATATCCCCTATTCAGCACAGCAGGTGAGGCCGCCTGGACTAGTTACTGGTCCTCGTCCCCAGATGAAACGCAGACTAAATGTCTCACGTTCCAGGACACTTGAGGCGGTACAGGTGGGATCCATCGCTGAGTACGGGGTAAAAAACCAACCCTGCAGAGTAAACGAAATAAAAATATTTAAAATAATGATGATTATGGCAATTGTGATGATGACGATGGTGATGATTGTTGCTTGAAGGGGACAAACAGGTAAGTAATAGGCCGCTAATGATAAGAGGTGCAACAAAATGAAACGATAATTACAAATTCAAAACGTACTCACTGATCAGAAACTAAAACGAATGATGATGAAAACTTGACCATGACTTCAAAACAATCAGTGATCCCATTCACAGTGCCTTATTTTGTGCGATGGCGCTTGTTCGAATGCATCCAAAATCCAGGTCACGAGCCCCTCATAATAGCATTAATCAATGGTAAAGCAGAACAATAAAGTTTATCCTATAGTAGTTCTAATCACAGGTAACGAAGAATCATGGTGTACCTCGCGTTGTGATATTAATCACAGGCAATATAGACTCAGATTATGTCACACACAGCGGAACTATTCAAAGACAACACAGACAGATGCTGTTCCTCCCATAGAGGTACTAACCTTGACACCGGCCAGATCCGTCGTGTTCCTCATAGAGTGATACCCATGAAGATGAGGAAAATGCTCGTAGTTTAAAGGGTCCTAACAACTGAGTCATCGTCCCCTAATAGTACGAAATTTAATGACAATTTAAAAGTTCAAAATAATCCACTGACCAGAATAAAAAATGTGACGAAGAATGAATGGATGGATATGAATTTAAAACGATCAGTGGATCTGACCCAGAAACTATCATAAACAATAGTATTCCTGACCAAGGACTGTTTCTAAAGCACAGTCCTGAATCGAGGTTGCTTGTTGTCTAAAGGGATCCAAAATGCAGGTCAACGGCCACTCATAATTGTACTTCATCATCATCATCATCATCATCATCACTGACGCGACAGCCCTTTGTGGGCCTTGGCCTTCTGAAGAAGTTTTCCCCATTCTTTCTTCTTAAGTGCAGAGCTCCTCCAATTACTGATTCCAATTATCTTTACATCCTCTCTCACCCCTTCTTCCCACCTTAACTTTGGTCTGCCAACTTTCCTGGTTCATTCTGGTACTGCATTAAATATCTTCTTTATCATTCTGTCATTAGCACGCAGCACACGTCCTGCCCACTCCAACCTGCTGATCTTTATACAGTTAACAATGTTTGGTTCGTTATATAAATTATACAATTCATGATTACATCTTCTCCAGACACCATTTTCTTCCACTGGCCAAAAAATTTTTCCTCAAAATACTTGTTTCAAATATACCGAGCTGTCCTTCATCAGATTTTGAGAGTGTCCAGGTCTCAGCACCATATGTTAATACAGGCTTCACTAAAATTCATACGTCAGGACTTTAGTTTTCCTGAACAGCAGCTTAGACTTCAGATGTTTTTTGAGGCCATGATAGCACTTGTTAGCAGACAGTATATGTTTTTGGATTTCAGAACTAACATTGTTATAAGAATTAACTACTGATCCAAGGTAGGTAAAGCTATGCACAACATCAAACTTATACGAGCCAATTTCTATGAATGTAGACCCATTAGGGTAGTCTTTCTTGGTTACGGGCATGTACTTAGTTTTCATTCATTAATCTGTAAATTCATCTTTCTTGTTGCATTTTCTAGGCTTTTGAAAGCTTTTTTCAAGGTGTTCTTGCGATTAAATCAATATCATCTGCATATGAATATTGAATTTTCACGACCGCATTGTAATCGAAACAGACTTTCAACGTATTAGGTCGTGTTACGTACATGTAGTACGTGTTGAAGAGATGTCAAGTACAGAACAAAAATGGCCAGCCGGACACCAGTGGGATCCAAACCCACAACCTCCCGATTTCGCGTCGGTTGCTCTACCAATTGAGCTATGGTAGCCTAGGCCATCTTTGTTCTGTTTGAAAGGATATGAGCTACAGGTCTGTCACTGCTGCTAGCACACTATAGAGTGCGTTTAAGTCGCCCGTTGTCGGGCATGTCAATGAATATTGAATTTTCACTACCGCATTGTAATCGGGATAAGAATATTGGAAGGGATAGGCAAGGAAGAGGGAAGGAAACGGTCGTGGCCTTAAGTTAGCTACCATTCGGGCATTTGCCTGGAGGGGGAGTGGGAAACAACGGATAACCACTTCGAGGATGGCTGAGGTGTGAATCGAACCCCCGCTACTCAGTTGAACTCTCGAGGCTGAATGGACCTCGTTCCATACTTCGTACCACTTTCCAAATTCCGTAGCCTCTGAGGTAGCATCTAATCACACTAATCACTACACCACAGAGACGGACGCAACTTATATTACGAATCTGTTACACAGATGCGTCTGACTTCGCCCATTGCGGCCTTCCTGTCATCTTCTAACAATTTTAGGTAGTGAAGCGGAGGCCTAGTAATGTGGGTATTTTTAGTACAGTTGAGACATGTACCTTTTCACTTAAGAGATGTCCGGCTCCATGGCTAAATAGTTAGTGTGCTTGCCTTTGGTCACAGGGATCCAGGGTTTTATTCCCGGCAGGGTCAGGAATGTTAACCATAATTGGTTAATTACCCTGTCACGGTGTCTGGGTGTATGTGTTGTCTTCATCGTCAATTCATCCTTATCACGAAGCTTAGGTCACCTACGGGCGTCAAATCGAAGGACCTGCAGCTGGCGAGCCGAAGTCCTCGGACACCTCCCGGCACTAAAAGCCATACGACATTTCCTTTTCTATTTTACTTAAGAGCTTGTGAGCTCTGATCCTTATCTTACGGATTTCCTGGATGTAATATCAAAGGTTCAACATAATATTGATGCAAAGACTATATGCATATTACTTCAGTTACAAACTGCAGAAGTCAACCATTAATAAATACCTCATAGTCTGATTCACTGACTGAGCAGTGCTGCCGCATTTTACGGAACCACAAGAGTATTGAGTAAACTGGTGGTGCCGTTTCATGTCCCAGGTCATTTTTGATTGGTTTAAGGAAAGCTACCATTTGTTCTGAAATCTCATAACTGAAGCCATCTAACTTATGGAAGGCCTTATGATTTCGCAACATACTGCTTAAAGACATACTGCTGATCAAACTTAATGACAGCGTTTGAAAATCATAGACGACTGTCTTGTGCTGTTCACTGCATAAAATCATACTGGTTAAGAACAGACGGTAACATCGTATAGAGACTATTACCCCTCGTAATTACTTCTTGGTGTATCGTTTTTTGAAGCTGGGCAGCATGGCCGCTTTTTGTTCAGATACCTCACCATAGCCTTTTCGGCGTTTATTGTGTTTGCACATACTGGAGCATCTTCGATAAGGAATCTCATCTCATCAAATACGTGGCGCATGTACTTTATTTATGCAGTGAACAGAATAAGGCAGACGTCTATGATTTTTAAAAGCTGTCTTTATGTTTTATGCCTTTAAAATTACACTGTGGAATATTTAACTCGTAAACTTCCTCAATTATACTTTCACTTGTTTTCTTTGTATCTGGAAATTTTGTGGTAAAAAGCACATTACTGACCAGCTTCCAATCACTGTCTACACGCTGCATAGTCAGAGTCAGATAATGGATATGGTCAGTCCACATATCAAAAGTAGCCAAGCCATCATTTTTCTTGCATGGCAGATATAATCAGAGGCATTACTTCACTTCGCATTTCATGTGCCTTTGCATGGACGTTTCTACTAATGGTGGAAGGGTGGGGTAACATATCAACAATATCTAGTTTTACCAAATTTCGCACCGATATTAATTGATGATGATCATGCTTGTTGTTTAAAGGGGCCTAACATCGAGGTCATCGG
Source organism: Anabrus simplex (assembly GCF_040414725.1). Taxonomy (NCBI): domain Eukaryota; kingdom Metazoa; phylum Arthropoda; class Insecta; order Orthoptera; family Tettigoniidae; genus Anabrus; species Anabrus simplex. The sequence continues at coordinate 208,346,013 of NC_090268.1, read as the reverse complement.
CCCCTAATGGTACGAAATGAAACGACAAAGTAAAAGTTCAAAATTATCCACTGACCAAAATAAAAAATGCCATGAAGAATGAATGAACGAACGAATGAATGAATGAATGAATGAATGAATGAATGAACATGAATTTAAAACAATCAGTGGATCCGACTCAAAAAACTATCATAGTTAATAGTATTACTGACCAAGGGACCACTTCCAAGGCAAATCGAGGATGCTTGGTGTCTAAATGGGTCCAAAATACAAGTCAAAGGCCCCTCAGAATGGTACTTATCGCTAGTAATGTAGAACCATGGTATCTGTCCTGTTGCGGTACTAATCAATGGTAGCAGAGACTTGCGGTATTCCACACATTATTGTACTACTCAAAGCTTATGAAATTCGACATATAATACAGACCTATGTTTTTCTCACTCTGCGGCGCCATTCACAGGCAACGCAAACCTATGATGTTCATCACATAAGAGTACTAACCAGAGGGACCTCTCCCTATCCCGTGGTGTTCCTCATATAGTGGGTACTAATCACAGGTAAGGCAGGTCCATGGTAGCTATCATCCCATGGTCCCGGTCATATGGTGGTACTAATCACAGGTACTGCAAAAGCCGACTGCGAGGTGCTCCTGTGTGCTACTAATCACAAACCTATTTCGTACCTAATATAGTGGTACTACGCACAAGTAAAAGCGACCCTTGGTGTTCTCCGCGTGGTGGTACTAATCACATGTAGTTGCATGGTTCTAATACAATAACCCTTGGTCGCCCCTTTTAGTCGGCTCTCACGACAGGCAGGGGATACCGTGGGTGTATTATTCGTCTGCCTCCCCCACCCACAGGGGGTGTGTGTTTGGTCCGCGAGAGGTATTTTATTTCCCTCAAGTCCGCCGGCAAGCCGGTTAGGACCCCCCTATCCGCCACCTGGGACGCGCCACGTGGGAGTATCACCTCTTCCCCTGCTACGCCTGCGTAGCAGGTTCGTGGCCGATATTAATTAATATTAATAATGTTATTTGCTTTACGTCCCACTAACTACTTTTACGGTTTTCAGCATTGGCGTATACAGAGGGCTACCATGGCTATCGGTGAAGCACAAACCTCAATTATTGAGAACGATGGAAGTCCAAGGCACATTATAACGTGAGCATCTGACACATTGTTCCATTTTCAAAACTTGAAAGCAGTGAGAAGAAACGTCGCACATATTTCTGAAAGCTAAGCATCGGAGTCTGATATCGCAGCCCAGACTCTCGTCCCTCTCCCTCTGCTGAACCCATAGCGGCTTACTGCTGTGTATCGGATAGGAGCTGGGACCGGGTTGGGTGTTGGCGGGGGGGGGGGGGGGGGGGGGGGGCGGGGATAGGTGTGCTAGGCTTCGGTCCGTCAGATCGCCACTGCTATCAACCACGTGTTACTCATCGTATATACTTCCTCATCTCATACTTCTGAATCATATACATAACAGAGTACTGATATTTCACTCCCGTTTCCTTCTACATCCTTGTACGAAGACACTGCAGGGCAGCTGTTGTAGGAGCGATATAGTTTTATTTTTATAGGTACAACTACTAAAATGAAATGCAGTCTTTCAGGTTCTCTTTTGTTGGTTGAAATCGAACCCGTGATCATGGGTCAGACACCATCACTGATCTCCCGAGGAAGCTAATAAAACAATGAACGATGGGTACAACCACTATAAAATTCAGCGTTTGTACTACTTCTTCTTCTTCTTCTTCTTCTTCTTCTTCTTATTATTATTATTATTATTATTATTATTATTATTATTATTATTATTATTATTATTATTATTATTATTATTATTGTACCGGGCGGTACACCTCTACACCGTTTATTTAAAAGTTGCGCCAGTTGAAACTCCTCTTCTGGAGGAAGGTTGAACTTTATCTATTCTATTAATTCTCTACTTTCTCAGAAGATGTCACCACGTGGAAAATTTTGAGTTTTTGAACTGTGTCACTTTTGATGTGTTTTTGTCTCGCTTGAAGTAAGAAGTGTGAACTTTCTCTTCTAGAGGACACTACTGAAGAATTACAATAGTGCAACCTAGTGCGAAATCAAAGAACTATTTTGTTGAAGAAATTTTTATTTCAAATGTTTGTTCCTTGCTAAATTTCTTTCTGTTATTGTTTAAGTTGGCTGTATACCCCTCTTTTTCCCCTTAGTTTGGATCTAGCCAATCCCGAATTTCTTTAATTAATTTTCCACCAATAATGTAGGGGTTTCTTTTCCCTAGCCAATAAAATTTTTTGTGGGAGGGTGTTTTATTTCCCCTAACGCCTAGAATCTTCCGCGAGAGGATATAAACTGCTGATTTTAGGGTCTCCAGGCCACTTCTGTTCCATCTTTCAGTGTATTAAGTACATAGCAGGAGGCGGGGAGCGCCTCTTTCCTCGGCGGCGGTCAACAATAAGGTAATGGCCGATTAATAAATTCTTTCTTTTCTTGCTCAGCAGTTTAACTTTCGGGGCGGGTTCTAAGCGTTCAACCATGTAACCTTTTCCTAAAATGTAAAAACAACTGGTATCTATTCTATTTTAAAACGACATATCGGGATAGAGAGTGCTTAACCCTCTCGAGCTCCCACTCACATCGTCTTAAGGTGAACTTATTTTCTCAACCAATTCTTCCGTAATGTAATGTAAATTGCTATTAAGTCACCTCTGTAGTATGGGATTAGCCCTTGTAATAACGGCCTAGTGCCAAAGTAGGTTTTAAAAAATCAAAGTGTATCAGGAGTGCGGTTAGCCTCCTCTCAAATTGTTATTTTAGAGGTCATGTCATCAACCTCCTTTTCATGTAATAGACCTCAGTAGGTTGGGTATTTTACCCCTGTGAATACGTCCTTAGAGGACAGCTTGAAGGTAGAGTTTGGTGTGGCCTTTGAGAGGCTTAAATTTTAAGAGCGGATCGCTCTTTTGAAAATGGAGTGTCATATGCCTCGTGGAGGCTTTTCTGTGTAATTCGGAGCCAGGGGCTCCTAGGGATGAATGGGGTTTTCTGCCCCTCTGTTAAAACTTGTGTTTGTGGTAAAACTGAGCTGATCGCTGAAGTCAGGGCGTGAAGCCCAAAACCTGTAAATATTGTAACTCCCCTTGTTTTGCTACATTGTACCTGCCATGTCTGTTATTGCTTTGTTTTTGAAAAGGAAATATAACCTTGTTAAATTTTAAATTAATTTTACATGCACTATAATTTCGTAGCTTGAAACCCATTCACACCCGCACCTTCTTTTACGCATAACTACCGCTAAAACACGGTAACAATTATTATTATTATTATTATTATTATTATTATTATTATTGTTATTATTATTATTATTGTACCGGGCGGTACACCTCTACACCGTTTATTTAAAAGTTGCGCCAGTTGAAACTCCTCTTCTGGAGGAAGGTTGAACTTTATCTACTCTATTAATTCTCTACTTTCTCAGAAGATGTCACCACGTGGAAAATTTTGAGTTTTTGAACTGTGTCACTTTTGATGTGTTTTTGTTTCGCTTGAAGTAAGAAGTGTGAACTTTCTCTTCTAGAGGACACTACTGAAGATCAACAATAGCGCACCCTAGTGCGGAGTCAAAGAACTATTTGTTGGAGAAATTTTTATTTCAAAAGTTTGTTTCTTGTTAAATTTCTTTCTGTTATTGTTTAAGTTGGCTGTATAACCCTCTTTTTCCCCTTGTTTTAGATTTATCCAATCCCGAATTTCTTTTAGTAATTTCTGACCAATCTGGTGTATCTTCCCCCAACTTGTATCTGTTGCGGGGTCCTATCCAATAAAAACATTGTGGGCGGGTGTTTTCATTCCCCTAACGCCTAGAAACTTCCGCGAGAGGATATAAACTGCTGATTTTAGGGTCTCCGGGCCACTTCTGTTCCATCTTTCAGTGTATTAAGTACATAGCAGGAGGCAGGAAGCGCCTCTTTCCTCGGCGGCGGTCAACAATAAGGTAATGGCCGATTAATAAATTCTTTCTTTTCTTGCTCAGCAGTTTAACTTTCGGGGCGGGTTCTAAGCGTTCAACCATGTAACCTTTTCCTAAAATGTAAAAACAACTGGTATCTATTCTATTTTAAAACGACATATCGGGATAGAGAGTGCTTAACCCTCTCGAGCTCCCACTCACATCGTCTTGAGGTGAACTTATTCTCTCAACCAATTCTTCCGTAATGTAATGTAAATTGCTATTAAGTCACCTCTGTAGTATGGGATTAGCCCTTGTAATAACGGCCTAGTGCCAAAGTAGGTTTTAAAATCAAAGTGTATTAGGAGTGCAAGTTCGCCTCCTCTCAAATTGTTTTAGAGGTCATTCAATTAACCTGCTTTTCATTTAATAGACCTCAGTAGATCAGGTATTTTACCCCTGTGTTTATTGTCCGTTGAGGACAACTTGAAGGTGGAGTTTGGTGTGGCCTAGGAGAGGCTTAAATTAAAGAGCGTGTGGCTCTTTTGGAAACGGAGTGTTGTATGCCTCGAGGAGGCTTTACTGTGTAATTTGGAGCAAGTGCTCCAGGGTTTGATTGGGGTCTTCTGCCCCTTTGTTAAAATTTGTATATCGGAAAGTTGGGCTAGTTGCTCAAAAATTGTGAACTCAGGGCTCGAAGCCCAAACTCTGTAATCCCTGTAATTGTACATTTCAAATTGTGTTTCGGCTACTAAGTACCTGTTCTTTGTTATTACTTAATATTGAAAAGGAAATATAACCTTGTTAACTTTTACATTAACTTTGATTCCGTAGTTTGAGACCCATTCACGCCCGCACCTTCTTACACCTCTACCTACCACCAAAACTCGGTAACAATTATTATTGTACAGGGCGGTACACCTCCACGCCGCTAATTCAAACCTTGCGCCAGTTGAAACTCCTCTACTGGAGGAAGTCTGAACTTTATCTACTGTGTTAATTTTCAAGTTTCTCAGAAGATGTCACTACTTGTAAATTTTGAAGTTTCTGAACTGGGTCGTTTTCGATGTATTTTTGTTTTGCCTGTAATAAGAAGTGTGGACATTCTCTTCCAGATGGCACTACTGAAGAAATACAATTATGCACCCTAGTGCGAAGTGAAAGAACTGTGTTTTTTGGAGAAATTTGGAATTCATAATTTCGTTCTTTGTTAAATTTCTTTCAGTTATTGTTTAAGTTGGCAATATTAACCCTTTCTTTCCGCCAGCTTTTAATTCAACCAATGAGTAATTTCTGTAATTAATTTTCCACCAATAATGTGTTTCTTCTTCATCTAGTGTAGGGGTTTTCGTTGTTAGCCAATAAAATTCTTGTGGGAGGGTGTTCTCATTCCTAAAACGCCTCGAACTTTCCAAGAGGGCATATAAACTGCTGATTTTCGGGTCTCCGCGCCACTTCAGTAACATCTATCAGTGTGTAAAGTACATAGCAGGGGGCGGGAAGCGCCTCTTTCTTCGGGCAGCAGTTCAACCACCAGGTAATGGCCGTTTAATAACTCCTTTTCTTGCTACCTCAGCAGTTTAACTCTCGGGGCAGGTCCGAAGCCTTTCTACCATGTAACTTTCCTTTAAAATGTAAAGACACTTGGTATCAATTCCATCTTCTTAAACTACATATTGGGATAGAGAGTGCTTAACCCTCTCGAGCTCCCACTCATATTGCGTTTAGGTGAACTTATTTTCACAACCGTTTCTTCCTTAACGTAATGTAAATTGTCTCCTTCTATAAGTCACCTCTTTAGTATGGGATTAGCCCTTGCATTAGAGGCCTAGCGCCAAGTAGGTTTTAAATAAAGTATATTAGGAGTGCAAGAACGCCTCCTCTCAAGTTGGTATTTTAGAGGCCATGTAATATTTCTGTTTCTTCTCTGAATAGGCCTCAGTAGGTTGGGTATTTTTACCCCTGTGTATGTGTCCTTGGAGGACATCTTGAAGGTGGAATTTGGTGTGGCCTTTGAGAGGCTTGAACTTAAGAGCGGGTCGCTCTTTCTTAAAATTTGTTTCTGCGTGCCTCGAGGAGGCTTTACTGTGTAATTGGGAGCAAGAGCTCCTGGGCATGATTGGGGTCTTCTGCCCCTTGGTTGAATCTTGTATAGCGTAAGGTTGAGCTTATTGCTCAAGAATTATGTGTCTGGCTCTCGGAGCCCAAATCCTGTAACTCTATAATTGTACATTCCCGATTGTTTGCTTTGCTACTCTGTACCTGCCATTCTTGTTATTTCTTGATTTTGCAAAGAAAATATAACCTTGTTAAATTTTATCTTAACTTTAATTTCGTATTTTTGAGACCTGTTCACCCCCGCACCTTCTTTCACCTCTGCACATCCACTATACTCCGTAACAATTATTATTATTATTATTATTATTATTATTATTATTATTAATAATAATAACAATGGTGCATGGCATCTGTGTAGGCTTGGTGGTGTCCTAATTAGGATAAAATGAATGGCGAAGACGTCATAAACACCCAGTCCCCAAGCCAGGGGATTTAACAGTATGAGGTGGTTGATTCTGAAAATTGATCCGGTGCCATCGGACAAAAGCAAGATTCTATCCATTTAGCCACAAAGCCGGACTTTAATTTGCTAAACCTTAGGCTACCATATCCACTGACTAGGGATTGAGAACTGGCAGCAGCAGAGGCCAGGTCAGTAGCTTGTGAAGCAGATTTCACAACACAACAGGCTTCTCCGTTGGCTATTGGCTGCAGCTCAAAACGCTGAAAGCTTGACGTTCACTAAACCAACCATCGAAAAGGGGTAACCTAAGTCTAGAGGTAGCCCACATATTGAGCCCAGCACACTCAATCAATCAATCAATCAATCAATCAATCAATCAATCAATCAATCAATCAATCAATCAACACTGATCTGCATTTAGGGTAGTCGTCCAGGTGGCAGATTCCCTGTCTGATGTTTTGCTAGCCTTTTCTTAAAGAATTACAAAGAATTTGGAAATTTATTGAACATCTCGCTTGGTAAATTATTCCAATGCCTAACTTCTCCTCCTATAAACGAATATTTGTCCAATTTCCTCTTGAATTCCAGCTTCATCTTCATACTTCTTTCCTACTTTTAAAAACACCACTGAAGCTTATTCGTCCACTTATATCATTCCACATGAATTCTCCACTGACAGCTCGAAACATACAACACAGTCGAGCATCTCGTTTCCTTACTCCCAAATCTTCACAGCTCAAAGTTAGTAACATTTTCGTAACACTACACCTTTGTTCGAAAACACCCAGAACAAATCGTGCTGCTTTCCTTTGAATTATTTCCAATTCTTTTATCAATTTGTTCTGGTGAGGATCTCATGCACTGGAACCATAATTTATGATGATGATGATGATGCTTGTTGTTTTAAGGGGCCTAACATCGAGGTCATCGGCCCCTAATGGTAGGAAATGAAATAACAAAAGGTTCAAAAAATCCACTGTCCAAAATAAATAAAAATGTCATGAAAAATGAATGGATGGACATGAACCCAAAACAAACAAGAAACAAACAAAAAACAGTGGATCCGACTCAAAAACGGTCATAAATATTAGTATTACTGACCAAGCGACCACTTATAAAGCATAGTCCTGAATCGATTATGCTTGATGTCTGAAGGGGTCCAAAAACCAGGTCTACGGCCCCTCAGTATGGTACAAGTCGCGAGAAGTAGAATCATGATATTTCTCGAGCTGCGGTACTAATCAAAGGTAGCGTAAACTCACGGTGTTCCAAGCAGTAAGGTACTACTCACAAGTATTGTACGTCGTAAAGGTAACGCAGACCTATGGTGTTTCTCACACAATGACACCACTCATAGCCAACGCAAACCGATGAGGTTCCTCACCTAGGTGTACTAAGCACGGGCGCCGGCATTCCCGTGGTGTTCCTCACATACTGGCAACGCAGACCCACGGTGTCGCTCATATAGTGGTACAACTCACAGGCTACGCCCAGACGCGTGGTGTCGCTCACACGGGTACAACTCACAGGCAACGCCCAGACCTGTGGTGTTGCACACACGGGCACGACTCACGGGTACTGGAAACCCACACTGAACCCCCCTCGAGTGCTACGAATCACAAAAATATGGAGTACCTAACAGAGTGCTACTAATCGCAAGTAAAAGCGACCGATGGTGTTCCGCGCGTGATGGTACTAATCAAAAGTAGTTTCATGGTTCTAATCCAAGCATCCCTTGGTCGCCCGTTTTAGTCGCCTCTCACGACAGGCAGGGGATACCGTGGGTGTATTATTCGTCAGCCTCCCCCACCCACAGGGGGTGTGTGTTTGGCCCGCGAGAGGTATTTTATTTCCCTCAAGTCCGCCGGCAAGCCGGTTAGGACCCCCCTATCCGCCACCTGGGACGCGCCACGTGGGAGTATCACCTCTCCCCCTGCTACGCTTGCGTAGCAGGTTCGTGAGAACCATACTTTAGTTGGGGTCTTACCGGAGGCTGATATGCCCTCTCCTTATATCCTTACTACAACCACTAAATACTCTCATAACCATGTGGAGAAATTTGTAACCTTTCTTGGCAACCTCCTTAATATGATTTCCGCAATATACCTTGCCCTGTAATATTCGTTAGTTTCTAGTCAATCAGCAGTAACAACGTTAATATTACGGGAATTACCTCCATAAGACCAGAGATGAATGCTAGTCCAGATGTGATGCTCGCCATATGAGATATTTCTCTTCTACCAGATTTAAACGTTGTGGGAACTTTAATATACTTTAACTTGCCTTGTGGGTGGGAGCAGTAGAATAACACCCACGATATCTCCTGCCTGTCATAAGAGGCGACTAATTGGGGCTCCAGGGACTCTTAACTTGGGAGCGTGGATTGGCGACCACGGGGTTTTAGCTGAGCCCAGGCATTGCTTGTGCCAGGCTCCTCACTTTCATCTGTTCTATCCGACCTCAGATGATCAACTCTTGTTCATTTCATACCCCGAGGGTATTACGTAACGAGGCCTAGGGAGTCCTTCATTTTCATTCCCGTAGCGGACTTGGTCTTTCTTTGGCGGCTACCTTCAATTTTCTAATTGTCGGATCTCCTCTACACCCCCTCCCCTGATTAGTGTTGTCGGATGAAGATTGCCCAGTTGTACGTCCTCTTAAAACAATATTCAACACCACCGCTGTGACAACAATGGTGCGTCACCACATTCTCTATGCGGTCCGTCCTTATGCGAAATAGCTCCTTTGGGAAGAGCTTCCGCATCCCTCTCCATCCGCATGGTCGTTTGCAAGACTACTTTTTATTTATTTATTCTCTCTCGACTGCGCGTCAAAATTTCTTTTTTATTTTATAACCTTCTCCATTTTCTACCTTGAGAGCCTTGCAGGCGGCCATGTGCCGGGGGTGACAGTGGCTCTTGAGCGGCAGTGGTCTAGCGTCGGGATGTCTTGGTATGACCGCGACAGAGTAACCAGTGCCGAAAGGAGATATGGGATTGCCTGGTGGGTTTAGGTAGGTTTCTTATAACTTCTCCTTTACGGAGGGGTGTACGTAGCTGGCAAAAGACAAGCCTTTGCACCTCAAGTTATTCTGTACTCTTGTACTAGGCTATGTTCCTACGCTAGTACTCGCTTGTCGGTCATTTGTCGAAACAGGTAGGTCACCACGGGCTGTGAGGCGGGGCGGAGCCTCACGGCACCCCCCCCCCCCAACCACCAACCAAAAGACACACACTAACACAGCTCTAGTCTCTTTATTTCACCTAGAAAAAGGCAAACTTTGTCGAGCTGGGCTGAGCGATGACCAGGCTTCCTGTGATTTCCATCTCTTCGGATCGTTGATGAAGCACGAGGATGAGCGTCATGACGTGGCTTCAGAAACGCTTGTTGATGATGATGGGCTTCAGAAACTGGAAGCAGATTTCTGTCTTGTCAACATCGATGTCTTGATATAGAGGATCAAGAGCTTGGATAAGAATAGGAACACCAATGTAATATCCGTCTCAACCAGCCAGACAAATCATCAAAAGCTGAGCACGCCCAATCAACGGGTCATGATATGGCGTTCCAAGATGTTCAACTACTACTAACAGATTTTCAGTCCTTCCTTGAAGAAGGAGGTGAGCGTCTTAGACGTTCACGCCTTCTCTCAGACCAGGAGATGCTTGGTGAAAGTGAGAGGGTAGGCGTTCGTTGCCTATACTAGGAACTGTCTCGGCATTCCACTTAGTGCAGGAGAATGGAAAACTACATTCAAGACAGCCGAAGGTCGGGACCAGCCTCTCTCCGTCTCCCGAATTCAGAGGCGTAGAGCCGTGGCCATCCCTCCTCTGCTCAGTTGGCCGGTCGGAATGCAGAGCTGTCGGACCACGAAACAGCCGTGGCTACTTCTGGGCCCGGACTAACCCTGCATCCGCCGACCAGATGTTCGAGCTCTAACCCACACTAAACACTACAGGTCTGGGATTATACGGGAAGCTGTGGAAATACGTATTTCAACAGAGGCACTCTGTCACTTAACCCGCCAATGCACGGGTTGGGTCTGTGAGACCCATGCGCTGGTATTTCCAACATTTTCTGATACACTGTGATAGCTGCATACTTCCGGCTTCTGCTACCTTCCTTTTATCACCGGTGTAGTATTCCTGCAGACGAACATGGAAGTGATTGCTTTAGTACGTGAGCAGTGGTAAGTTAAAGTGCTCTGTAGGCCTGTGAGACCCAACCCGTGCAGTCGTGTAAGTTTTTTTTTATCATCAGCATTTTAGTCTTTCCATATTAACCGTATACATAAAGAAGATTATAGGGTGATTATTACTTAGCGTCTTGTCCAAATTCGTGGTTTAGCTAGCCTGGCTGTCTTTCACCTTAGTTCCTTGGGTTTTAAGTACAGAGGTGACACTGAAAATGGGTAGACCTAGGCTAATGAATTAGTTTCTTCGTAGGTCTAAGAAAAAGGAGTGTTATGATGTCAGCAATCCACGTGATATGGAACGAGTTGCCGCATTAGTGGAGGAACCATTATCAGATGATGAAATTTACTGTGGTTTTCCTCTCGTCGATGCACAACGACGATAAAACTGAGGAAAGTATAGAAGGAAAGAGGAAGCCTGTAATAGTCACATTCTATAATTCAGGTAAGGGTGGTGTAGGCTGTGTAGACGAAAGGACGGCTCGAAACACTATAAGTTGGAGAATGGTCGTCTTCTATGCGTTGCTGAATATTACAGGCTTTAACGAATATTTAATATTCAGAGCCAACAACACTAACTCTCCGGACGCAAGGAACAGAATAATTTTTTTGAAGAGACTCTTGTTTCTTCTAACTGAAGAACAAATAAGAGAAAGAGGTGTCTCAAGATATCTTCCTAAGAGCATTCGCGATACTGCAAGAAGGATATCTGGCTTGACGGCAGAAGCAGGGCGTGAAAATACAGAAAATAAAAGAGGACGTCGTGCATACTGCAAGTCAGAAAAGACCCGCTACTCGTGGTGTTTGTGCAGAAAGTAAATGTATCTTGAACCCTCCGTATTTGTGTGCAGTGAATGTAAAGCTAAAATTTGAATGTTCCAGTGAACATTCTGGATCGTGAAATTAGTTTATGACGACTTCATAAATTTTGACTTGGTAAGTTCTGAATTTTGTGATCAAATAAAATATTGTGTGTAAATTTGCAGTGGTTAGAGAATTGCTTTGTAAAATGTTAAGTAAGTGTTAATCATCAAAGGTTTTGTGACGGCAATGTGTTTATGATGTTATCGGAATAGGAGGGAATGAATACTGAAAATTAAAATATATTAGCATACTATAAAAAAGAAATATGATGATGGGTCTGTGAGACCCAACCCGTTTACTCATGTAACTTTTTGTGACCCGTGCACTGGCGGGTTAAGTAATACGCGGTTGCCAGTCATTGAGGATTTATACAGGTAGTTCTATTACCTGTCCTTTCACTATTATTAATTCTTTCCGATTTTTTCCAAATTTGTATTCTCATCACGAAAGCATTCTTAAGTTCAAGTGATTCAAACCTTCATTCATTTGTAGAGAAGTCTTGCTCGTGAACAGACGAGATTACCATTTGAAGACGCAGAGCAAAGTTAGCTGTGAAAAAATAGCCCAAAAGCTTGTTATCGTATCTACATACAAACTATTATTATCTATGTAATGTCATCATCATTCATTGTGCAAAATATGTATCACTAATATACTGTATTTCAAGGAAAGTGTGTCGGTAGATGCAGAGTGGGTCTCGACCCTCAAGTGGCCACGGCTGGTCCGTGGACTAACAGCTCTGCAGTCCGAGCGGCCAACCGAGCAGACGAAGAGTGGCCACGGCTGTCCGTGGCTCTACGCCTATGCATTCGGGAGGCGGGACAGGGTTGGTCCTCACGGTTGGCCGCAAACTTCGGCTGTCCTGAAAGTGGTTTCCGTGGTTTTCCATTCTCCTGCACTAAGGCGAATGCCGGGAAAGGCCGCCACCTCCCTCACCTTCTCCAGCATCTCCTTCACGGTCACAAATCTCCCGGCCTGAGAGACGGCGTCACCATCTAAGGGGATCACCTCCCCCTTCTGGGGAGGAATGAAAGCATTTTAGTCGTAGTAGTGGAAAGTGTGTGTTTGGTGATTACTTACGCTAATGCCTGTATTTCATGTACATCATCCTTTAATTGGTCAATTTCATTTGTAAATAGTCTAAAGGAATGCAGTATATCAAGTTTCTATTGACTCAAGAAGCGTAACTGGGCAACCATCCTAAGCAAAATATGAAAAATTCCAACAATGCTTAGAATGAATGTATTGTCCACAGAAATACAAGCACTATGAAGGGCTCGAAAATGAAACTTGTAAACTCCCATCTTCTACAGTTAAATGGCTCTAACATCGATTTGCTAGCTCACTCTCACGCACTAAAAACGAACCTAGAACTTCGGAAATTTCATTTTTGTTATTAGTAAATATTTTCTGAAAATTGTTTTTCTGGTTCCTCCTCTGCTCTAATCTAACAATCGGATGCTTGTAAATATGTTCTCTAGCCAATCAATTCCGTGGTTGTGTACAGAAATCCGGCCTATCAGCCAGTGTGGTTCAATTTAATCAGGAAGCTTCCCCTTACGGAACTACATAAGCAAGGCATTTTAGGGCCGTCTTTTCTGAATTTCTCCAGTGCATAGGAGTGTGATTTGGCCGAGGCCTGGGAGCGGTCTGCTTGAAGAATATCCAGCGATACAAGGTAATGGCAGAATTTTCCTAAACATATGATAGCGCCTGCGGCTAGTTTCAGGGGAAGGGTTTAGCCGTTTTATTTTAATGTAATTTTGTATACTGGTGGTTTAAATGTAGGATATTAGGTGAAGTCTGAGGACTCTGTTTCTATTCCCTACCGGGAAATATGTAATGTACAGGAAGGAAGAGTGGCGACCCTCTGCCGTCTTCCAATCAACCATCCAATTGGATGACTAAAGTTTTTAAACTCTAAATTTTGTAAATCACGTCTCGGCATTAAAGGTTCCTCCTTTAGTCACCCTCTTGATGATGATGATGTTGCTTGTTGTTTTAAGGGGCCTAACATCGAAGGTCATCGGCCCCTAATGGTACGAAATGTCAACCAAAAATATAAAACATCCACTGAACAAAATAAAAAAAATCTCATGAAGAATGAATGGATGGACATGAACCCGGAAAAAACCAACAAACAAACAAACAAACAAACAAAGAACAGTGGATCCTAATCGAAAGAAGATCAAAATATAAGAGTATTACTGACCAAGGGACTACTAACAAAGACAATCTTGGAAAAAAGGATGCTTTGTGGCTAAAGGGGTCTTAAATCCAGGTCTAAGGCCCTTCAGAATGGTACTTATCGCTAGTAAAGTAGAACCATGGTATTTGTCAAGTTGGGGTACTAATCAAAAGTAGCGAAGACTCACGGTGGTCCATACATGATGGTACTACTCACAAGTATTGTACGCCGTACAGGTAACGCAGACCTATGGTGTTCTCACACAATGGCGCCACTCATAGCCAACGCAAACCGATGGGGTTCCTCACCAAGTTGTACCAATCACGGGCGCCGGTATTCCCATGGTGCTCCTCACATAGTGAGTACTAATCACAGGCAACGCAGACCCACGGTGTCGCTCATATAGTGGTACTAAGCACAGGCAACGCCCAGACCCGTGGTGTTGCTCACAGGGGTACGACTCATGGGTACTGGAAACCCACAGTGACCCTCTCGCTGCTGCTACTAAGCACAAACCTATTGTGTACCTAACATAGTGGTACTACTCGCAAGAAAAGGCGACCCATGGTTTTCCCCGCGTGATGGAAATAATCAAAAGTAGTTTCATGGTTCTAATTCCGTCATCCCTTGGTCGCCCCTTTTACTCGCCTTTCACGACAGGCAGGGGATACCGCGGGTGTATTCTACATGTGCGTCCCCCACCCGCAGGGGGTAGTGTGTTTGGTCCGCGAGAGGTATTTTATTTCCCTCAAGTCCGCCGGCAAGCCGGTTAGGTCCCCCCTATCCGCCACCTGGGACGCGCCACGTGGGAGTATCACCTCTTCCCCTGCTACGCCAGCGTAGCAGGTTCGTGCAGTCACCCTCTTGTAGTATTGGATTAACCCCTGTATCTTTGGGCCGTAAGCCCACTTACGTTTTTAGTAATTTCTATAAGGAGTGTTGGAGTTTCGCCTCCTTGCCTTTTGTTAATGGCCGGTTATATGCAACGTTTTCTCTTTTAGACTTAAGGCCATATAGTATTGGTAATTGTAATTATGCCCCTGTTTATCCTGTATTATCAATAAGGCAACTGTTCTTCGTTGCAGCTCAACACGCTCAAAAGGCTTTACATTCACTAAACCAACCATCGCAAAGGGGTAACATAAGTTTTTTTTTTTTTTTTTTTTTTTTTTTGCTATTGGCTATACGTCGCACCGACACAGATAGGTTTTATGGCGACGATGGGACAGGAAAAGGATAGGACTGGGAAGGAAGCGGCCGTGGCCTTAATTAAGGTACAGCCCCAGCATTTGCATGGTGTGAAAATGGGAAACCACGGAAAACCATCTTCAGGGCTGCCGACAGTGGAGTTCGAACCCACTGTTTCTCGAATAATACTGGAAACTGGCCGCACTTAAGCGACTGCAGCTATTAGCTCGGTATCATTAGTGGTAGCCCATGTCTTGGACTCAGCATACGCCAGTGGTTTAGAGACGCTGAGGTGAAGGAATTTAGTTCCGCGGGAGTTCTTTTACGTGCCAGTAAAGCTACCGATACGAAGCTGACGTATTTGAGCACCTTCAAATACCACCGGACTGAGCCGGGATCGAACCTGCCAAGTTGGAATCAGAAGGCCAGAGCCTCAACCGTCTGAACCACTCAGCCCGCCCCGACATTAATTAGTTTTTGCCCTAATCATTTAAAGCCTTCTGCGGAAACAGTGTTAAACGGTCGAAAATTTTTGACACGTGAAAACATTCGCGATAATTATTGTACCGGGCGGTACACCTCCACACCGTTTATTTAAAAGTTGCGCCAGTTGAAACTCCTCTTCTGGAGGAAGTCTGAACTTTATCTACGGTCTTAATTTCCAAATTTCTCAGATGATGTCACTACCTGGAAAATTTTGAGTTTGTGAACTGTGTCATTTTCGACGTACTTTTGTCTTGCTTGTATTAAGAAGTGTGAACTTTCTCTTCTAGAGGACACTACTGAAGATCAACAATAGTGCACCCCAGTGCGGAGTCAAAGAACTATTTTGGTGGAGAAAATTTAATTTCAGGAGTTTGTTCTTTGTTAAATTTCTTTCTGTCATTGTTTAAGTTGGCAATATTTACCCCTTTCTTCCCCTTGTTTTGAATGTATCCAATCACGATTTTTTTCAATTAATTTCTGACCAATCTGGTGTATCTTTCCCCAACTTGAATCTGTTGCGGGGTCCTACCCAATAAAATCTTTGTGGGAGGGTGTTTTCTTTCCCCTAACGCCTAGAACTTTCTGCGAGAGTATTTAAACTGCTGATTTTAGGGTCTCCGAGCCACTTCTGTTCCATCTTTCAGTGTATTAAGTACATAGCGGGAGGCGGGAAGCGCCTCTTTCCTCGGCAGCGGTCAACAATAAGGTAATGGCCGATTAATAAATTCTTTCTTTGCTAGCTCAGCAGTTTAACTTTCGGGGCGGGTTCTAAGCGTTCCCCTATGTAACCTTTTCCTAAAATGTAACTTCTCTTTTCTTCTATTCTCTTGTAAAGCTACATACTGGGATAGAGAGTGCTAACCCTCTCGAGCTCCCTCTCACATTGTCTTGAGGTGAACTTATTTTCTCAATCAATTCTTCCGTAATGTAATGTAAATATTTCTTTTTTAAGTCACCTCTGTAGTATGGGATTAGCCCTTGCATCAGTGGCCTAAGAGCCAAAATAGGTCTTAAAGACAAAGTGTATTAGGAGTGCAAGTTCGCCTCCTCTCAAATTGTTACCTTAGAGGTCATTTAACTAACCCTTTTTTTATTTCCTAGACCTCAGTAGATTGGGTATTTTACCCCTGTGTTTAGGTCCGTTGAGGACAACTTGAAGGTTGAGTTTGGTGTGGCCTGGGAGAAGGCTTAAATTTGAGAGCGTGTGGCTCTTTTAAAAATCAATTGTGGTATGCCTCGTGGAGGCTTATCGGTGTAATTTGGAGCAAGGGCTCCGAGGTATGAATGGGGTTTTCTGCCCCTCTGTTGAAACTTGTGTTTTGGAGGTAAAACTTGGCTGATTGCCCAAGCATTGTGTTTTCGGGGCTCGAAGCCCAAATTATGTGAATATTGTGACTCCCCTTTGATTTGCTACCTTGTACCTGCCATACTTGTTATTTCTTTGTTTTTGAAAAGAAAATATAACCTTGTTAAATTTTACATTAACTTTGATTCCGTAGTTTGAGACTCATTCACGCCCGCACCTTCTTTCACCTCTACCTACCACCAAAACACGGTAACAAGTGGTAGCAGAGCGTGGTTGAATGGGTCTCAATTTAGCCCCTTTTGACGGCTAAGCTCTGTTTTGATCCGAACTCTAACCATTTTCTCAGTTGCTGGAAATTTTTTATTGAGGTTTTTCAAAATTTTTCTGTTATCATGCCCGGCCCTCGCGATGTTCTCCTTCTTAACTATTTGCGTAAGGAGGAGTTGATCTATGAATTAACTATCAGAAATGTGCAATCTGGAGGCACGGTTGCAATAGACACTAACAAACTTAGAGAGTCCCTTGATTTGCCCATTTCTATCCCCAATTTGGGAGAGAAAGAAATTGACGACTCTCTTTCCACGATCACGGAGAATATTACTGGGCTAGCTTCTGTAGTTAGTTTTTTTGATGAAAATGATCCGTCTCCTAATCAAATTAAGCGTGTGCAAGGCAGGCTATATCATTTTTCAAATAGAGTTAATGATCTGTTGTCTCTAAAGGTGAATGACGTTCAGAGGAAGGAAGCTAATACGCTCCTTGAAACTATTTCTGAATTGTCTAGTAAAGTCACTCAATTGTTAACTGGGGAAGTTCCTCCCAAATCTGATCAACCCACCATAGTAAATGCAGGTAGTGAGGAAGCGTCTCCTAAGGGAGAAGTAAAAAGGAAAACCCCCACTGCTCAAACTATCTCTGCCCCATTGGACAACGAGTCTGAACGCCGTGCATCGTTGAGTAACATCCGTTCTGAATTAACTTCTTTGCCCCTGAAACCTCTACCTACTATGTCACCCGGGTTTAGCAGCTTGCCTCATCCATTGGCAATGTTGCTAAGAGGTATCTCTAAGTTTTCTGTCAATACCACCAGTGACGTAATTTCATTTTTAAGATTTCTGGTGGAATTTCAGGATCATGCCCTTGTTTTTTCTCTTTCTCCATGTCAAATCCTGCAAATTATCTATCCGTATGCTATTGGTATTCTCTCTGATAAAATCGTAAGAGCCATTGCCGAGCAATCATCTATTGAGGATTTCCATGCCCATTTGCTAGCTAACTTCATCCCTGCTAGGGCCAGATCCTCCCTTATTCAGAAGTACTATTATCGTGTACAGCGCTTGGATGAAAACTTGGCTGATTTCATACAGGACATTAAGTTTTATACTAGGGTGTTTGCCCTTCATTTTCCTGAAGATCAGATTGTACAGGCTATTGTAGAGGGAATTTCACCTCCCTATAGGTCATATTTGTGTTTCGCGGCGTGCCCGCAAACTTTCTCGGAACTTGAAGCATTGGCCGTCTCAGCGGAAGGAGTTAGATACGCCGATTCTTTGCGTGTCGCGAAAGAACCCCCGCCTTCCATTAGTAATACTCGGCCTCCACCTCGCCGATCAGTCACCCCCCGTAAAAGTTATGCTTGCGGGTCGCCTGACCATCTGCGCAATAAGTGTCCTCTGATCAAAACTAGTAGGGCAAATAATGGAGCTGGTTCATCACAAGGCTGTTTTAAATGTGGGGCTTTCTCACATATCGCAAAGAATTGTCCCAATTCGAATAGCACCCCCTCCTGCTCAACTTCTGGTGTAACTTCCAACAACAATCAAAAGTGACTAGTGGCTTCGGCTGAGTCAACTAATTCATCTTCCCGAGGCTCAGCCCCTGGTAAGCAGATCGAAAATCCTGGGAACGTTAAATCTGCTAATCTGTCCTTTGAATGCCCCAAAGAGTGTCTTAGGATTGCGGCGGATACCCCCGCACCTGTTCCTTTTCTTAAGATTGAGTTAAATAACGAGCCTATAACAGCTCTCTTAGATTCAGGCAGTGTTTGTTCGATTATTTCGGCTGAATGGTATTCTAAATTGAAAGCTGTTTGTAAACTACCTGACTACGTCTCATCTTCTATTCAATATGTTTCGGCTAATTCATCTCCATTAGAAATTCTAGGTTCCGTACTGGTCAAAATTCGTATTTTTAAGTTTACTTGGAAAATTAAATTGTTTGTGGCTAAGCACCTGTCTTGCCCCATCATACTGGGAGCGGACTTTATTTCTCACACTGGTCTTGTGCTCGATCTCCAGTCTAGGTAGTGCACATTCAAATTTGCTTCTAGTTGTAAAATACCACTATTAAAGTGTAATTCTGTGTCATGTTCATCTATTTCGCCTACCCAGGATGAGATGTTGTTAGACCTTAGACATCTACCTGAGGAGCAGGCTGATAGTATTCGTAAATTATGTCAGTCATTTCCAGAGGTCTTCTCTGATACTCTTGGTGTTACTGACCTTATTGAATACAAAATTGAGGTCACGGATTCGATTCCTGTCCGTTTTCCACCTTATAGGCTATCTCCACCTAAAATGAAGGCTCTGAAAGAAATTATCGATCAGATGTTGAAGGATGGTATTATTAGGCCCTCTAAGTCGGCGTATTCATCGCCTATTTTCCTAGTCCCGAAACCCCAAGGAGGCTTCAGGCCTGCCATTGATTACAGGGCTCTCAATCGGAAGGTGGTGTTGCAATCTGTGCCCCTTCCTGACCTTCATTCTTGCTTTTCATGGTTTCGTAAGGCCACGTTCTTCACTATCTTGGACTTGAATCAGGCCTATAATCAAATTCCCCTTGCCGAAGAGTCTAAACACCTTACAGCGTTTGCCACGGACTGGAATTTATATGAATACAACCGCGTGCCTTTCGGGCTCCCCACGGGGGCAGCTGTGCTCACTAGGCTACTAGATAGGGTCTTCTCCGACATCAAATTCGAGTACTTATATCACTAATTAGATGATGTCGTCGTATTTTCAGAGACTTTTGAAGAACATCTAGATCATTTGCGAGAAGTTCTCGATCGCCTTCGTAAGGCTGGGTTAACTGTTAAGTTGTCCAAGGTTGCCTTTGCTAAGCCCTCTATGTCATTCCTAGGGCATATTGTGTCACCCGATGGTGTAGCAGTCGATCATTCTAGAACACAGGCCATCCGTGATTTTAAACCTCCCAAGGACATTAAAGGCATCGCCAGGTTTATTGGTATGGTGAATTTCTTCAGAAAGTTCATTCCTAACTTTGCTAATAGAGCGGCGCCCTTAAACCTTCTTCGTAGGAAAGGTATCAAATTCGAGTGGGGACCTTCTCAACAAGCCGCTTTTGAAGATCTTAAATTAGCGCTTTGTAATGCCCCTGTACTTGCTATGCCTGATTTCTCGAAGAAATTCATCGTCCAAACCGACGCATCGTCGTCAGCAGTAGCGGCAGTCCTTCTTCAAGAGACTGAACTAGGGAGGCGACCTATCGCCTATGCCTCTAGGACCTTGTCGGCTCAAGAAGCCAAGTATTCCATCTATGAGCTCGAAGGTTTGGCAGTCTTATTCGCCTTAGAAAAGTTCCGTCTCTATCTGGAACACGTCAAATTCGACCTGGAGACAGATAATCAAGCATTAAGCTGGGTCTTAGGTAGGCCGCGTCGTACTGGTCGTATAGCCCGTTGGGCTATTCGTATTTCCGCCTTCCAGTTTGATGTTAGACATATCAGAGGTACCGAAAATGTTGTTGCTGATGGACTCAGCCGTATGTTTCATAACGACGTCGAGACCCACGAACCGGTCGACAGTTCATCACCTCCCGAGTCCATACTATCTGGTGTTAATGCCATCTTAACAGATGCTCCCATGCTTTTTAGGGATATTGAGAAATACCAACGTGAAGATCCGACGCTGGCTCCGATAATGGAAACCCTTTCTTCTGGGGAACATGTTGTCCCTTATGTTCTGAGGAATGGAGTTCTATGTTGCCCTTCGAGGCATGATAAGATGATGAAAGTTGTTGTTCCAGCGGTTCTTGTACCTATGATCTTCAAGTATTATCATGAGACCCCATTAGGAGGGCATCTTGGTATCTTTAAAACTCGTGAAAAGATTCGTGATATGTTCATCTGGAAGGGTATGGACGGTGAAATCCGTGAATTAGTAAAGGCATGTAAATCCTGTTTGCTTAGTAAACCGACCATGTCCACCAAGGTAGGCCTTTTGTCTTCGCATCAAGCGTCCCGCCCCATGGAACGTCTGTATATCGATTATGTAGGACCCTTCCCCCAGTCAAAGGGTAATGCTAACAAGTTCATCTTTGTGTGCGTAGATGGTTTTACCAGATTTTCTTGGTTATTTCCGACTAAGCTGGCTACCGCTCAGTCTACCATTACCTGCTTAAATTCTATTTTTGCTTCTTTTGGTCCGTGTCAATATATTGTATCTGATAACGCTAAGGCTTTTACATCTAATTTATTTCGTAAATTCTGTTTTGACTTATCAATCTCTCATGTAACTACTTCTGCTTATTACCCTCAACCATCTCTGGCTGAACGGGTTAACCGTAATCTCAGGTCCGCACTTATTGCCTATCATCATGAAGATCATTCCAGGTGGGACACGTCCCTGCATTGGATAGCTTTTGCTTTGAATTCGGCGGTTCATGAATCTCACAAGTTTACTCCAGCTTCTTTGATGTTCAAGTTTGTTCCCAACTCGCCGCTCTCTAACCTCTGGTCTCTGAATGACATTCTACCCGAGACAATAGATCCGGATAACATTAAAGATCTTTGGAAGAAGGCTAAAGCCAATCTTAAAGTGTCTCATGAAAAGGTTAGGGAAAGGTATGATCGTGGACGGAGACCCACCCCTTTGAAGGTAGGTGACCAGGTTATGGTCAAAAATTTTGTTCCCGCGGGCAAGCTTGCCCCCAGATTTCATGGGCCTTGTATCATTCTCGATTTTCTTACGCCGGTTACCTTATTGTTAAGTAATCCAGCCACCGAGAGGATATTTAGGCTTCACCTGTCCCAGGTGAAACCGGTGTAATTTTGTGTTAACTTGCTTCATATTATTTTGAAAGGATATGAAGGTTATATTTTTTTTGAGTTTCACTTTTATGGCATTCTGCCCCTTCTATAATATTTTGGTTTTAGATGTAAGCCTTTTGTAAAACCCGCCCCGATCCGTTAAACTGCCATCCTGTTCTTGCCACGGCCATTACCACGCTCCCGTCTCCTGCTCCACCTTACACTGTGGCTTCATAAGATTAAATGCCACGGATATCTACACGCCGCTGGCCCCTCAACCTCTCCATAATGCCTGTATATGTTCACCGCGGGCGCGGCGTGTTTCAACACTCTGCTCCCCTCATAGTGCGGGCGAGCGGTATCTCAGGGTACTTAAGGGGTCCGAGCGGCCTCCTTTTGGACGCAAGCTGCAACGGCCGGTCCGGCCATCCAACTTCATCAACATCAACTACATGGACAGTTACTATAAGAGATAACTACATTTGGGAATTCAACAGCAATATCTGATGGACATTGCAAATTTTTCCTTCACTTTTAAGTAGTGATGATGATGATGATGCTTGTTGTTTTAAGGGGCCTAACATCGAAGGTCATCGGCCCCTAATGGTACGAAATGAAAGATGATGATGATGCTTGTTGTTTAAAGGGGCCTAACATCGAGGTCATCGGCCCCTAATGGTACGAAATGAAACGACAAAGTAAAAGTTCAAAATCATCCACTGACCAAAATAAAAAATGTCGTGAAGAATGAATGAATGAAAGAATGAATGAATGAACATGAATTTAAAACAATCAGTGGATCCGACCCAAAAAATTATCATAGTTAATAGTATTACTGACCAAGGGACCACTTCCAAAGCACAATCCTGAATCGAGGATGCTTGGTGTCTAAATGGGTCCAAAACTTATCGCTAGTAATGTAGAACCATGGTATCTGTACTGTTGCGGTACTAATCAAAAGTAGCAGAGACTTGCGGTATTCCACACATTATTGTACTACTGAGAGGTTATGACATTCGACGTATAATACAGACCTATGTTTTTCCCACTTTGCGGCGTCATTTACAGGCAACGCAAAACCTATGGTGTTCATCACATAAGAGTACTAACCACAGGGACCTCTCCCTATCCCGTGGTGTTCCTCATGTAGTGGGTACTAATCACAGGCAAGGCAGAACCATGGTAGCTATCATCCCATGGCCCCGCTCATATGGTGGTACTAATCACAGGTACTGCAAAAGCCGACCGCGCGGTGCTCCTGTGTGCTACTAATCATAAAACTATTTCGTACCTAATATAGTGGTACTACACACAAGTAAAAGCGACCCTTGGTGTTCTCCGCGTGGTGGTACTAATCACATGTAGTTTCATGGTTCGAATGCAATAATCCCTTGGTCGCCCCTTTTAGTCGCCTCTCACGACAGGCAGGGGATACCGTGGGTGTATTATTCGTCTGCCTCCCCCACCCACAGGGGGTGTGTGTTTGGTCCGCGAGAGGTATTTTATTTCCCTCAAGTCCGCCGGCAAGCCGGTTAGGACCCCCCTATCCGCCACCTGGGACGCGCCACGTGGGAGTATCACCTCTCCCCCTGCTACGCTTTTAAGTAGTAAAAGCTTATCTTCAGAAATTCAACTTCTATAAACCTAAAGACTTTACTTCACCTCCAACAACAAATTTTGGAACCGAATTAAGAAATTTCTCAAATACTTCTGCAAGTTATCTTAATAGCAACATCAAAACTTGGAACTTATTTTCAAACAAAAGTTTATGTTCTTCTGTGTTACCCCGTGGAGGAACTTTTGGGGGGGGGGGGGGAGGTCTGTACCGGGCGGTACACCTCCACACCGTTTATTTAAAAGTTGCGCCAGTTGAAACTCCTCTTCTGGAGGAAGTCTGAACTTTATCTACGGTCTTAATTTCCAAATTTCTCAGAAGATGTCACTACCTGGAAAATTTTGAGTTTGTGAACTGTGTCATTTTCGATGTACTTTTGTCTTGCTTGTATTAAGAAGTGTGAACTTTCTCTTCTAGAGGACACTACTGAAGATCAACAATAGTGCACCCTAGTGCGGAGTCAGAGAACTATTTTGGTGGAGAAAATTTAATTTCAGGAGTTTGTTCTTTGTTAAATTTCTTTCTGTCATTGTTTAAGTTGGCAATATTTACCCCTTTCTTCCCCTTGTTTTGAATGTATCCAATCACGAATTTTTTCAATTAATTTCTGACCAATCTGGTGTATCTTTCCCCAACTTGAATCTGTTGCGGGGTCCTACCCAATAAAATCTTTGTGGGAGGGTGTTTTCTTTCCCCTAACGCCTAGAACTTTCTGCGAGAGTATTTAAACTGCTGATTTTAGGGTCTCCGAGCCACTTCTGTTCCATCTTTCAGTGTATTAAGTACATAGCGGGAGGCGGGAAGCGCCTCTTTCCTCGGCAGCGGTCAACAATAAGGTAATGGCCGATTAATAAATTCTTTCTTTGCTAGCTCAGCAGTTTAACTTTCGGGGCGGGTTCTAAGCGTTCCCCTATGTAACCTTTTCCTAAAATGTAACTTCTCTTTTCTTCTATTCTCTTGTAAAGCTACATACTGGGATAGAGAGTGCTAACCCTCTCGAGCTCCCACTCACATTGTCTTGAGGTGAACTTATTTTCTCAATCAATTCTTCCGTAATGTAATGTAAATATTTCTTTTTTAAGTCACCTCTGTAGTATGGGATTAGCCCTTGCATCAGTGGCCTAAGAGCCAAAATAGGTCTTAAAGACAAAGTGTATTAGGAGTGCAAGTTCGCCTCCTCTCAAATTGTTACCTTAGAGGTCATTTAACTAACCCTTTTTTTATTTCCTAGACCTCAGTAGATTGGGTATTTTACCCCTGTGTTTAGGTCCGTTGAGGACAACTTGAAGGTTGAGTTTGGTGTGGCCTGGGAGAAGGCTTAAATTTGAGAGCGTGTGGCTCTTTTAAAAATCAATTGTGGTATGCCTCGTGGAGGCTTATCGGTGTAATTTGGATGGATGATGGATGGATGATTGTTGTTTAAAGGGGCCTAACATCTAGGTCATCGGCCCCTAATGGTACGAAATGAGACGAAATGGAATGACATATTAAAAGTCTAAAATTCTCCACTGACCAGAATTCAAAAACGTGAGAACGAAGAATGAATGGATGGACATGAATTTAAAACAATCAGTGGTTGCGACCCGTAATGTCTCACATTCACATAAACAGACGTGACAATATCGTATTACTGACCAAGGGACTACTGCTATAGCATAACACGGAATCGATTATGCGTGCAGTCAAAAGGGGGTCCTAAATCGAAGTTATCGGCCCCTCATAACGGTACTGATCGCTATCAAAATAGAACCATGGTAGCTGTCCTGTTACGGTACTAATCAAAAGTAGCAGAGACTTGCGGCATTCCACACATTATTGTACTACTCAGAGCTTATGAAATTCGACATTTAATACAGACCTATGTTTTCCCACTTTGCGGTGCCATTTACAGGCAACGCAAACCTATGGTTTTCTTCACAGAAGAGTACTAACCACAGGGACCTCTCCCTATCCCGTGGTGTTCCTCATATAGTGGGTACTAATCATAGGCAAGGCAGAACCATGGTAGCTATCATCCCATGGTCCTGCTCATATGGTGGTACTATTCACAGGTACTGCAAAAGCCGACCGCGCGGTGCTCCTGTGTGCTACTAATCACAAACCAATTTCGTACCTAATGTAGTGGTACTACGCACAAGTAAAAGCAACCCTTGGTGTTCCCCGCGTGATGGCACGAATCAAAAGCAGTTTCATGGTTCCAATTTAAGCATCCCTTGGTCGCCCCTTTTAGTCGCCTCGCACGACAGGCAGGGGATACCGTGGGTGTATTATTCGTCTGCCTCCCCCACCCACAGGGGGTGTGTGTTTGGTCCGCGAGAGGTATTTTATTTCCCTCAAGTCCGCCGGCAAGCCGGTTAGGACCCCCCTATCCGCCACCTGGGACGCGCCACGTGGGAGTATCACCTCTCCCCCTGCTACGCCTGCGTAGCAGGTTCGTGGGGTGTAATTTGGAGCAAGGGCTCCGAGGTATGAATGGGGTTTTCTGCCCCTCTGCTGAAACTTGTGTTTTGGAGGTAAAACTTGGCTGATTGCCCAAGCATTGTGTTTTCGGGGCTCGAAGCCCAAATTATGTGAATATTGTGACTCCCCTTTGATTTGCTACCTTGTACCTGCCATACTTGTTATTTCTTTGTTTTTGAAAAGAAAATATAACCTTGTTAAATTTTACATTAACTTTGATTCCGTAGTTTGAGACTCATTCACGCCCGCACCTTCTTTCACCTCTACCTACCACGAAAACACGGTAACAATTATGGTTTGCTTTGTATTACCGTTCAATACTGTGCGAGAAGAACAAGCATTAAATTTGCAAACGTGTTTTCTTTAATGAGTTGTACCAAATTTATATGCTAACAGTGCATTGCACGAGTCATAGGAAACATACCCTGTCTGCTGGTTGTCTGCAGTGACCACAAGCAGGAATTTCTTCCAAACATCAGGACTGAGCCCATATCTCTTAATTAGTTTATATTCGCTGCTTTGAATTTTAGCCACAACGCTGTCCGTCAATTCATGTGGCATGGTGAACTTCAGCTCAAAACTAATTATTAATTCAACCATTCAATCATCCATTTATGCCTCTGAATTCCTGGGCTTTGCTTTATGTAAACAAGGTCTTACTCATATCTGGATTAACTGTATTGCTTACAACGTCAGCAAAGGAAGCAAGGTCATCCCCGCTAGTCAGCAAACTTCGCTTCGAACATGCACTCTCGAACGAATTACAGCAAACTCGGGCATTTTAGCTTACACGCTCCACTCTTGCGTGATGGCGGTTGCATATGCAGCAAGGCACATGTTGCTTCGTCTTGGTTACCTGTCTCTAGTTCGAACAGTGCACGGCACTAGTAGGTATCGGTACTTCTATGTCTGATTTTCTTGTGTTTATAGGAGTTAGGGTTTCTAGGTTCTCACCTAGACGTTAATTCAACAGTTCATCAAAATATTGGGCCCATCTTTCCAGTATTGCTTCCTCACTGCCCAGCATAATGCCATCTTTATCTGTACACAAACTTGTTCTAGGGTGGAAATCCTTACGACTTTTATTTAACTTCTGATAGAAAGCTCTCACATCATTCAGCCCTTTCAACCGTTTCATTTCTTATATTTCTTTCCTCTCATACTATCTCTTTCTTTTTGTGCAATCTCTTTTCTTCTCTTCTGGAAGTTCTATATTCATCCACTGCTTTTCGGGCGTGATTCCTCTGTTGCATTCTCTCGTATGCTTAATTCTTAAGGTTGTTGCTCGTGCACACTCTTCAAACAAATTGTTGTGCCGGACTTTCTCTTCCCTTCCTAAAACTTCATCTGCAGTTTTTAATAGTGCGTCTTTAAGATTATTCCAGATTTCATCAATATTCTCACTATTAGGCAAATCGGTCAGGGCCTCTTTAAGCAAGCTAGCATATCTGAGAGCAGTTTCGAGCTCCTTCAGCCGAGCACTGTTGAACTTTCTTGCATTGGATCCATGCACCTTTCTTCCATTAGATATTCCGCTCTAATAGTTGCTACCAGAAAGTAGTGGTCAGAGTCAATGTTGGCCCCCCTTAAATTCTAACGTCCATCAAGTAAGGGAAGTGTCTTGCATCTATTAGAAGGTGGTCAATTTGGTTAAAAGTACTTCCATCTGGAAACTTCCATGTCATTTCATGTATGTCCTTGTGATTAAAAGTTGTACTTCCCACTACCATATTTCTTGAGAATGCAAAATGTATAAGCCTGATTCCATTACCATTAGAAATAATATGCAAGCTGTATTTTCCAATACAAGGTCTGTATTTGTCTTCCTTTCCTATCTTCACATTCAAATCCCCGAAGATTATTTTACAGCCTACTATTGGGCACTCATTACAAACTTCATCCAATCCATCGTAAAATGAATCTTTAACTTCGTCGCGCTTTTCTTCAGTTGGAGTATGTGCACAGATAAGACTGTAATTGAAGAATTTCCCTCTAATTCTAAATCTGCACAATCTATGCGATTTTGCCTGAAAATCCACTATAAGGTGTTTTATATGCTCACTGACAATAAAACCAGTACCCAGCATGTGACCCTTTGTGTGGCAACTATAGAATACCATGTAATTTTTTCTCTATACCACTCCTTCACAAATCCATCTCACTTCTTGAATAGCAGTAATATCTAGTCGATACTCAACCAGCTGATTGAACAACTTTCCGAAGTTTCCAGCTTGGTAAAGACTTAAAACATTCCACGAACCAATCCTCAAGTCCTTTACACATTTTTGAGGTCGTCATAAAAAAGTCAGGTCGGCTATTTCTCCTTCAAATATCTTAACGCGAGTTTCTTACAGATTGGGTTGTCAGCCCAACGCCAAACCCCAGCAATCCTGGAGGACCGATGTATTCTTTCGGGATTGTCTCCCTTAGCTGGTGGGTCCCTATTTTGAAGTGTCGGGAACTCGCTTTCTCGTCCTTACATGACTCAGCCGTGTACACGCAGTGTATCCGTTGTCCAGGGACCATGGCGAGGACGTGCATGTATCGGATTTCGTAAGAAAAAATGGCATTTTCTGTGCTTCATTAGTACACTTCCACCAGCAAGAATTGAACCCACAGGACCACATACTACCCCTCCGGCCCCCCATAATGGTACTTATTGCCAGTAAAATAGAACCATGGTATATGTCATGTTGCGGTACTAATCAAAAGTAGCGCACTCACGGTAATCCACACATTATGGTACAACTCAGAAGTATTGTACGTCGAACAGGTAAGGCAGACCTATGGTTTTTCTCACATTGCGGCGCCATTTACAGGCAACGCAAAACTAGGGTGTTCCTCGCAGTATCCCGTGGTGTTCTCACATAGTGGGTACTAACCATAGGCAACGCAGACCCACTGTGCCGCTCATAAAGTATTACTAATCACAGGTACTGTAAAACCCATCCTGATTCACACACTGTCACTACTAATCCCAAACCTATTGTGAACCTAATATAGTGGTACTACTCGCAAGTAAAGGCGACCCATGCTATTCCCCACGTGATGGTACTAAACACCAGTAGCCTAATGGTCGCCCCTTTTAGTCTCCTCTTACGACAAGCAGGGGATACTCTGGGTGTATTCTTCGTCTGCGTCTCTCACACATAGAGGGTTGTGTGTTTGGTCTGCGAGAGCTATATTATTTTGCTCCAGTCCGCCGGCATGTCGGTTAGGACCCCACTATCCACCAATCCACCACATGGGATGATGATGCTTGTTGTTTTAAGGGGCCTAACATCGAAGGTCATCGGCCCCTAATGGAACGAGATGGACGAAATGACATATGATAGTTAAAATTTAAAACGTAGCCACTGATTAGAGTTTTAAAAAAATGCGATGAAAAATGAGTATGAAATTAAAACAATCAGTGGATCTAATTCGCAATGCCTTATTTTGGAACAAAAGAAGAAAAATTAGAGGAGATAATGGAATAAGGCATTGCCTGCTAGTACAGATATATATACATACTTTACATTGGACGTTAAAAGAACACATTAAAATACGCAACACAAACTAAAATGAAGTCAATAGGATAAGAGCGTAATTGACACAAAGATACAAGCACAAAGGACATCATTACACACGATAAAACAGACCGCTATCCCTCATAAAGCGGATGACGAGGTCTGCTGACTGCTCGTCATCGCGCAAGATAAGGGAGATAGTACTCGGAAGGTTAAGACTACGGCGTAGATCGACCAGGTCCACGCACTCCGTAAGGATGTGTACCACGGTAAGATGGTCGCCGCAGGTACACACCGGAGGGGGTTCTCCTTTCAGTAGATGGGAGTGCGTCAAGATACCGTGGCCGATCCGAAGGCGACATAATACCACGGCTTCCCTCCGCGAAGCCCGAAGGGAAGTCCTCCATACCTTCGTTGTTCCTTTTATCGCTCTCAGCTTATTGGGAAGTGGGATGGCCTGCCACTCCATCTCCCAATGAGACATAACCAGATGTCTCAGCTGAGAGCGAATATCACTTGCTGGAACCTTGAAAGGCAACGGGGGCAGTGTAACTGCCTCCTTGGCAGCCTGATCTGCTAACTCGTTTCCCTCTATGCCCATGTGGCTGGGGAGCCACACAAACGTAATTCTGGTGCCGGCATCCGAACACCCGGCCAGCAGGTCCTGGATCCGCTGCACCAGAGGGTGTCGAGGGAAACAGGTATCAATAGCCTGAAGCGAACTCAAGGAGTCAGTACACACGAGAAAGTGTCGGCGCTCATTGTCTAGTGCGTACCGCAGAGCCTCACAGATAGCATAGAGCTCTGCCGTGTACACACTACAGGTTGCCGGGAGAGCAAAAAGAAACCGATCATTGTCGACAACGAACGCACAGCCCACCTTCGTATCTGTCCTTGAACCATCCGTGTAAACGACGACTGAACCTGGATAGCGGCCAAGAACGGACAGATAGATCCTCCGATAAATCGAAGGGTCCGTGTCTCCCTTCGGGCCAGTGTGCAAATCCAGGATGATTTCAGGTCGTCGTACAACCCACGGAGGTACCCCACTTGGTTGTCTGACAAGGCAAGGAATCGAAGGTACGTCAAACAATTCATAACTGCTATCCAAGCGTATCCCAACCGGCCGCGTCGCACGAGGATGAGCAACGTACAACAAACGGTTGCCATTGCTGAATACGCAGGGATAGCTCGGATGAAGTGGCATCTGTCGCAAATTTGCAGCATACATAAGTAGTAGTTGCTGGCGCCTCAGGTGTAAAGGCGGCACACCAGACTCAGCGAGCAGGCTAGCGATGGGGCTAGTACGAAAAGCTCCCGTCGCCAACCTAACCCCGCTGTGGTGGATACTGTTCAGCTTCGCAAGAACGCTTGGTCTTGCGGAGCCATATGCTGCACTGCCGTAGTCTAACCGAGATAAAATGTGTGCCCGATAGAATCGCAGGAGCACCACGCGGTCAGCTCCCCAATTAGTGCTGCTAAGAAACTTCAAGAGGTTAAGCCTCTTGGTGCATTGCACTTTTAGCTCCCGCACGTGTGGCTCCCACGATAATTTACTGTCAAAAAGGAGCCCAAGAAATCGGTAGGTGTCAACAACTGGAAGAACGACATTACCTAGATAAAGCTCAGGATGAGGGTGAAGTGTACGTTGACGACAAAAGTGGACAACGGAGGTCTTTACGGCAGAAAACCGAAAGCCATGTTCTAAGGTCCACTTCTCCACCCTCCTAATAGCTTGCTGTAACTGTCGCTCTGCGACTGCCATACTGCACGAGCTATAGTGCAGAGCAAAATCATCCACATATAGGGACGGTATTACGGCTGGACCAGCAGCAGCGACAATACCGTTTATGGCAATCGCGAACAGAGTGACACTAAGAACCGATCCATGTGGGACTCCATTTTCTTGAACGTGGTATTGCGAATATGTCCTCCCTACTCGGACACGGAATAGACGGAGGGACAAAAAATTCGCAATAAATACCGGCAAGTTACCTCGGAATCTCCATTGATGCAGGACTGAAAGGATGCCATATCGCCAGGTGGTGTCGTAGGCCTTCTCCAAGTCAAAGAAGACAGCTACCAAGTGCTGTTTGCGGAGAAACGCATCCTGGATAGAGCTCTCCAGGCGTACCAAGTGGTCTGTGGTGGATCGAGCGGCTCGAAATCCACATTGGTACTCGGACAAGAGTCCTTGTTTCTCCAGACACCACACGAGTCTGCGATTTACCATCCTCTCAAATAGCTTACACAGGCAGTTGGTAAGACAAATCGGCCTGTAACTTCCTGCATACTTAGGATCTTTGTCAGGCTTGAGGACAGGAATGACTATGCCCTCTCGCCACTGAGACGGAAAAGCACCCTCCATCCAGATACGGTTGAACACACGAAGGAGATAGAGTAGACTTTCATCACTAAGGTGCTTCAACATCTGGTTGTGGATGTTGTCCGGTCCAGGAGACGTGTCCTTGCAAAGCGCTAGGGCGCTGCGGAGTTCCCACTCCGTAAAGGGCACGTTGTAGTCCTCTGAAGCTTGAGAGGCAAAACTAAGGTGATGACGTTCTGCCTCTCGCTTCACAGCGAGGAAATCAGGATGGTAATTCCCGGAGCCGGATACATCCGCGAAATGACTGGCTAGATGGTCAGCAATCAGGAGGGATTCAGTGACGATATTACCTGCAATGGAAATTCCCGGTACAGAAGATGATCCATGGATACCCGAAATACGTCGAAGCTTAGTCCACACTTGAGATGATGGAGTATGTGACGTCATAGACGACACATATCTCTCCCATGAAGCCTTCTTACTTTGGCGAATAAGAACTCGCGCCTTAGCGCGGAGTTTCTTGAATGTTATCAAGTTGGCCGCAGTAGGCTGTCGACGGTAACGTTTGTGAGCGCGACGGCGTTCTTTGATAGCTGAGGCTATTTCTTCGTTCCACCAAGGAACGAGCTTTCGGCGAGGAGTCCCCGAGTAGAACGGAATGGACTCCGCAGCAGCAGCAAGAATAACTCGGGTTATATAAGTTATTTCCTCGCCGACGGTCTGCCTGATATCATCGTTAAAGACAGCTAATGATGTGTACTTTGGCCAATCAGCATGTTTCAAAATCCATCGAGGGGGAGCCTCGACGGATTTTTGGTTCATCAAAGTAAGAATGATGGGAAAATGGTCACTGTCACAGAGATCATCGTGTGTATGCCACCGAAACAGTGGAACCAACGTTCGGCTGCATAGACTTACGTCTATGCGAGAATATGTGCCGTAACGTACACTAAAGTGAGTTGGTTCCCCCGTGTTCAAAATACATAAATCCAGCTCTGTTACTAATGTTTCCAGCTCTCTCCCCCTGGGGCAAGGCGTCTCAGAGCCCCATATGGGGTGATGGGCGTTAAAATCGCCCAATAAGAGGAAGGGAGGTGGAAGCTGATCTATAAGATCAGTCACATCAGGTATGTTAAGAGCGTGACCTGGTGGAAAATAAACATTACACACTGTTGTTATGACAGGCAGCGGAACGCGAACAGCTACAGCCTCAAGAGGGGTTCTTAATGGAACCTCTTCGCTGTAGCTATCAGAACGTACAAAAATGCCAACGCCTCCGGAAGCCCGGTGAGCATAGTATCGTTCTGTCGAGTATAGTTTGAAATTCCTCAAAACCGTGTGATGACCAGGTCGGAAATTGGTCTCCTGAATACAGACTATACTCGCTGCGTACTCACTAATAAGCTGACGTAACTCAGCAAGATGCCTGTCATAACCGTTACAATTCCACTGTAACAGTGCCATAGTGTGGACTATAAAAGGAGTGTTAGGTTATGAGCGACAAAATGCTCGTAAGCCTAAACACTATCTAGTTCTACATCCGTAGATGTAGAGGACAGCGCGACATCCATCCCGTCATCAAAAGATGGCAGGGGTGCCGCCCAGAACTTTGACGCTTTTCGGGCGCGAGGGGGTCCCCTACGAGGAGAGCGCGCAGGTTTGGGAGCAGGAGTGCCTCCCGGCGCAGATTCATATCCCCCAGGTGGAGGGCATGACTTCTCCTTCGCAGGGGAAGTCCGAGAGCGCTCAGGACGGGCGCTCTTCTTCCCCTTTTTCTTTTCAAGTTTAGACGGGCTGGGAGATGGTTTCCCAGCCCTGGTCAACGAAGCCGCCTCCGCCGGCTGGGGCACGACTTTCGTCGACCTCCTAGGGGGGGGAGACTTAGTCTTCCCCCCTTGCTGTGCCGGCTGGCAGTTCCCAGCCGGCACAGACTTCTGGTTGGTCGAAGGTGGGGTGGTCCCCCCCTTCGAGCTTTGACTATTTGCGACGTTGCTGGGAGCAGCAACAGTCGCCTTGGGCGCAGCGGTCTGGACAGGTGTCTTGGTCGTAAATGACGAACCTGGAAGACTCTGAGCTATCAAGCTATAGTCAAGTGTACGGGCAGGTATATTGGTAGAATTAAACTTACGGCGCGCTTCCTGGTAGGAAAGACCATCCAGGGTCTTGATTTCCTGGATCTTCTTCTCACTCAGGTATGTCGGACAGTTCCGATCCCGAGGAGAATGAAAACCGGAGCAGTTAGTGCACTTGTATGGAGTTGTGCACTCCTCCGCGCCGTGAGCTACTCGTCCACATGTACCACATACAGCCTGATTCGAACAGCGAGAGACCATATGTCCGAATCGCTGGCATTGATAGCATCGCATAGGAGGCGGGATGTACGGCCTCACATCGCAACGATAAGTTGTTACCTTGACTTTCTCTGGTAACACTGACAACTTGAAAGAGACAATGAAGGCACCAGTGGCAACGTCTTCACCGTTGACCTTGCGCGTAATGCGCCGGACGTGTGTCACGCCACGGTTCTTCATGTCGTCCATCAACTCGTCGTCAGTGTTCAAAATAAGGTCGCGGTGAAAGATGACTCCGCGAACCAGGTTCAAGGACTTATGCTCCTCCACTTTGACGGGGATGTCGCCAAAGTGCTCGCACTTAAGCAACTGATCAGCTTGCAGTGCTGTACGAGTTTTTAGAAGCAAACTACCGTTGCGCATCTTCTTTAGATCCTCCAGTTCGCCATAGACGCCTTCGATGTGTCTACTAAACAGGATCGACTTCACCAGCTTAAAATCGTGCCCATCGGTTCTGGTAGCGACCAGAAACCTAGGGAAGCTGGATCCCATTCCTTCACGCTGCGCATGTTCCCAGGGAGTTGAACCTCTCAGGGAAGCAAAAGTTAAAGACTTAGGTGGGCGACCACCTTGGGAGAGCCGACTTCGTTTGGAAGCCATGCCCGATAGCATCCTCCCCGAATGCCACCCACTCCGATCAGGGGTCTCTGTAGCCGAACCAAGCAGCCAAGGCAATACCCACCTGGTCGTAGCAGGTATTGCCCGGGGTCCGATGTTGAACGATGCCTAATACGGGATGACTGAGGCAATGAGCACTAGGACTCCCTTCCTCCAGTCACCCGCAATAGCATGTACCCCATAGCGTGTACAGAGCACTAACAATAGGAAAAATAAATAAAAATAATTAATAATAATATGTCCTTCTGGCATTCGGCTGTGCGGGGACCTGCGTTGTCAGGCGGATACCACTGCCCGGGTACATGATACTCCCACCCGCCGCGTCCTGGGTGGTTGCTGGCACGGGCTTTCGAGCGTAATCGCACACATAGGAGCTCCATCGCCGGGCAGCACGCACATCAAATTTTGAATGGTCTCCATCTGACCCTCGGAAAAATAAAAAAAAAATAAAGAGGGGACCATGGCCACATGACCCTTTAAGTCGCCTTCTACGACAGGCAGGGATTACCTATGGATGTATTCAGCCTCTCCCATCCACAGGAGGTCCATCACATTATACCAAACCGCAATCCATGTCCACGCCAAGGTCGCCCCTTTTTGTCGCCTCTTACGACAGGCAGGGGATACCGCGGGTGTATTCTGCATGTGTGTCCCCCACCCGCAGGGGGTAGTGTGTTTGGT
This sequence comes from Anabrus simplex, assembly GCF_040414725.1. Taxonomy (NCBI): domain Eukaryota; kingdom Metazoa; phylum Arthropoda; class Insecta; order Orthoptera; family Tettigoniidae; genus Anabrus; species Anabrus simplex. The sequence goes on along the minus strand of NC_090268.1, from coordinate 208,310,737 downwards.
CCGCGAGAGGTATTTTATTTCCCTCAAGTCCGCCGGCAAGCCGGTTAGGACCCCCCTATCCGCCACCTGGGACGCGCCACGTGGGAGTATCACCTCTCCCCCTGCTACGCCACCGTAGCAGGTTCGTGGTCCACCACATGGGACGCGCCACGTGGGCGTATCACCTCTCCCCTGCTAGCAACCAATAAAAAATATTGTGGATATTTTGATGATGAAGTTGATTATTTTTGATGTTTAAAGGGGCCTAACAGTTGGCTAGTCGGCCGTTATTGGCATGAGATGTAAATAACGATATGACAATTAAAAATTTAAAATATATTCACTGACTGGAATTTAAAATATATGATGAAAAATATTACGAGATTACAATAATCAGTGGATCTAATTCGCAATGATTTTCTAATTAAATTATAGAAAATATAGATTACAATGGAATAAGGCATTGCCTTGAAGTACAGAGATGTATATCATTCAAATTATAAGTTAATATAACATATTAATACACGCAAAAACGAACAAAAATAGAGTCAATGAGATAAAAGCGTAGTTACCAAAAAATACACTAATACAAAGTATATTATTACAAGCGATAAAAACGGCCGCTAAGCCTTATAAAACTGGTGATAGGTCTGCTGATTGCTCGTCATCTCATGGGCTGAGAGAAAAGGCATTCGGCAGTTGAAAACTACGGCGCTGATCAGCCAGGTCCACGTACTCTGTAAGGATGTATACCACGGTTAGATGATCGCCGCAAGTACACACTGGGAGGGGGGGGGGGTTCAACTTTCAGTAGGTAGGAGTGCGTTACCACCCATAGCTAATCCGAAGACGACATAGTACGATTGCTTCTCTGCGAGAAGCCCGAAGCGAAGTTTTCCATACCTTCGTGGTTCATTTTACCAATCTTAGTTTATTTTGGAGAGTGGTGACCTGCCACTCCATCTCCCAATAGGACATAACCAGGTATCTCGCTGAGAGCAAATGTCACTGACAGGAACCCTGTAAGACAACTCGGGCAAGCTAACAGCCTCCTTGGCAGTCTTTTCTGCGATCTCGTTTCCTTCTGCGCCCACGTCGCTGGGAAACCATATGAACGTAATTCCGGTGCCGGCATCCGAACACCCGCCCAGCAGGTCCTGGGTACGCCGCACCAGAGGGTGCCGAGGAAAACACCTTTTTCTAGATTGTAGCGCGCTCAAGGTGTCGGTGCACGGCAGAAATTGATGGCGCTCATCGCAGAGTGCGTACCGCAGAAATTCACAGATGGCATAGAACTCGGCTGTGCGCACACTACAGATTTTTGGTAGAAGATAAAGAAACCTGTCTTTGTCAACAACAAATGCACAGCGTACTCCCTATTCTGCCTTCGAACCATCCATGAAAACAACGAAAACAACGACCGAATACGGTATCGGCCAACAACGGACAGGAAGTTTCTCCGATAAATGGAGGGGTCCGTTTTTTCCTTCGGGTCGGGGTGCAATTCTAGAATGATTTCAGATCGTTATACTATCCAAGGAGGTACCCTACTTGGTCGGCTGATAAGACAAGGAACCGAAGGTACATCAAATAAATGTGACTGCTATCCAAGCGTATTCAAAACGGCTGCGTTGCTCGAGGGTAAGCAGTGTACAGCCGACGGTTTATATTGTGGAATACACAAGGATAGCTCCGTTGAAGTAGCATCTGTCGCAAAATTGCAGCTTAGGGAAGAAGCATTTGCTGGCGCCTCAACTGTAAAGGTGGTACATCTGATTCAGTGAACAGGCTTGCGATGGGGCTTGTACGAAAAGCTCCCGTTGTCAACCTAACTCCACTATGGTGAATGCTATTCACTAGGGATAGAACGCTTTGTCTTGCTGATACATATGCCGCACTGCAATAATCTAAATGTCTTAAAATACGTGCCCGATAGTATCGTAGGAGAACCGCGCGCTGTGCCCATCCAAGTAGAGCCGCTTCACGATATTAAGCCCCTTAGCGTATTTTACTTTCAACTGCCGCATTTGTGTCACCGACGATCATTTGCTATCGAAAAGGATCCGGAAAAACGGTAAGTTTCAACTACCGGAAGAGCGACTATCCTTAAATAAAGCTCAGGGACTGTGTGAAGATTGCGCTACCGGCAGAAATGTACAACAAATATTTTGCAGTTGAAAACCGAAAGCCATGTTCTAAGGTCAACTGTTCCACTCCCCTAATTGCTTACTGTAATTGTCGCTCTGCGACGGTCATATTTTGTGAGCTATAGTGCAGAGCAAAATCGTCTACATATACCTACGGTATTAATGCTGAACCATAGCAGCGACAATACCATTTATGGCGATATCGAACAGAGTGACACTAAGAACCGATCCCTGTGGAACTCTTTTACTGAACTTGGTATTGCGAATATGCCCTTCCAACTCGGACACGGAATAGCGGAGAGACAAAAATTTCATTATAAATGTTACGGAGTTATCCGTGGTAGATAGAGGTGATGATGATGATGATGATGATGCTTGTTATTTAAAGGGGCCTAACATCGAGGTCATCGGCCCCTAATGGTACGAAATGAAAAACAAAAAGTTCAAAATAATCCACTGACCAAAATAAATAAAAATGTCATGAAAAATGAATGGATGGACATGAACCCAAAAAATAACAAAAACAAACAAGAAACAAACAAACAACAGTGGAACCGACGCAAAAACGGTCATAAATAATAGTATTACTGACCAAGGGACCACTTATAAAGAAAAATCCTGAATTGATTATGCTTGATGTCTGAAGGGGTGCAAAAACCAGGTCCACGGCCCCTCAGTATGGTACAAGTCGCGAGAAGTAGAACCATGATATTTCTCGAGCTGCGGTACTAATCAAAGGTAGCGGAAACTCACGGTGTTCCAAGCAGTAAGGTACTACTCACAAGTATTGTACGTCGTAAAGGTAACGCAGACCTATGGTGTTGCTCACACAATGGCGCCACTCATAGCCAACGCAAACCGAGGAGGTTCCTCACCTAGGTGTACTAAGCACGGGTGCCGGCATTCCCGTGGTGTTCCTCACATAGTGGGTACTAATCACTGGCAACGCAGACCCACGGTGTCGCTCGTATAGTGGTACAACGCCCAGACCTGTGGTGTTGCACACACGGGTACAACTCACAGGCAACGCCCAGACCTGTGGTGTTGCACACACGGGCACGACTCACGGGTACTGGAAACCCACACCGAACCCCCCTCGAGTGCTACGAATCACAAAATTTGGAGTACCTAACAGAGTGGTACTACTCGCAAGTAAAAGCGACCGATGGTGTTCCGCGCGTGATGGTACAAATCAAAAGTAGTTTCATGGTTCTAATCCAAGCATCCCTTGGTCGCCCCTTTTAGCCGCCTCTCACGACAGGCAGGGGATACCGTGGGTGTATTATTCGTCAGCCTCCCCCACCCACAGGGGGTGTGTGTTTGGTCCGCGAGAGGTATTTTATTTCCCTCAAGTCCGCCGGGAAGCCGGTTAGGACCCCCCTATCCGCCACCTGGGACGCGCCACGTGGGAGTATCACCTCTCCCCCTGCTACGCCTGCGTAGCAGGTTCGTGGAGATAGAGGTGAAAGAAGGTGCTGGGATGAATAGGTCTCAACCTACGAAATTAAAGTTAATTTAAAATTTAACAAGGTTATATTTTCTTTTTCAAAATCAAGAAATAACAAATATGACAGGTACTCAGTAGCCTAGCAACAAATCGAGAATGTACAATTACAGTTATTGCAGGATTTGGGCTCCGAGGGCCAGACACACAATTCTTGAGCAATAAGCCCAACTTCACTTATATACAAGGTTCAACACAGGGGCAGAAAACCCCAATCATGCCTAGGAGCACTTGCTCCCCTTTACACGGTAAAGCCTCCTCGAGGCACACAGAAACCAAATTTTAAGAAAGAGCAACTCGCTCTCAAAGTTCAAGCCCATCAAAGGCTACAGCAAACTCCACATTCAAGCTGTCCTCCAAGTACAATAACACAGGGGTGAAAAATACCCAACCTACTGAGGCCTATTAAGTAAAGAAACAGGTAAATGACATGGCCCCAAAATACCAATTTGAGTGGAGGCGTATTTGCACTCCTAATACACTTTATTAAAACCTAATTTGGCCCTAGGCCGCTTATGCAAGGGCTAATCCCATTCTACGGAGGTGACACGATAGGAAAACTTTATGACATTACGAGTAGAAGGGAAACTTATGAAAACGTAGTCACCTCAAAACAAAATGAATGGGAGCTCGAGAGGGTTAGGCATTTTCTATCCCAATTTGTAGTTTAAAGAGACAGAATTTACACCGAGAGTCTTTTACATGTTAGAGGAATGTTACATGGTAAAAGGTATCGAACCTGCCCCGAGAGTTAAACTGCTGAGCTAGCAAGAAAAGAAGTTATTAAAAGGCCATTACCTTATTGAAGAACTGCTGCCCGACGAAAAAGGCGCTTCCCGCCCCCTGCTACATAATTTACACTACGATAGATGTTACTGAAGTGGCGCAGAGACCCGAAAATCAGCAGTTTATATACCCTCGCGGAACATTCGAGTCCTTTCATGAATGATAACACCCGCCCACAAGCATTTTATTGGACGACCAAAAGATTACATGTCAAAAACTGAAGAAGAAAACCAGGATTGGTGGAAAATTAATTACAAAAAATTACTCATTGGTCGAATTCAAAACTGGCGGAAAGAGAAGGGTTATACAGCCAAACTAAACAATGACTGAAATAAATTTAACAAAGAACAAACTTATGAACACAAAATTTCTCCAAAAAAAGCAGTTCTTTCACTTCGCACTAGGGTGCACAATTGTAGTCCTTCAGTAGTGCCATCTAGAAGAGAATGTTCACACTTCTTACTACAGGGAAAACAAAAATACATCGAAAATGACACAGTTCAGAACACTTCAAAATTTACTAGTAGGGACATCTTCTGAGAAACTTGAGAATTAACACGGTAGTTAAAGTTCAGGCTTCCTCCAGTAGAGGAGTTTCAACTGGCGCTATGTTTGAATAAGCGGAGCGGAGGTGTACCGCCCGGTACAATAAATACCGGCAAGTTACCTCGGAAATTCCACTAATGCAGGGTTGAAATGATGCCGTATCGCCATGTGGTGTCATACGCCTTTTTTATTTCGATGAAAACGGCCACAAAATGCTGTTTTCGGAGAGAGACCTCCGGAATAGAGCCGCCAGACGTTACAAGTTGTCAGTGGTCGAGCGAGCGGCTTAAGAACTACATTGGTATTCAGACAAAAGTCCTCCTTTCTCCAGGCACCGCACAAGTCGGCGATTCACCATCCGCTCAAAAAGCTTACACAAGCTGTTTATACGACAAATAGGTCAGTAACTTCCTGCATATTTAGGATGTTTTTCAGGCTTGAGGCAGGGGATACCGTGGGTGTATTATTCGTCTGCGTCCTCCACCCACAGGGGTAAGGAGAGAGAGAGAGAAAAGAAGAAAGAAGGGATCCGTCACTTCGAAAGATGAAGTAACGGACGAAGAAAGGCAAGGGCCACAAAGGGCGTGAAATGAAAGACTCCCTAGGCCTCGAATGCTCTAATACCGTCGGGGTCGGAAAAGAACAAGAGTTGACCAAGGGAGATCGTACAGGATAGACGAAAGTGAGGAGCCTGGCACAAGTGGAAGCAATGCCAAGACTCAGCTAAGGGCCCCGTGGTTGCCAATCCACACTCCAAAGTTGAGAGCCCCATGGGCCTCTGTTAGTCGCCTCTTACGACAGGCAGGTGATACCGCGGGTGTATTCTGCATGAGCGTCTTCCACCCGCAGGGGGTCATAAATATATTTACGAGTCTCATGAAATGTGTAAAATATCATACATTCCACGAGTCGCATCGAGCAGTTACGCTGGATTCAGTGAAACAATTTGTTGTTATTCAGCTACTGGTTGAAGCAGCTCCCTCTTGGGTTAACTCCCACCTTGACTTGCGGTGCCAGCATCAACGCCAGTTGCAGCACCGGTACGGGATGTCGCCGCTTTCTGTTTCAGAATCCTCCAATCAAATGTGTAATCGTATTGTTGATTCATAGTTCGGAACAGGATGCGGCAAAATTTTTCGGAGGTACATGTAGTCGAGCCCCTCCTCAAAACGCAGACCTCTGCGGTAATTGAGGTACATAGCAAATTTAGCAGGAAAGCCTTTACAAAGCACTCGATCAGATGTTGACATCTTCTCACTAATATTCCCATATATCTGCTTCTTTGTTGCTGCCTTGAGACCTTGCAAGGCAAACTGCCCCTGCTGAAGTACATGACGGCATAGCCTAAGGACTCCGTATTACCTCGGTGACTTTGTTCGATACCTATGTGAGCATTTATTGAAGCATAAAGAGCAGCGCCAGTTATATTCATATCTTCCCGATACATAATATGCTGGCGGGTGCGTGTGTCGCGATATTTTTGGCAAGTCCGAAGTCTATCAGGAACAACTTGTTCTAACGCCTTCCAGTACCCACAAGGAAATTACCGAGTTTGATATCCCGGTGGATAAAGCTTTTGCAGTGAATATATTCCATGCGCCCAATCATCTGGCCAGCGAGCATGAGCACAGTTTTGATGGTAAAACGACGTGAACAGAAGCTGAACAAGTATTCCAATGAGAAACCAAGAAGATCAATGACAAGTACGTTGTAGTCTCGTTCCTTCCCATACCACATGATGTGGGGAATACGAACACCACCCTGGAGGATTTTATAAAGTTTACTTTCGTAAAAAAGCTTAGTGTGCCTTGCTATAATAGATTCCAACTTTACAGCTACTTCCTCTCAATTTGTGATGTTGATACCGAGATATTTATCATCAAAGGAACCACTACCGATTTTTCGCACTAAACGATACTCTTCTCTGACAAAAACATCCTGTTTGGTAGCAATTTTTAAATATTTTAGTGTTTAGGAGTGAGTAACTTAGATACCCTGCGAGTCGCTTGGGAACCACGACCTTCTCTAATATTTCTCGTCCACCACCTCGTCGATCCTTCTCTCCCCGCAAATTTCATGCGTGGTAGATCAGCGGACCACCTAAGAAATAAGTGATTATGATGACGATGATTATGACGATGATGATGATGATAACGATGAAAATGCTTGTTGCTTACAGGGGCCTAACATTTAGGTCATCAGCCGCTAATTGTACGAAATGAAACGAAATGACAATTTAAAAGTGCAAAAGCATCCACTGACCAGAATTAAAAACGTGGTGACGAAGAATGAACGGGTGAATATGAATTTGAAACAGTCAGTGGATCCGACCCGCAATGTCTCACATTCCCAGAACTATCGTAAAACAATAGTACTACTTGCAAAGGGACTATTGCTAAAGCACTGTCCTGAATCTATGACGCCTGACCTCTAAAGGGGTCCAAAATCCAGGTCCTCGACCCCCTCATAATGGTACTTATCGCTAGTAAAGTAGAACCATGATGTCTGTCATGTTGCGGTATTAATCAAAAGTAACCTAGTCGGAAACAACCTTGATGATGATTCTGGTTATGAACTTATTCCTGAAATAGACTCAGATAGTGAAAGTGAGAGTGATGAGGAAATTCCGATTCCCGAATGCGATAGTCCTATAGAAGAAAGTGTAGTGCCTGATACATATCATCCTAGTTATTGTCCACCTATTCCACCTTTTACTGGGAATTCAGGTCTAAACGTTCAAATAAAAAATGAGCAGGATATTATGAGTTACGTGAGTATCTTCATGAATGACTAATTTTATCAGTATGTGTGTGAGCAGACGAATTTATACGCGAGTCAAGTGATAAGTGCGGCGCCCCGGCCTTTCACAAAGAATTCGATTATGCAATCCTGGAAACCGATTGATGTCTCTGAGTTGAAAAAGTTTTTAGGGTTGATGTTCATCACAGGTATAGTACAAAAGCCTGATATAAAAATGTACTGGACCGAAGACCCTGTTTTTCAGACTCCGATATTTTCTAAAACAATGTCCCGAACACGCTTCTTTCGTATTCTTTCATTTATTCGCTTCAGTTACAGTAATCATTACACCGATAGTACAGATAGGCTGTATAAAATTTGACCTATTGTGGAAATATTGAGCAATCAATTTTCAACGGCATACACTCCAGGCAAAAAGATTGCATTGGATGAGGGGATGCTAGCTTGGCGGGGACGTTTGAAATTTCGAGTCTACAATCCTAGAAAACTTACTAAGTACGGCATTTTAGTCAGGATGGTGTGCGAGTCTAGTTGAGGATGTATTTGCACTCTCAAAATTTATGACTGAAGTGGAATTTCACTCAGAGACACAGTGTTGGAATTACTGAATTCCTACCTTGACCAGGGGTACGCGGTATATCTATATATATAAAATAAGAGTTTTGTCTGTACATTGCTCAGAATGTGAAAAGAATGGTATTTCTGTATCGGTCATGTTCACAGTAACAAGGAAATGCACTTTTCACTTTTCCGTAATGTCTGTCTGTCTGTCTGTCTGTCTGTCTGTCTGTCTGTCTGTCTGTCTGTCTGTCTGTCTGTCTGTCTGTCTGTCTGTCTGTCTGTCTGTCTGTCTGTCTGTCTGTCTGTCTGTACACGCATCACTAGAAAACGGCTAAAGAGAATTTAATGAAAATCGGTATGCATGGTCGGAAAATAAGTCGCTACAATCTAAGCCATAAATAATTTTATTCACACTGATAGAAGTGGTAGTTTAGGGGAAGACCTAAAATTTTATTCTCAAATATTTATGTTATTAATGGTCCTATCTTAACGAAAATCAGTATTCAAAGTCGGAAAATAAGTCGCTACAATGTAGGTCATAAATACTCTTATTCATGCCAAAAGAAATGGTAGTTTAGGGGAAGGGCTAAAGTTAAATTCTCGAATATTTATCGTATTAGTGGCCCTATCTTAGTGAAAATCGGTATGCAAAGTAGGGAAATAAGTCGCTACAATGTAGGCTATAAATAGTTTTATTCATGCTCAGTGCAATGGTAGTTTAGGGGAAGGCTTAAAATTTAATTCTCAAATATTTGTGTTATTAGTGGTCCTATCGACTAATACTACATTACTAAAGTTATATAGTATTAAATTTCCGATCATTTATGTCTTATATATTTTTACCGTACCGGCTATGATAACAGAGATATTCATGAATGTGGATTTTTGTTGCTAAGTCCATATCAGCTCCAAGTCACGAGAAAATGGGTAAACAGAATTTAATGAAAATCGTTATGTGAAGTCGCGGAATAAGGAACTACGGTCTACACTATAAGTAATTTCGTAAGATGCCCTAATATCACAGAGTCGAAAGAAAACTAAATGTGAAGGCCTGCAATACAGAATGCTCGTAACACTGAACGACAATAACATTACATTGACCATTGTTGTGATGTGCTTTGTGTCTTTTGTTGCCAGTAATGTCCGATAGATGGGATTACCGCTGTATACCGAGTATATTTTTAATTTGCTTTCCATCACACCGACACAGATAGGTATTATGGCGACGATGGGATAGGAAAAGGCTAGGAGTGGAAAGGAAGTGGCCCTGGCGTTAATTACCGGTACAGTACAGCCCCAGCATTTGCCTGGTGTGAAAATGGAAGACCATGGAAAACTATCTTCAGGGCTGTCCGACAGTGGTTTTCGAACCCACTACCTCCCGGATGCAAACTCACAGCTGCGCGCCCCTAACCGCACGGCTAACTCGCTCGGTCGTATCGAGTATAACAGCCTGCCTGAATATTGGCGGGAAGTAGCCGGGGAGTTAGATAACTTTCTTCTTAAGCATGCCATTCCTCTGGTTCATAAATTTTCTGATGCTGCAGGTACTTAACAAAATGGTTCATCATAGCAGTCAATCCCTACCATGAGGCACTGATTGGAATGCGCAGTGTGTATGTTTAACGGAACAATGACAGAGGAGTGTTCACGGCTGTCTGCGGCCTGGTCATTCCAGCACTGGAACTTTGGACTGTTAGATCGGCATCGTAGTACTGTTCGTTAAAAGTGAGAACCTGTGCGGTTTTTCATTTGAACGAGTATTTTATATGATAACATTGCTTTTAAATGCTACATTCCTACTGACGTTTTTGTAATGCCTAAGTTAACTGTAGTTAAGAAAACCACAAAGACATTCTTTCTGAGAATCCCGTAGCGAAGCACGGGTACATCAGCTAGTATGGATAATTTCTATAACAGTGTAGGGTTCGCTAAGGAGTTGCGTGAGCGCAACACTACTGTTTGTGAAACAATACGGCAAAACAGGGGATCCCTAAGGAAGTCAGGGAACGACAGGAAAGTCTGAAGAGGGGAGAAAGGAGAAATAACTTTTATTAGAGATGGCGAGGTTCTTCTTCTTTCATGGATGGCCAAGACGGTCATAACAATGATTTCAACAATGCATTCAGCAGAAATGGCGGAAGTATCAACCTGCAATGAAGCAGGAATGTATTGTTGATTATAACGCACACATGCATAGAGTGGATATTGCTGATCAGTATCTTGCAATGTATCCATTCATGAGGAAAACAGTGAAATAGCCCAAAAAAAGTTTTCTTTTTCATTTTACAATGTGCCCTCCCCAGTACATTTAGGCTTCATCAAAAGAACACTAGAAACAAATCCCTCTCATTTCTGTTGTTCGTGCAAGCAGTCTGTAGATATCTGATACAAGATACGCAAATAATTCAGTCAGTATCTCCAGTTCCGTCTGAAGCATCTTCATCAAGTAGGAACACCTCTAAATCCCCACCCCCACAACAAGCACCAACAAAGGACTCAGTTTTCCAGCTTGATGGAAAAAGGAAGCAGTATGTTCTTGTTAAATTTCCCCCTGTAAAAAGTAAGAGCACCCTCCCAAGAAAGTGTAGAAAGTGCACAAGTGAAACAATACGGTACTGCAATGAGTGTGGTGGTCCTCTCCACCCTGGAATCTGTGACACCAGATATCACACCCTCAATATCTACTAGAGCTAAGCACAAAGTAGCATTTATAGTTCAGGAGTAATGGTAATATTTATTAAGTGATGCATGTTAAGGGAGTCGGGCATGAAAATGGCTGGTCCAGGCATTCAAGTGTCCCGCTGAGAAGCAGGTACTAAACGTGTTAAGAGTTTTCTATAAGGAGTTTAAGTGTTTCGCCTCTTAGCCTTTTGTTCATGGCTGATCATGATAAACCTTTTCCTTTTACATTAAGGCCATTTAGAATGAGCACTCATTGCCCCTGTTTATTTGGTAGTTGTTTATAGACCAGTGTGTAACACACTGTTGAGCAGAAGTGACTGTAAACACATTATTTGAAGTTTGTCAGGCATAACTTTTTTAGAAACTTATGCCTCTGAGAGGCCAGATTATATTAACTTTTGGAGCTCAAACTCCTAGACGATGTGAGTGAGTGGAGCAAACATGCTCTTATAAAAGTGTACCTACTCAGCGCTACAATGCTCATCCCCTAGCATATTATTTCGTTGATAATTCTCTCTAATTCTTTGCCTTATTTTGGAGTTTACAGCGTTGTTGTTGTTGTTGTTGTTATTGTTGTTGTTGTTGTTGTTGTTGTAAGAGCTGACGAGCTCAATTGTTGTTTTTTATTCAGATTTTCTCTCTATCAAATTTTAAAACAAGGACGGAAAGAAATGAAATTTCATAATTTAGTGCTTTAACTTACTCGTTGGTCATTTCCTTGTCCGCCCATTCACCTCGGCGCCTTCTTACATCTCTGCGTTCCACGAAATTCCCGTAACACTATATCTTTATTAATTTTTACTTTATTGTTAACTACGTTTTCTTCTATGGACTCTATCCTATTTTACTCTTTGTGTGCTTTACTCTGCTATTTTAATTGAATTATATTATTATTATTATTATTATTATTATTATTATTATTATTATTATTATTATTATTATTATTATTATTATTACTTCATAGGCAATGCGTTATTCTATTCAATCTAATTTTGTATCATTTTATAACAAAATTAACGCATTGCGAATTAAATTCACTGATTTTCAATTCATTATCAATGATTACTTTTTTTTATTCTAGTCAGTGGATCAATTTTAAAATATTAAATTATCATTACATTTGTCATACCATTAAAGGCCGTTGACCTAGATGTTAGGCCCGTTTAAACAAGTATCATCATATCATCATCATCATCATCATCATCATCATCATCATCGCTTCTAAATGGTGAAGTAACATCTGTTCCCTGCTACTGCACTCACTGACCTTGTCGTCTGCGGTCTTGAAGGCTCCCTGGTACCTAAACTACGCCACTCATTCGTAGATGTCACCTGCATATTCCAGACCTCTCACACCATAAACTCTTGCTTTGTCTTGGGTGTTAGATAAATAGATAGACAGATAGATAGATAGATAAAAGCCTTTATTTTCTGTGGGGAAGTCAGGGCTCTTGGCCCTTTCTTACACTTAACCACACACATATTATTATTATTTGTTAACGATGACACTGATTAACTTAAAATAATAAGAACTACAAATAACACTAATTTTTAAGACAAGAATATGAATATATACAAGCAAAGAAGAAAGGAAGGAAAAGGAACTGCCTAGATAATACAGATTTGAAAAAATACTCATTTCAATACACAACGAAAGAAATATTAATATAAATGTACCGGGCGGTACACCTCCACGCCGCTAATTCAAACATTGCGCCAGTTGAAACTCCTCTACTGGAGGAAGCCTGAACTTTAACAACCACATTAATTCTAACATTTCTCAGATGATGTCCCTACTGTAAATTTTGAAGTGTTCTGAACTATGTCAGTTTCGATTCGTTTTTGTTTTCTCTGTAGTAAGAAGTGTGAACATTCTCTTCTAGATGCCACCACTTAAGAACTACAATTGTGCACCCTAGTGCGAAGTGAAGGAACTTTTTTTTGAAGAAATTTTGTAGTCATAAGTTTGTTCTTTGTTAAATTTCTTTCTGTCATTGTTTGTGTTGGCAATGTTAATCCGTTCGTTCCGCCAGTTTTGAAATTAGCCAATCCCGAAATTCTTAAATTAATTTTCGACCAATCGGGGCTTTCTTCCCCAACCTGCTCTGTAACTGTGTTCGGTAACCAATAACATTTAGTGGGCGGGTTGTAATCATTCATGAAACGTCTCGAATCTTCCACGAGGATATATAAACTGCTGATTTTCTGGTCTCGGTGCCACTTGAGTAACATCTGTCCTAGTGTGATTATGTAGCAGGGGGAGGGAAGCGCCTCTATCTTCGGGCAGCAGTTCATCCATAAGGTAATGGCCTTTTAATAACTTCTTTTCTTGCTAGCTCAGCAGTTTAACCCTCGGGGCAAGTTCGAAACTTTTATCATGTAACCTTCCTTTAAAATGTAAAAGACACTTGATATAAATTCTGTCTCTCTAACTACAAATTGGGATAGAGAGTGCCTAACCCTCTCGAGCTCCCACTCATATTGTTTTGAGGTGACTACATTTTTATAACAGTGTCCCATCTCTTCATAATGTAATAAAGTTTTATTTCGTGTCACCTCCGTAGTATGGGATTAGCCCTTGCATAAGCGGCCTAGGGCCAAATTAGGTTTTAATAAAGTGTATTAGGAGTGCTGAGTACGCCTCCACTTAAGTTGGTATTTTGGGGCCATGTCATTGTCCTGTTTCTTTTCTGAATAGGCCTCAGTAGGTTGGGTATTTTTACCCCTGTTTTTTATGTGTCCGGAGGACAGCTTGAAGGTGGAGTTTGGTGTGGCCGTTGCTGGGCTTGAACTTTGAGAGCGGGTTGCTCTTTCTTAAATTTGGTTTCTGTGTGCCTCGAGCAAGCTTTACTGGGTAATTGGGAGCAAGTGCTCCTGGGCATGATTGGGGTTTTCCGCCCCTTTGTCAAACCTTGTATTTAGGTAAAGTTGGGCTAATTGCTCAAGAATTGTGAGTCTGGGGCTCGAAGCCCAAATCCTGTAGCAAACTGTAATTGTACATTCTTAATAGGTTGATATGCTACTGAATACCTGTTATACTTGTTATTTCTTGATCTTGAAAAGAAAATATAACCTTGTTAAATTTTAAATTAACTTTAATTTCGTAAGTTGAGACCTATTCATCCCAGCACCTTCTTTCACCTCTAACTACCACGGAAATCTCCGTAACAATAAAAATACTAGTAAGCTTAATAAAATTATTAAATGAAATCTAACTAATTGTATCCTTGCAATACAAGTTAAATACTGTAGTTACTACTAGCTATGTTTATGCTACTTCTACTTCGTAAATACAGTACGAATGCTTTTAATTTAAATTATCATATTAACTGAATATTTTATTGTACAATAATCTCATATCATTTCCACACACAATCACTCGTTCCACTCATACACGTACCTTGCTGGAAGCACTTAACGAGGAACTGCTGGTAAGAGGTTTTAAATATACTCTTTGATGCAGCATCCTTGATGTCCTTGGGAAAAGGGTTCCACCATCCCGAAGCGGTGATAGTAAATGATCGATGATATGTGGTTGTTCGGTGGACAAGTATTTCTAGAAGGGACACTGAGCGAGTATCATGGAGATGTAAAGAACCAAGGTGACGAAAATTGCTGGAGAGATAAGCAGGGATGCCTTCCGAAAGTACCTGGTATACAAGAGTATTTGAATGTAGTTTACGTCTGTCGTCTAGTCGTAACCAAGATAATTGTTTATTGTAGGGAGAAACTCGAGCGTAATACCGTAAATCCATAGCATATCTAAGACAAGCATTTTGAGTGCGTTGTAGCTTCAAGCTTAATTCATTTGTTATATCCGTACTTACCTTGTACTTAGTTTTGTCCATGATCTGCAAGTCCAGGTGTTGAGATCCTTCGCTCATATGCTGCAGAGCTTTCGTCAAGTAATCAGCACTTCTCCCGAGCAGGAAAATTTCGTCGACAGAAGATCAAATTTTTCAAACAGAGTATGAAAGCAGTTAATCTTTATCAGACTTATGGCTTAAAAGGAAATATCGTTTGTAAATTTCTACCAGGAGTAGAGTTTAAAATTGTCAAATTCGTTGATACGTGGCATATTATTTATTTGCAATTCACTGATGATATAACATGACAGGCCACTAGTGACAGCGTGACTTCAATAAAAGCAGCCTGTCATTGTACGGACGATGTCGAAGCCGGCGAACAATGAGCTGGACCTGCAATGCGGCACTCCACATGTACAACATAGCTTTTACAATTTCTGATGGCCGTGGTGATTATTGTTTAAGGGGAGATGAAATCTCCTATCTTCGAAATGCGAAATTTCACTACCTAACGTACAAATTTTGAGAAGAATATCACTGTGAAATTTAGTACACATACAACTTTTGTGTCAACGATAGCTTTTAGAGATTGAAATTCCACATTCACATGCCTGTTAATTCTTTAAATAACAGTACATATTCCTTAAAGAAGGACACGCACAAATGGAGAAATTTACATAATACGAATCAAGATTACATTCTAAATCAAATCAAAATCAATTTATTTGTAAATGAGGTGTCTACTTAGGTTGCAAATGGTACACTAAAATACATTATTATCAAGCACTAAAATTAAATTAAAAAGAGAAGACATTTTCCTAGAATACAGTATTATACAATTTACACAAACATTTTTTCCTATTAAACGCACAGCTCATCCTAAATAAATTTACAAAATTTTACTTATAATATCTCCTGTACTTACAAACATAGTCAACTCATATACAGTATGTGGAATTCCTTCAAATAATACTATACAACTGCTATAAGATTAAAATTTACATTGCATTTATTTATTTATTTATTTATTTATTTATTTATTTATTTATTTATTTATACCCATTTTGGAACCTAAGTAGCATAACGACCTGCTGCGTCTTAACCAGAGCCCATTTTACTACCGCTTAGCAGAGTTCCTGAAGGGCCTTCACAGCACCCGTAGTGGTCCCAGGGCCCTCGAATTCCCCACTGTTATTCACCCCTACAGGGAGTCCCCTACTTCGGCTGTCCAATTCCATAGATCAGCGGATGGAATTAATTTATTCACAAAAGTTTTTTTTTATATTTAAAATAACCTGCACTGGTCGAATGCCCTCTAACATTTCTTTTCTCGGTTGCTGTTTATTCTCTTCTTGAATATCTGTCCTTATTTTGGAAAAGGATCCAACACTACCCCTGGTAAACTCTTCCACTCCTTCACGCCCTTCCCAATGAAGGAAAATTTACCCCAATCGCTTCTGCTAAAATCCCTTCTAATTTTATACTTGTGGTCAGTCATGCCGATATAATTATTTTCCAACTGAAGCCTCTCACGCATTTCTCCCCATGTTTCCTCTCCTGTATAGGCTCTATATAATCCTATAAGTCTAGTTTTCTCCTTTCTCTTACTTAAAGCTTCCTACACAAGTTTCTCTAACATTTCTGATACACTACTTTTTCTCCTGAAATCCCCTGTTACAAATCTTGCTGCTTTCCTCTGCACGCCATCTATTTCTTTTATTAGGTATTCCTGGTGGGGATCCCAAACACTGTTTACATATTTCAATAATGGACGAACCATACGTAAGTAACTTTTCTCTTTTAATCATTTGTTACATTCTCTAAGTAGCCTCATTATGACATGTAACGATCTGTATGCTTTCCCAACAATGTCATCAATATGACCCTTCCAGTGCAAATTACTTTCAAATCTCACACGTAAGTGTTTGCACTTGCCATCTTTTGGGATAATTACCTCCAAAATCAGTTTTAAAGCTCCTGTTCATATTATTCTCTTCAACCCATTGTTGGATACTGCCAACTTCCCTTTGTAATTTAATTTGTAATTTATTTCCCTATGAACAATTATGTCATCTGCATAACATCTTATTTTTGATGTTATATTGTTCCCTAAATCGTTTGCGTATATTAAGAAAAGTAATGGACCGATTTTACTACCCTGTGCAATTCCCTTCCAAACTTTCTCTTCCTGTGATACATCATTTCTTACATTGACTTTCTGAACCCTTGAATTTAGAAATGCTCTTATCAACGTATAACCATTATATCTAATCCTATTCCCTCCAATTTATTTAATAATATTCCATGTTCCACTCTGTCAAAGGCTTTGGAAAGATCTATGGCTATGCAGTCTAACTAGCCTACTGGAACCAACTCATCTGATAAGTCCTGCTGAAATCCCACCATTTGTGCCTCACAAGAAAATTTCTTCCTAAATCCATAATGGCTCCTCATGAACCAATTTTTATCATCACATATCCTTCTGATGTACTTTGCTATTAAACTCTCCAGTATTTTACGAACTACACTGGCCAGGCTGATTAGTCTGTAGTTCTCAGGTTTCCTTTTATCACCCTCTCATTTATAAATTGGTACTATTATAGATTTCTTCCATTCCTTTGGTATTACACTATTATTTATGACATTTGTCCGCCAGTTGCATTCAATGCAGCAAGTTTTTTCTACATAGCGCAAGGTTCATTGGGTTCCGATTGAATTGAGACTACCTCTGTTTAACACAGCAAGTTTTCATTCCACCATAGGACATGCCCAACTCTGTCAACTTTTAATGTTATGCTGGTCTCATCGGACAATTTTCCCTCTACACTAATGTGGAACTCACGTCCAGAAATTTCCAGAAACATAGGACTTCGTATATACCAGATAGAACTTTAATTGTGCTACACAGGAGTTCCGTTAACCAAAGACTTTCTCATCAGAAGATTTTATGTGACATCACAAAGATTTTATTTGTCAATGTTAACGCATCTTTGCTACATTTATCGTATTTCATGCATACGGTTTTTCACTTTTGTATGTCATTCCACCACCATCCCATCCTTTTAGATCCTTTCTCATTTCTCCAAATTACTTCATTCTATTTTAAGACTATGTATTTTGCTTTTGTATTTTGGCTAGGCTGATGATGGTCCACAGTGGACCGAAACTAGTACCTGTTAATATCATTGTAATGTTTTTGTAAACATCAAATGATTTTTAGTATTGAGAAGGTGGAACATTAATAAATTTATATCTACTGTAAGTATTACACTATTATTTATGACATAGTCAAAGAGAAATTTTAAATAAGGCACTATGTACCACCCCATTGTCTTTAATACCTCCCCAGTAATCTGATCACTCCCTGCTGCTTTTCCTTGTTGAAGCAGTTGGATTTCTCTGAAAATATCCTCATTTGTGAATGAGAAGCTTCTTGTTTCCGTATGTGTCTCCCCCTCTCTATCTTCTGTTTCAGTTTCCAACTCCTGAAAATCTTCTACTGAATCTCTAAATTCCTGATAAATAGATTTGATTTCTCAATATCTGTAAAACCTGATCATCCCATTCTCCCACCATTGTGGGAATTTCGATTCATTTTCCTTTTTGATTCCTAATACTGTATATAAATACAGATTTTTCCATTTTCCTTTGTGGTCATTACCCTTTAGTAGTATGCCATTCATATAACTCTCTTTTGCTCCCTTTTTCACTCTATTAAGTCCCGTCATTAGCTGTTTTCTAGTTTCTCTACTCTCCCTACCCCCTTTGACTTTCCTGTTTACTATTCTACATTTGTATCTAATTTTCCTTGTATAATAAACAGGGTCCGAGGTCATTTTCACCCTTCTTAACAGGTACAAATATCTTCTCTCCTTCCCAAATAATTCCTTTAAATTTTGCCCCAAGTGTATCCACATTACTCCCTTCACTTATCCAGCAACTGAATTGTGATTTAAGGGAAGTCCCAGATTCACCAACTTTAGTATTTCTGTAGAATTTGTCTTGTGTGGCCCTCTTATTACGCCTTTTTGGTACCAATCCTACAGCCATTATTACAGCCTAATGGCAACTATTGCTTCAATTACCTCAGTTTTATCAACAATTTCCCATGGTTTAACCACAAATACATCTAGCAAGTTATTGAGATGAGTTGGCTATTGTACTACCTGTGTAAATCCTCCCTCCCAAATTAACTTATTTGCCAGTTTCTGTTCATGGACTTCATTTGCAGCTCCATTCCATTCAACTTCAGGTAAGTTTAGATCTGCCCCAATTATTACCAATTCCTTATTAATGTTTTTATGAGTATAATCTTATATTTTGTCAAATATGTCCATGTGTCCTTCCTTTCTTCCAGATATATATGTTCCTATAATTCCCATCTCCTTCATATTATAACAAACTAATTTTATCCCTAATATTTCATCCTTTTCATTGGTAAACCATTCATGTAAGCAATAACTTTCCTTCACCAGAATAAAAAAACCTATTTTATATTATCGGTCTCTACGGTAGACTGCATACCCTTCTGGAAATACTTCTCTATTACCCCCCCCTTTCTCACAACCATGAATCCACTCCTATCACCACATCAGTCTCATAAAATTGCAACCATGAACCGAATTTTAATTGTTTATTTACTACACTCTGACAGTTTACCAAGAGCAATCTCAGACCCCATTCCTCTCTAAAACTTGACTTTAATGCATACAGCACCATATTCTTGATCATTGGGGTTATCATCAACTTCCCTGGACCTTTTATGGTTTCTCTGTTGAGTACTCGATTCTTTGGAGAAGCAGACGCATCCAAGTCAGACGTTTTTCCTTCTCATATCATTCATTTATTTAAATATACAGAGGGTATTCATTCCAGGCATCCCTCCGCGGTGTATGGCTAGCATGCCTACCTCTTACCTGGAGGCCCCAGTTCGACTCCGAGACAGGCCTGTTTTAACCAGGATTTGAGGGATAATTCCAGGTCCACTTACGTGACTGCAATTGTGGAGATATCTGACGGTGAGATAATGTCCGCGGTCTGGAAAGCCTAGAGTAATAGCCGAGAAGTATTGCCGTGCCTACCACACGTCACCTCGTAATCTGGCAGACCTTCCGACTGAGCAGCGGTAACTTAATAGGCCATGGCTTTACATCTTTCATTCGAGAGACGGAGAGGGGATGTTCCGCACTGTCGTCTATCCTGAGTGAGGTCTTCTATTCTCCTGCAGTAACGGGAAGGCCGAGACTGTTCCTAGTTTAAGCCACGGCTGCCAAATCTCTCACCTTCTCCGGACATTACTTTCCACGCTCCAAACTTAATTAGTCTGAGAGAAGGTTGATGATGATGATGATGCTTGTTGTTTAAAGGGGCCTAACATCGAGGTCATCGGCCCCTAATGGTACGAAATGAAACGACAAAGTAAAAGTTCAAAATTATCCACTGACCAAAATAAAAAATGCCATGAAGAATAAATGAACGAACGAATGAATGAATGAATGAACATGAATTTAAAACAATCAGTGGATCCGACTCAAAAAACTATCATAGTTAGTAGTATTACTGACCATGGGACCACTTCCAAGGCAAATCGAGGATGCTTGGTGTCTAAATGGGTCCAAAATACAAGTCAAAGGCCCCTCAGAATGGTAGTTCTCGCTAGTAATGTAGAACCATGGAATCTGTCCTGTTGCGGTACTAATCAATGGTAGCAGAGACTTGCGGTATTCCACACATTATTGTACTACTCAAAGCTTATGAAATTCGACATTAATACAGACCTATGTTTTTCTCACTCTGCGGCGCCATTCACAGGCAACGCAAACCTATGATGTTCATCACATAAGAGTACTAACCACAGGGACCTCTCCCTATCCCGTGGTGTTCCTCATATAGTGGGTACTAATCACAGGTAAGGCAGGTCCATGGTAGCTATCATCCCATGGTCCCGCTCATATGGTGGTACTAATCACAGGTACTGCAAAAGCCGACCGCGCGGTGCTCCTGTGTGCTACTAATCACAAACCTATTTCGTACCTAATATAGTGGTACTACGCACAAGTAAAAGCGACCCTTGGTGTTCTCCGCGTGGTGGTACTAATCACATGTAGTTGCATGGTTCGTATACAATCATCCCTTGGTCGCCCCTTTTAGTCGGCTCTCACGACAGGCAGGGGATACCGTGGGTGTATTATTCGTCTGCCTCCCCCACCCACAGGGGGTGTGTGTTTGGTCCGCGAGAGGTATTTTATTTCCCTCAAGTCCGCCGGCAAGCCGGTTAGGACCCCCCTATCCGCCACCTGGGACGCGCCACGTGGGAGTATCACCTCTCCCCCTGCTACGCCTGCGTAGCAGGTTCGTGGTCTGAGAGAAGGTGAAAACTTCTAAGAGGCCCGTACCCTGAAGAGGAACGGAATAAAAACTACTTTAGTAGTAGTAGTACTACCTCATACGAGGAGGTCTTCTGCCTGCTCGTCATGCCACATACGAGGGCAGATCCGTCAGACTCCAATACACCGTATGGGCAGATACTACAGTCAGATATAGCTTCTGATATTAAGGCTTATATTTTACTGCAAAACATAATATGAAAAAACAATATTGAGAGCTGATTTTAATAGAGATTTATACAGTATATTTTAAAATATATATAAATATGGATCTGAACAATCGCACAAACCGTCTCCAAGAGTATAGTACTACTACGAAGGCTAGTACGTCAACTGGGAGATGATTTTTTGAACTACGAAGAAAATGTGACTGGATTGGAAGAAGAGAAGACTGACTACTCAGCTGTATCAGATCCAAAGCATACCTGAACTCTCGAATCAGCTTTATCTTCACCTTTTTTTTAATGCTATTTGTTCGGGGCGTCGACCTATAGAGAGATCTTTCCCCTACTTCGAACATGTGATATTAAACTGCGTGTAATTGGAATGAAAGAAGTGTAGAGTGTTGAATGTGAGGAAAGGAAAGTTAAGGACGACACAAACACCCAGTTCTCAGATCAGGGATATTAATCATTGACAATTAAAAAGCCCTGACCCAGCCGGGAATCGAACCCGGGGCCGCTGGGTGACACGCGAACGCGTTGCTCCCTACACCGTGACACCGGAATATCTTCACTTTACTCTACAATTTTTATGTTGTTTATTATGACGATGATGATGCTTGTTGTTTAAAGGGGCCTAACATCGAGGTCATCGGCCCCTAATGGTACGAAATGAAATAACAAAAAAAATCAAATTCATCCACTAACCAAAATAAAATAAAAATGTCGTGAAGAAGGAATGGATGGACATGAACCAAGAAACAAAAAACAACAAAAAACGAGCAAACAAAAAAACAGTGGATCCAACTCAAAAAAGATCATAATTAATGTATAACAGACCAAGGGACCACACATAAAGCACAATCCTGAGTCGAGGATGCTTGATGTCGATAGGGGTCCAAAATCCAGATCTAAGGCCCCTCAGAATGCTACATGTCGCGAGTAAAGTAGAACCATGGTATTTGTTATGTTGGGGTACTAATCAAAAGTAGCGAAGACTCACGGTGTTCCACACATGATGGTACTACTCACAAGTATTGTACGCCGTACAGGTAACGCAGACCTATGGTGTTCTCACACAATGGCGCCACTCATAGCCAACGCAAACCGATGGGCTTCCTCACCAAGGTGTACTAATCACGGGCGCCGGTATTCCCGTGGTGCTCCTCACATAGCGAGTACTAATCACAGGCAACGCAGACCCACGGTGGCGCTCATATAGTGGTACTAAGCACAGGCAACGCCCAGACCCGTGGTGTTGCTCACATGGGTACGACTCACGGTTACTGGAAACCCACAGTGACCCTCTCGCTGCTGCTACTAAGCACAAACCTATTGTGTACCTAACATAGTGGTACTATTCGCAAGAAAAGGCGACTCATGGTTTTCCCCGCGTGATGGTACTAATCAAAAGTAGTTTCATGGTTCTAATTTCGTCATCCCTTGGTCGCCCCTTTTAGTCGCCTCTCACGACAGGCAGGGGATACCGCGGGTGTATTCTACATGTGCGTCCCCCACCCGCAGGGGGTAGTGTGTTTGGTCCGCGAGAGGATGATGATGATGATGATGCTTGTTGTTTTAAGGGGCCTAACATCGAAGGTCATCGGCCCCTAATGGTACGAAATGAAAAAACAAAAATTACAAAGGCATCCACTGACCAAAATAAAAATAAAAAAATGTCATGAAGAAGGAATGGATGGACACGAACCCAACAAAACACAAAACAAACAAACAAAAACAAAAACCAGTGGATCGGATTCAATAGAGAACGAAAATAACATTATTACCGACCAAGGAACCACTTATAAGGCACAATGATGCTTGGTGTCTAAAGGGGGTGCAAAATCCACGTCTAAGGCCCCACAGAATGGTACATGTCGCGAGTAAAATAGAACCATGGTATGTGTCACGTTGGGGTATTAATCAGAAGTAGCGAGGACTCACGGTGTTCCACAAAAGATGGTACTACTCACAAGTATTGCAATACGTACAAGTAACGCAGACCTATGGTGTTTCGCACACAATGGCGCCACTTACAGCCAACGCAAACCGATGTGTTTCCTCACCTAGGGTACTAGTCACGGGTGCCGATCCCAAGGGCCCCGTGGTGTTCCGCACATAGTGAGTACTAATCACAGGCAACGCAGACCCACGATGTCGCTCATATAGTGGTACAACTCACAGGCTACGCCCAGACCCGCGGTGTTGCCTACATGGGTACAACGCACGGGTACTGGAATCCACCAGGCCAGGCTTTTTACTGCAACGAATCACAAACATACTTCGTACCATGTTGGTGATACTACTCGCAAGTACATGCAACCCATGGTGTTCCCCGCATGATGGTACGAATCAAGAGTCGTTTCATGGTTCTAATTCATTCATCCCTTGGTCGCCCCTTTTAGTCGCCTCGCACGACAGGCAGGGGATACCGTGGGTGTATTATTAGTCAGCCTCCCCCACCCACAGGGGGTGTGTGTTTGGTCCGCGAGAGGTATTTTATTTCCCTCAAGTCCGCCGGCAAGCCGGTTAGGACCCCCCTATCCGCCACCTGGGACGCGCCACGTGGGAGTATCACCTCTCCCCCTGCTACGCCAGCGTAGCAGGTTCGTGGTGTTGTTTATTATTGTCGTCAACTTTCCGTTCTAAAATTTGAACAATACAGAAACCTCCACGTGGGAGAATTAATGTTTCGATTATTGAACAATACCCTCTGTTACTTATCTTCACAACTGAATTTCATACCTTTTTTTTTCATCGTAATAACACACGGTCCGACAGCACGCTTGCTATCCCTCTCAGCAGGTCAGCAACACGAAGCCGTTTCTTTGTTGTGAATGGAGTTAGAATTTGGAACATTATAGCCGTAAATAGCTTAAAATTCCTTAAGTCGTGATGATGATGATGATGCTTGTTGTTTCAAGGTCATCGGCCCCTAAATTCCTTAAGTCGTCTTGCCATGAGCATCTTCTCGATACGTGTCTCCAGGTTGAACGAATATTGACGAGTAAATGTGTGTGTGTGTGTGTGTGTGTGTGTGTGTGTGTGTGTGTGTGTGTGTGTGTGTGTGTGTGTGTGTGTGTAGGCATATAGTGCATGTCCATGTTATCTTATTTAGTGTCATGTTACTTCTAAATTTTAACCGTATTTACAGAAATAATAATTTTGTTACATGAACACTGAAATGAAATAGCGTATGGCTTTTAGCGCCGGGAGTGTTCGAGGACATGTTCGGCTCACCAGGTGCAAGGTCTTCTGATTTGACTGCTGTAGGCGACCTGCGCGTCGTGATGAGGATGAAATGATGATGAAGACGACACATACACCCAGCCCCCGTGCCAGCGAAATTAACCAATGATGGTTAAAATTCCCGACCCTGCCGGGAATCGAACCTGGGACCCCTGTGACCAAAGGCCAGCAGGCTAACCATTTAACCATGCAGCCCGACACATAGACACTGTTGAAGACATATAAGAAAGGACTATGATTCCCTACTTAGCCGCTATGATGATGATTAATATTTATATTATTATTGTTATTGTTTAAAGGGGCATAACAGCTAAGTCGTCGGGCCCTAATGGTAGGAGATCAAACGGAATGATGTTGATTGTTGTCGATTATGATGATGATGATGTTTGTTATTTAAAGCTAGGTATCGGCCGCTAACGGTACGAGGTGCAATAAAATACAAGTTACAATTTAAAAAAAAAAATATATCCACTGACTAGAAACTAAAACGAATGGTGATGAAAAGTGATCGAGAAACATACATTTTCAGTGGATCCAATTCACAATGCCTCAATTACAGGGATGATGCTCATTATCTGAAGGGGTCCAAAATCCAGTTCACTGGCCCGTCGTAACGGTACAAGTCACTGGTAAATTGAACCACGATGTTCCTTCTGTAGTGGTAATTGTTACGGAGTTTCCCGTGGAACGCAGAGATGAAAGAAGGTGCCGGGCTGAATGGGTCTAACTACAATGTCAAGAATTGAATTTAAAACTTAAACTGAAGGATATATTTTCAGAATTTCAAACTTAACAATTTTTTCATGACAACATTACAGGTACAAGTAGCAATCATTCGACAAGATTGGGAAAAACCCAAGATTCAAAATCTTAACACTTAGGGCTTTAAGCCCCTAGCTTTACATTTTCTGAGCTACAAGCTCAAATTTACAACCGAGCACGAATTATTCAGGGGCAGAAATCCCCTAATTTAATAGCACTTGCTCTCCAAAATCTAAATATCCAGCCTTTCAGAGGCACTCTTTACAATTATAACATTTTGGAAAAGAGCTAACAAGCTCTCAGTTTCTTCTAACCTATTCAAGGCAATATCCGGACATTACAATCACTCGCCCATCAAGGCACAACTTACAAATTGAACGGTAATGTTATACAGGGATATCTATTACCCAACCTACAGGGCCTTTGTGGGAAAGAACAGGTTAAGTAAATGGCCCGAAACACAAACTGAATGGAGGCGTATACTTGTACTCCTAGACATGAACACTACAACAACCCAAGGGGCTCTAGGCCGATGAAACAGGGGCTATTCCCAAACTACTGAGGTGACTCGTATAGAATTTACATTACCACAGTACAGAATGAAAAACAGTTATGAAACGTAGTCACATCAAACCAAGATGAAGTTGAGCTCGAGAGGGTACATCACTCTCTATCCCCGATTTACAGTTAAAGATTTATGAAGTTTTTACATTTACCGGCAGAAACTTACATTTTTAGAAAAGAAGGTTACATAGTTAACGATTTGGACCTTTACCTCGGGTTAAACTGCGGAGTTAACAAGAAAGATGTTACGTGGCCATTACCATGTAGATGTACTGCTGACCGAAGAAAGAGACCGCGCCCCTCCAGCTTTGACACACACACTTAGTGAGATGACGATCAATTGGCCAAGAGACGTGAAAAGCCGCAGTTTATAAACCCTCAGGAAAGGTTCGAGATCATTCAAGATGAATCAGGACACGCCCTCTTGATTTTATTGGTTAAACACAAGGTGAAGAAGCAATTCGGGATTGGTTGGAAATTAATTACATAAATTAGGGTTGACTAGATTCAAAACTGGCGGAAATAAAAGGAAGAATTGCCAACCCAAAAATAAATGAGCATCAATCATTTACCAAAAACCTAGAGATACAAACTTCTTTAAATCATAAGTTCTTTCACTTCGCACCAGGGTGCATGATCATAGTTTTTGTAGTATCATCTGTGAAAAAAATGTCCAAACTTCTTGATGAAGGGCATACAAAACAAGGAGAAATTCACTCAGGTTATGCAACTGCATGATAACGAAATTATCTAATATTTTAGTGGTGACATCTTCTGGTTAAAGTTCCAAATTGGTGTACTTTCAGTTTCACTGATTTACCAATAGAGGAGTTCGTATAGGCGCTAGTTTTGAATGCGCGGCGTTGAGGCGTACCTCACGGTACAGTAATAATTACTGGTGGTATTAATCACAGGTAATGTAAACCCATGGCATGTCACACACAATAGCAACACTCGCAAATAACAAAAACCCACGGTTTTTTGCACGTAAGAGCACTACTCACAAACAACGCACAGGCACATATTGTTCGTCGCAAAATGGCACTTCTCCTTGGTAACGTAGACAAATGGTTTTCCTCGCAATATAGTGCTAGTAGCAAGTAACATCGAGCCATGGTGTTCCGGTCGTAATGGTAATCATCACAAGTAGGCTCATGGTTCTAATGGCGTAATCCCTTTGTCGTTCGGTTTAGTCATCTCTTACGACAGGCAGGGGATACCGTGGGTGGATTCTTCGTCTGAGTAACCCACCCAAAGTGGGTTCAAGTAAGTGTTGACCAAGGGAGGTCGAACAGGATAGATGAAAGTGAGGAGCCGGGCACAAGTAAGTGGAAGCAATGCCAGGACTCAGCTAAGGGCCCTGTGGTGGCCAACCTACGCTCCCAAGTTGAGAGCCTCTTACGATAGGCAGGGGATACCGTTGGTGTATTCTTCAGTTGTGTCCTCCACCCACAAGGGGTCACAGGTAACGCAAGCCGGTGGTGTACCGCATATAGTGGTACTAATCACAGGTAAGTTACTGTAAACCCACAGTGGATCTCCCTCTGCTGCTAGTAGTCACAAACCTATTGTGTACTTAACACAGTGGTACCACGTAATCGCAAGTAGAGGTGACCCATGGTCTTCCCCGCGTGGTGGTACTAATAGTTTCATGGTTCTTATTCAATCATCCCTTGGCCGCCCCTTTTTTCGCCTCTTATGGCACGCAGGGTATACCATGGGTGTAGTCTTCGTCTACGTCCCCAACCCACGTGATGAAGCGCTTTGATATGATTATCAAAATTCCAAAATCAAATAGACGACGATGAAAAATTGTTATAAACTTTAATACAATCAGGGGATCCGACCCGTAATGCACAACCTTCCCATAAAATAACAAAATAATGTTATAAAAGGAATAAGGGACTGCTTCCAAAGTAAAATCATATCGATAATTCTTATTGTCCAAATGTGTCCAAAATCCAGGTCACCGGTTCCTCATAATGGTACGACTTATAGATTATGCAGACCCGTGGTGTTCCTCACGGAGTGGTACCAATCACAGGCTACGCTCAGACCCGTTTTTCCCCTCATATAATGGTACTTATCACAGGTAACCTAGGCCCATGGTGATCCTCATATAGTGGTACTATTCAAAGGTAATGAATACCCATGGTGTTCCTCCCTTAATGATTGTAATCAAAGACCTATGGTTTTCCTCGCGTAATGGTACTAATCGCAGGTAATCTCATAGTTACAAAACCATCATCCTTAGGACGCCCTGTTTAGTCACCACTTACGACAGGCAAGGGACACCGTGGGTGTATTCCTTGTGTGTGTCCCCCACCCACAGGAGGTCGTTTCACTTTTTTAAAAAAATATTTCTAATGGCTGGAAAATATTGAGGTGTGACAAAGTGTTATATATTAGGCTAGACTATCCTTTATACTAGAAATAACAGGTCTCTTGGAAGGCTGTGTTTCCCATCGTGTTGCGACTTGCGCTTAAGCACCCACATGCCCTTTACGCGCATCGTGCTCAGATTAAAGCAGCTGTGATGTTAGAAGGGACATTGTAGGACCCGGCAAAGAAGTAATTCCGCTAATTTTAACTAGTGCGTGTTGAATCCTCCCGCCTCTGGGGTACAGCCCTCTCCTCCACGTTAATTTCGAACAATATTCAAACTTAACGGTCCCTCCAGGGATGTCCAACTTTTGCTGCTCAATTACGAGTATCTGATGGTTATTTGCAGAACTGTAGTTGGTCTATTCCTTCGTGAACAGCTCTATTTCTCGCGATACTTCGCGTGATAACAGTGGGTAGTCCGCTCATATTCCTCTATATTACTCATGATAGAAATTTGAAAGTTAGAAACTACTAAACTCATCATTACGACCCGCTGTGGCTAGAATAGCATCCACGGTATCCCCTGCCTGTCGTAAAAATCGACTGAAAGGGGACGAAGGACTCTGAACTTGGGAGCATACTTTTGTGACCAAGGGGCCCTTACCAGAGTCCTGGCATTGCTTTCACATTCATCTATCTTGTCCGACCTCCCTTGGTCAACTCTTGTACTTTTCCAACCCACGCCTTTCTTCTCTCTGAGTAGTGCCAATAGAGAACGCCTGCTCCGTTGTACTTCCTTTTGAAATAATAAAGACCACCACCACCACTACCACTCTTATTATTACGAACATTTTATGAAATTAATAACTGAGTTACTGAAAGAACTCCAAAATCCAATAATATTTCTTTTATCGTTCTCAGCTTATTTGGAAGAGTGATGGCCTGCCACTCTATCTCCCAGTTTGACTTAACCAAATGTCTCAGGAGACATTTGGTTATCAAGGTCTGGAATCTTTTAAGGCAACAGGGACAATTTGACGGCTCTCTTAGCGGTGACTAACACCTAATTACAAATATTTACCCATGATAAAGGTATTTAAAACAAACAAAAATACAAGAGTTGAAAACTAGAAATAAAATCCAACCAAACACCATGGCAGTATATAGTCCCGAAGGGCCATGGCCCGCCAAGCGACCACTGCACAGCCGGAAGGCCTGCCGGTTGCCAGATATTTGCGGTCACTAGGCCTCATTAGCTTGATCTCGGGATATCCCCGCTAAACTTCCTGAGCTCCTGCTTGCTCGTTCTAGATTATCATTCTGGATAAAATGTGATGGGAATCAGCATTTTGAAACATAAAATTTACTATAATTTCCCTATATGTACTCGAGTTCTGAGGTTGTTCATCATATAACCAATGATGATGATGATGATGATGATGATGACGATGATTGTTGTTTTAAGGGGCCTAACATCTAGGTCATCAGTCCCAAAATAATAACAATAGGACTACGGAAAATCCAATTATGCCATCGTTTTCCTCGCTTAATTTTAAGTTTTACTGTACATTAGGTTTGGAATTTGTGATTAAATTAATACTTTTTATCGCGGGTGAAATGCAAAAAGTACCCATTTTTAAATGTATTTTAGCCATGGGTCAATTTTAAGAAATAGTTCCTCAAAAACCCCTCTTCTGATCTAATCCAACTCTATACTTTGTGTTACCGTGTTTTTGTGGTCGTTATGCGTGAAAGAAGGTGCGGGGTGGTGAACAGGTCTCAAGCTACGAAAGTAAAATTAATTTAAAATTTAACAAGGTTATATTTTCTTTTCAAAATAAAGAAATAACAAGCATGGCAGGTACAGAGTAGCAAGTCAAAAAAGGTAGTTACAATATTTACAGGATTTGGGCTTCGCGCCCCGACTTCACAATGCTTGGGCAATCAGCCCAACCTTACTTCAAAATCAGTATTAACAGAGGGGCAGAAAACCCCATTCATGCTCGGGAGCACTTGCTCCAAATTACACCGAAAAGCCTCCACGAGGCATACAACACTCAATTTTCGAAAAAGAGCCACTCGCTCTCAACTTTAAGCCTCTCAAAGGCCACACCAAACTCCACCTTCAAGTTGTCCTCTCTGGACATAGACACAGGGGTAAAATACCCAACCTTCTGAGGTCTATTAGATAAAAAAGGGGTAATTACATGACCTCTAAAATAACAATTTGAGAGGAGGCGATCTGCACTCCTAATGTATTTGTTTCCAAACCTAATTTGGCTCTAGGCCACTGATGCAAGGGCTAATCCCATACTACGGAGGTGACTTTAGAAAAGAAACAAATTTACATAATGTTAAGGAAGAATAGGTTGAGAAAATAAGTTCACCTCAAAACAATATGAGTGGGAGCTCGAGAGGGTTAAGCACTCTCTATCCCAATATGTAGTTTAAAAGATAGAATAGATACAAGTTTCTTTATATTTTAAGGAAGGTTACATAATGGAAAAACTTCGGACCCGCCCCGAGAGTTAAACTGCTGAGCAAGCAAGAAAAGAAGTAATTAATCGGCCATTACCTGGTTGTTGACCGCTGCCGGAGAAAGAGGCGCTTCCCGCCCCTGCTATGTACTTTACACACTGAAAGAGGGAACAGAAGTGGCCCGGAGACCCTAAAATCAGCAGTTTATATACTCTCGCGGAAAGTTCGAGGCGTTAGGGGAATGAGAACACCCTCCCACAAACACTTTATTGGGTAGGGTACAGCAGCATATCCCAGTTGGGGGAAGATACATCGGATTGGTCAGAAATTAATTAAAGAAATTCGGGATTGGCTAAATACAAAACAAGGGGAAAAGAGAGGGGTATACAGCCAACTTAAACAATAACAGAAAGAAATTTAACAAGAAACAAACTTTTAAAATAAAAATTTCTCCAAAAAGCAGTTCTTTCACTCCGCACTAGGGTGCACTATTGTTGATCTTCAGTAGTGTCCTCTAGAAGAGAAAGTTCACATTTCTTACTACAAGCAAAACAAAAATACATCAAAAGTGGCACAGTTCAAAAACTCCAAACTTTCCACGTAGTGACATCTTCTGAGAAAGTAGAAAATTAATACCGTAGATAAAGTTCAGACTTCCTCCAGCAGAGGAGTTTCAACTGGCGCAAATTTTAAATAAGCGGCATGGAGGTGTACCGCCCGGTACACTTTGTGTTGTACTTTGTTTATAAATTGCAGAATTGTATGTCTTCAAAAACATGTCATGACTTGTTCTTCTCTTTTAGACACAGCCAGGTGACGATTCCATGTTGACTTTCCCTATGCTTTCTGTACATATAACCATTGTAATGTGCACAATGATTGCTGAAAGTATAAATAATGCGCGCGAGTGAAAAATATTGTTTTAGAAGCGATCGAGCAGGACCCCAGATGATGATGATGCTTGTCGTTTTAAGGGGCCCAACATCGAGGTCATCAGCCCCTGATGGTACGAAACAAAACAAAAGTTTTAAATCATCCACTGACCACATGAAAAAAAGATGACATGAAAAATGAATGGATGGGCATGTACCCAAAACAATCAGTGGATCCTACCCAAAAACTACCAGAAAGAAACAGCGTTACCGAGCAAGGGACCATTCTAAGGTACAATCCTGATGATGATGACGCTTGTTTTCTAAATGGGTCCAAAATCCAGGTCAACGGCCCCTCATAATGGTACATGTCGCTAGTAAAGTACAACCATGGTATTTGCCATGTTGAGGTACAAATCAAAAGTAGCGAAGAATCACGGTGTTCCACACATGATGGTACTACTCACAAGTATTGTACGCCGTACAGGTAACTCAGACCTATGGTGTTTCTCACACAATGGCGCCACCCATAGCCAACGCAAACCGATGAGTGATAGGTGTACTAGTCACGGGTGCCGGTATTCCCGTGGTGTTCCTCACATAGTGGGTACTAATCACAGGCAACGCAGACCCACGGTGTCGCTCATATAGTGGTACAACTCACAGGCAACACCCAGACCCGCGGTGTTGCTCACGTGGGTACGACGCATGGGTACTGGAAACCCACAGGCCAGCCTCTTCACTGCTACTAATCACAAACCTATTTCGTACCTAATATAGTGGTACTACTCGCAAGTACAGGCAACCCATGGTGTTTCCCACGTGATGGTACGAATCAAAAGTAGTTTCAAGGTTCTAATTCAATCATCCCTTGGTCGCCCCTTTTAGTCGCCTCTCACGACAGGCAGGGATACCGTGGGCGTATTTCTTGTCTGCGTCCCCCACCCAGAGAGGGTAGAGAGAGAGAAAAAAGAACAAAGAAGGGATCCGTCACTTCGAAAAATTAAGTAACGGATGATGAAAGGCAAGGGCCACGAAGGGCGTGAAAATGAAAGACTCCCTAGGCCTCGAATGCTCAAATACCGTCGGGGTCGGAAAAGAAGAAGAGATTGGACAGGATAGACGAGTGAGGAGCCTGTTACAAGTAAGTGGAAGAAATGCCATACTCCCCAAGTAGAGAGCTCCTGGGGCCCCTTTTAGTCGCCTCTTACGACAGGCAGGGGATACCGCGGGTGTATTATAAACGTGCGTCCCACACCCGCATGGGGTGTGTGTTTGATCCGTGAGAGGTATTTTATTTCCCTCAAGTCCGCCGGCAAGCCGGTTAGGACCTCCCTGTCCGCCACCTGGGACGCGCCACGTGGTAGTATCACCTCTCCCCCTGCTACGCCAACGTAGTAGGTTCGTGGAGCAGGAGCCCGGACAGGATAGCGGGGATACCCCGAGATTAAGCTAATAAGGCCCACCACCTGCTGCACTGACCGCAAATCTTCTGTGACTACTGGGGAATTTATGTTAGTGGCTACAAGTGTATGTCAGTGACCACACAAGTCCATGATTTTGTGGATACCAGCCTGCCGGTTACGAGATGTCATGTGTTCGGCTTTCTAGACCGTGGCCGTTATCTCACCGACAGATAGCTCCCCAGTTGTAATAACGTAGGGCGTATGGGCTTATAAGCTGCTCTCAGATAGATGTAAAAATTCTTGACGTGGCCGGGAATCGAACCAGGAACCTCCGAGTAAGAGGCATGGACCCTATAGCGCGGAGCCAGCGGACACTAAAAAGATAAAGATGATGATGATTCTTGATTTTTAAAGTGGTCTAACATCAACGTCATGGGCTCCTAATGGTACGAGATGGATCGGAATGATAAAATTATAAAATGTCTCCACTGATTAGAATTTATGATGATGATGCTTGTTGTTTAAAGGGGCCTAACATCGAGGTCATCGCCCCTAATGGTACGAAATGAAACGACAAAGTAAAAGTTCAAAATCATCCACTGACCAAAATAAAACATGTCATGAAGAATGAATGAATGAAAGAATGAATGAATAAACATGAATTTAAAACAATCAGTGGATCCGACTCAAAAAACTATCATAGTTAATAGTATTACTGACCAAGGGACCTCTTCCAAAGCACAATCCTGAATCGAGGATGCTTGGTGTCTAAATGGGTCCAAAATACAGGTCAAAGGCCCCTCAGAATGATACTTATCGCTAGTAATGCAGAACCATGGTATCTGTACTGTTGCGGTACTAATCAAAAGTAGCAGAGACTTGCGGTATTCCACACATATTGTACTACTCAGAGGTTATGAAATTCGACGTATAATACAGACCTATGTTTTTCCCACTTTGCGGCGCCATTTACAGACAACGCAAACCTATGGTGGTCAGCACATAAGAGTACTAACCACAGGGACCTCTCCCTATCCCGTGGTGTTCCTCATATAGTGGGTACTAATCATAGGCAAGGCAGAACCATGGTAGCTATCATCCCATGGTCCTGCTCATATGGTGGTACTAATCACAGGTACTGCAAAAGCCGACCGCGCGGTGCTCCTGTGTGCTACTAATCATAAACCCATTTCGTACCTAATATAGTGGTACTACGCACAAGTAAAAGCAACCCTTGGTGTTCTCCGCGTGGTGGTACTAATCACATGTAGTTTCATGGTTCGAATGCAATCATCCCTTGGTCGAGCCTTTTAGTCGCCTCTCACGACAGGCAGGGGATACCGTGGGTGTATTATTCGTCTGCCTCCCCCACCCACAGGGGGTGTGTGTTTGGTCCGCGAGAGGTATTTTATTTCCCTCAAGTCCGCCGGCAAGCCGGTGAGGACCCCCCTATCCGCCACCTGGGACGCGCCACGTGGGAGTATCACCTCTGCCCCCCGCTGCGCCTGCGTAGCAGGTTCGTGGGATTAGAATTTAAAACGAATGATGATGACAATTATTATTAAATGAAAATAATCAGTGCATCTAATTTGCAATGTCTGATTTTCTGATAAAATTATAGAAAACATAGATTAGAATGCAATGAAATGAAGTACAGTGATAGATATTGTACCGGGCGGTACACCTCCACTCCGCTAATTTAAAATGTGCGCCAGTTGAAACTCCTCTGTTGGAGGAAGTCTGAATTTTATCTACGCTATTAATTCTCTACTTTCTCTGAAGATGTCACCACATGGAAAACTTTGAGTTTTTGAACTGTGTCATTTGTGATGTGTTTTTGTTTCGCTTGAAGTAAGAAGTGTGAACTTTCTCTTCTAGAGGACACTACTGAAGATCAACAATAGTGCAACCTAGTGCGAAGTCAAAGAACTATTTTGTTGGAGAAATTTTTATTTCAAATGTTTGTCTTTGCTAAAAAAATTTTCAGTTATTGTTTAAGTTGGCTGTATACCCCTCTCTTTCCCCTTGTTTTGCATTTAACCAATCCTGAATTTCTTTGAGTTATTTCCGACCAATCCGATGTATCTTCCCCCAACTTGGATATGTTTCTGTACCCGAGCCAATAAAAAGTTTGTGGGAGGGTGTTTTCATTCCCCTAACGCCTAGAACCTTCCGCGAGAGGATATAAACTGCTGATTTTAGGGTCTCCGGGCCACTTCTGTTCCATCTTTCAGTGTATAAAGTACATAGCAGGAGGCGGGAAGCGCCTCTTTCCTCGGCAGCGGTCATCAATAAGGTAATGGCCGATTAATAAATTCCTTCTTTGCTAGCTCAGCAGTTTAACTCTCGGGGCGGGTGCGAAGCGTTCCTCCATGTAACCTTTTCCTAAAATGTAACGATCTTTTCTTCTATTCTCTTTTAAGCTGCATATTGGGATAGAGAGTGCTAACCCTCTCGAGCTCCCACTCACATTGTCTTGAGGTGAACTTATTTTCTCAACCTATTCTTCGTTAATGTAAAACAAATTGCTCTTTTCTAAAGTCACCTCGGTAGTATGGGATTAGCCCTTGCATTAGTGGCCTAGAGCCAGATTAGGTTTTTTTAAAACAAGTGTATTAGGAGTGCAAGTTCGCCTCCTCTCAAATTGTTATTTTAGAGGTCATGTAATTGCCCATTTTTATTTTATAGACCTCAGTAGGTTGGGTATTTTACCCCTGTGTCTATGTCCAGTGAGGACAACTTGAAGGTGGAGTTTGGTTTAAATTTTGAGAGCGAGTGGCTCTTTTGAAAATTGAGTGTTGTATGCCTCGTGGAGGCTTTTCTGTGTAATTTGGAGCAAGGGCTCCTAGGTATGAATGGGGTTTTCTGCCCCTCTGTTAAAACTCGTGTTTGGGGTAAAACTGAGCTGATTGCCCAAGCAGTGTAAAATCTGGGCGCGAAGCCCAATCCCTGTAAATATTGTAACTACCTTTTTTGATTTGCTACTTTGTACCTGCCATGCTTGTTATTTCTTTGTTTTTGAAAAGAAAATATAACCTTGTTAAATTTTAAATTAATTTTGCTTTCGTAGCTGGAGACCTATTCACACCCGCACCTTCTTTCACGCATAACTACCACAAAAACACCGTAACAGATATCATTCAAGTTAGAAGTTAAAGTGGTATGTTAAAATACACAAACACAAACTAAATTACAGTCCATGGAATAAAAGCGTAGTTAACAATAAAATAAAATGTAATAGAAAAACTCACGAGGTCTGATGACTGCTCGTCATCTCCTACGATGAGGGAAATGGTACACTAAGGCGCACATCGGCCAAGGTCCACGCACTCCCTAAGGATGATGATGATGATGATGATGATGATGATGATGATGATGATGATGCTTGTTGTGTTAAGGGGCCTAACATCGAAGGTCATCGGCCCCTAATGGAACTAGATGGACGACAGGATACATGACAGTTAAAATTTTAAAACGTATCCACTAACTAGAGTTTAAAAAATGGTGATGGAAAATGAGTATGAGATTAAAACAATCAGTGGATCTGATTCGCAATGCCTTATTTTGTAATAAAATAAGAGAAAATACAGGAGACAAAGGAATAAGGCATTGCTTGGTAGGACAGATATATATACATACTTTACATTAGACTTTAAAAGAACACATTAAAATGCGCGACACAAACTAAAATGAAGTCAATGGGATAAAAGCGCTATTGACACAAAAAAAGAGGACAAAGGACATAATCACACACGCGAAAAGAGACCGCTATCCCTCATAAAGCGGATGACGAGGTCTACTGACTGCTCGTCATCTCGCAAGATAAGGGAGATTGTGCCCTAAGGATGTGTACCACGTTAAGAATAATAGAAAGAATAATAGAAAGAACTGATAAGATTTCTGGGAATGTGGGATGGGATATACAAGATGTAACAGCAAGGCAGGCTAAACTTTCAGGACATATTCATCACACTTACGATAAGAAAACGTGTTATAGGAACATGTTAGAACTCAGTTTCTAGTACTCTATATGGTATAAAAGTCATAGCAAACACACACAGGAACAGAACGTAGAAGCATACCACACGAAACGATGTTTAAATGAAATGATCAAAATGCCCCGTTAGTACGCAATACGCCAGGCATACATCAGTGCATCTGGTATGGAACGTTAGCACGCAATGCAGCACCCTTAAAAATTTGTGTAACTGAACTGAAACATGACATATTTCCTCCAAATGTTTGCTGGCTGAATTTGAAATCTCGATCATAGCCCGTTTGATGGAAGATATAGCAGTTTTCTCACACAGCTGTCAATATTGAAAACAATCATACCGCTCTGTTTTATCAAATGAAAGTGCCGAGGGAAGGCTATTCTGTGTCTGTATATAACAACAACAGTGGCTTAATGAGTCATTAGCACTTCACAGGGTAGTTATTGAACAATCGGAAAACGAACGGGATTGTTTCACTGTAACACAACTCGAACACAAAAAATACAATGGCTAATGAAATCACAAGAATAAAACATGAAATACAGCCATTCTATGTTCAACGATTATTCGACTCCCATATCAGACGGGCAATTTCATGGTAAACAATGGGATATCGTTTTCCGTTACAGATACAACTGTTTACTACACCGGCTTGTTTAAAACAGACACGCGATTTAGACGTATAAGAGAGCACAGAATGAGAAAACGATGATGATGATGATGCTAGGAAATCGGCCCTAAATGGTATGGGATGTAACGAAAAGACAAGGTAAAATTTTGAAATATATCCGCTTAATAGATTTAAAAATAAATGATGATAAAATAATCAATGGATCTAATTCGCAATGCTTTATTTTCTAATTAAATTACAGAAAACATTGATTACAATGGAGTAAGGACTTGAAGCACAGATTTATGTAATTTAAGTTACATTAACACAATAAAATACGCAAACAAGAACTAAAATAGAGTCAATGGGATAAAAGCGCAGTTAACATAATTGCACTAACACAAAATACATAAGTACACACGATAAAAAAGGCCACTATCTCTCATAAAACTGATGACGAGATATGCTTACTGCGCGTCATCTTGTAGGATGAAGGAAATGGCACTCGCGAGTTTTAGACTAGAGGTAAGATCGGCCAGGTCCCCGCACTCCGCAAGGATGTGTCCCACAGTTCGATGACAAGGGGTTCACCCTTCAGTAGGTATTATAATCATAATAAATAATAATTTTAAAAAATCTTCAGTAGGTTGGAATGCCATGACCAATCCGAAGACGACATAATACCACAGCTTCTCACCGAGATGATGATGTTTATCGTTTAAAGGGGCCTAACATGAAGGTCATCGGCCCCTAACGGTACGAAATGAAATAACAAAAAATTAAAATTCATCCACTGACCAAAATAAAATGATGATGATGATGATTGTCGTTTAAAGGGGCCTAACATCTAGGTCATCGGCCCCTAATGGTACGAAATGAGACGAAATGAAATGACAGATTAAAAGTCTAAAATTCTCCACTGACCAGAATTCAAAAATGTGACAACGAAGAATGAATGGATGGACATGAATTTAAAACAATCAGTGGTTGCGACCCGCAATGTCGCACAGTCACATAAACAGACGTGACAATATAACATTACTGACCAAGGGACTACTGCTATAGCATAACACTGAATCGATTATGCGTGCAGTCAAAAGGGGGTCCTAAATCGAAGTTATCGGCCCCTCATAACGGTACTGATCGCTATCAAAATAGAACCATGGTAGCTGTCCTGTTACGGTACTAATCAAAAGTAGCAGAGACTTGCGGCATTCCACACATTATTGTACTACTCAGAGCTTATGAAATTCGACATTTAATACAGACCTATGTTTTCCCACTTTGCGACGCCATTTACAGGCAACGCAACCTATGGTGTTCATCACAGAAGAGTACTAACCACAGGGACCTCTCCCTATCCCGTGGTGTTCCTCATATAGTGGGTACTAATCATAGGCAAGGCAGAACCATGGTAGCTATCATCCCATGGTCCTGCTCATATGGTGGTACTCTTCACAGGTACTGCAAAAGCCAACCGCGCGGTGCTCCTGTGTGCTACTAATCACAAACCAATTTCGTACTGAATGTAGTGGTACTACGCACAAGTAAAAGCAACCCTTGGTGTTCCCCGCGTGATGGCACGAATCAAAAGCAGTTTCATGGTTCCAATTTAAACATCCCTTGGTCGCCCCTTTTAGTCGCCTCTCACGACAGGCAGGGGATACCGTGGGTGTATTATTCGTCAGCCTCCCCCACCCACAGGGGGTGTGTGTTTGGTCCGCGAGAGGTATTTTATTTCCCTCAAGTCCGCCGGCAAGCCGGTTAGGACCCCCCTATCCGCCACCTGGGACGCGCCACGTGGGAGTATCACCTCTCTCCCTGCTACGCCTGCGTAGCAGGTTCGTGGCCAAAATAAAATAAAAACTGTCATGAAGTATGAACGGATGGACATGAACCGAAAAAAACACACAAAAAGGAAACAAAAAACAATGGATCAGACTCAAAAAAGATCGTAAATAATAGCATTACTGACCAACGGACCACTTATAAAGCACAATGATGCTTGATGTCTAAAGGGGTGCAAAATCCACGTCTAAGGCCCCACAGAATGGTACATGTCGCGAGTAAAGTAGAACCATGGTATTTGTCATTTTGGGGTACTAATCAAAAGTAGCAAGACTCACGGTGTTCCACACAAGATGGTACTACTCACAAGTATTGTACTTCGTACAGGGAACGAAGACCTATGGTGTTTCTCACACAATGGCGCCACTTATAGCCGACGCAAACCGATAAGGTTCCTCAGCTAGGTGTACTGACCACAGGAACTCGCACTATCCCGTGGTGTTCCTCACATATTGGGTACTAATTACAGGCAACGCAGACCCACGGTGCCGTTCATATAGCGGTACAACACACAGGCAACGCACAGACCCGCGGTGTTGCTCAAATGGGTACGAAGTACGGGTACTGGAAACCCCCAGGCCAGCCTCTTTACTACTACTAATCACAAACATATTTCGTACTTAATTTAGTGGTACTACTCGCAAGTACAGGCAACCCATGGTGTTACCCGCGTGTAGGTACGAATCAAAAGTAGTTTCATGGTTCTAATTCAATCATCCCTTGGTCGCCCCTTTTATTCGCCTCTCACGACAGGCAGGGGATACCGCGGGTGTATTATTCATCTGCGTCCCCCACCCACAGGGGGTAAAGAGAGAGAAAAAAGAAGAAAGAAGGAAGAAGAAAGAAGGGATACGTCTTTTCGAAAAATGAAGTAACGGATGAAGAAAGGCAAGGGCCAAGAAGGGCGTGAAAATGAAAGACTCCCTAGGCCTCGAATGCTCTAATATTGTCGGGGTCGGAAAATAACAAGAGTTGACCAAGGGAGGTCGGATAGGTTAGACGAAAGTGAGGAGCCTGGCACAAGTAAGTGGAAGCAATTGCAAGACTCAGCTAAGGGGCCCGTGGTCGCAATTCCACACTCCCAAGTTGAGAACCCCTTGGGCCCCTTTTAGTCGCCTCTTACGACAGGCAGGGGATACCAAGGGTGTATTTTACATGTGCGTCCCCCACACGCAGGGGGTGCTTCTCACCGAGAAGCCCGAAGCAAAGTCCTCCATACCTTCGTTGTAAATTTTACCGCTCTCAGCTTATTTGCGAGAGGGGTGGCCTGCCACTCCATATCCAAATGGGACATAAGCTGATGTCTCTACTGAGAGCGAATGACACTGGCAGGAACCCTGTAAGGCAACGGGGGCAAAGTATCAGCATCCCTGGCAGCCTTGTCAGCTAACTCATATCTCTCTACGCCCACGTGGCTTGAGAATGAGAAAAGTAACAGAATGCATTTATACAACCCCAGTGATTGAACGTCGTATACGAGCACGGAACAAGATGCGCGAAGAATTACCTCATCCACTTCCTGCGGCACCGGTGGAGATTCAGGCAGAAAGTTTTAGTTACTGCATTGGTGGGGTGAATATTCCCTACGGGGTTCACTGAAAGACCTAGGTGTTAATATGAGGAAAAATCTTAATTGGATGGGCTGAGTGGCTCAGACAGTTGAGGCGGTAGATTTACCGGCACGTAAAAGAACTCCTGCGGGACTAACTTCCAGCACCTCGGTGTCTTCGAAAATCAAAAAGTAGTTAGTGGGACGATGGTGATCTAGGTCATCGGCCTCTAATGGTACGAAATGAGATAACAGAAAACGAAAAGCATCCACTGACCAAAATAAAATAAAAATGTCATGAAGAATGAATGGATGGACATGAACACAATAAGAACAAAAAAAAGCAGTGGATCAGACTCAAAAAGGATTGTAACTAATAGCATTAGTGACCAAGGGACCACTTATACAGCACAATGATGCTAATGGCACTTATCGGTAGTAAAGGAGAACCATGATATTTCTCAATCTGCGGTACTAATCAAAGGTAGCGTAAACTCACGGTGTTCCAAACATGAAGGTACTACTAACAAGTATTGTACGTCGTAAAGGTAACGCAGACCTATGGTGTCACTCGTATAGTGGTACAACTCACATGCTACGCCCAGACGCGTGGTGTCGCTCACACCGGTACAACTCACAGGCAACGCCCAGACCTGCGGTGTTGCACACATGGGCACGACTCACGGGTACTGGAAACCCACACTGAACACCACTCGAGTGCTACGAATCACAAAAGTATAGAGTGATGATGATGATGATGATGATGATAATAATTGTTTAAAGGGGCCTAACATCTAGGTCATCGGCCCCTAATGGTACGAAATCAGACGAAATGGAATGACATATTAAAAGTCTAAAAATCGTCGCCATAAGACCTATCTGTGTCGGTGCGACGTAAAGCAACTAGCAAAAAAAAAAAAAAAAAAAAAAAAAAAAAAAGTCTAAAATTCTCCACTGACCAGAATTCAAAAGCGTGAGAACGAAGAATGAATGGATGGACATGAATTTAAAACAATCAGTGGATGCGACCCGCAAGGTCTCACATTCACAGAAACTGACGTGACAAAATAGTATTACTGACCAAGGGACTACTGCTACAGCATAACACAATCGATTATGCGTGCAGTCAACAGGGCGTCCTAAATCGGCCCCTCATTACGGTACTGATCGCTAGCAAAGTAGAACCATGGTATTTGTTCTGTTGCGGTACTAATCAAAAGTAGCAGAGACTTGCGGTATTCCACACACTATTGTACTACTCAGAGCTTATGAAATCCGACATAGAATACAGACCTATGTTTTTCTCACTTTGCGGCGCCATTTACAGGCAACGCAAACCTATGGTGTTCATCACATAAGAGTACTAACCACAGGGACCTCTCCCTATCCCGTGGTGTTCCTCATATAGTGGGTACTAATCATAGGCAAGGCAGAACCATGGTAGCTATCATACCATGGTCCTGCTCATATTGTACCGGTAACGGCGGTACAAACTAAGTCCCCGTCATAGAAATTTTAAAACTTAACGTGTTATGCTCCGGGCCGCTTACGAAGGACTGACTGGACAGCGAGCAACAGCTGTGCACGTGTGACGTAGTGAGCGGGTGACGTCACAGCATGCCTCGCAGCACTACAGAGCCTAGACTGATGTAGAATGTTCTTCAAGTTTCGAAGGGTAATAACTTTTCCCACGATAATAATTGAACAAATTGAACAACATCTCCATATAACTTGATCCTTTAGCTATGTTCCTGCCGAATTTCACGTGAATCTGACTTGGGACGATAAAGTTATGGAACAAGGGGTGGAGGCCCGGATCAGATCTAAATACGTACTGCTTCGCTCAGCAGACCAGTGTGTGTTCCAGCATGTTACAGGGTGCTGCAGTGCGCTGCAGTGTGTTACAGCATGTTGCCAGAGTGTGATGCCGCTATTAAGTTTCAAGTCCGTAGACTTTAACCTAATCGTGTTGAATAAGGACTTATGCAGATTTCTTTATACTGTGACAACCTTTTACTCCGATAGGACGTGAGATGAATTGTGTATCGTCTGGACATTATCTATTGACTGTTACTCTATACGAGTGTCTAAGACACGCAAACGTTTTCGAGTGCTCGAAATTGAAATTTTATGTCATGGACAGGACTTAGAACTGATTGCTCCTTGCTGAGTACTAAATACTTCGAGTTATAAGACTGTGTTTGAATCCAAATTTAATTTACCATTACATGAACTGTGTCGATATTTTAGGTCGTGAACTGTGAACTGTGCATGTGTGAACAGTGCATTTCAGTTCTAATAAACAGCACATTTCAATTCTGCGAACATTTAGTTTACGAACAGTCGAACCAAGGACTGTCAGTACTCGATTAATTTCGTCTTTTGATTTCATGTTATTTTCAATACGTGAATGAGTTCTAATTCACGAGTGGAACATCTTTATTTTCAATGAATTATGTTGAACAGTGCTTCAAAGAACTAAGTCATGCGGCATTGCCTTACGTTGTACCAAGTGCAACAAACTTTAAGTGACTCTGTTAAACTCGACGATCAGTTCCGAGTGGACTTTTATCTTATGAGTATTAAC
Source organism: Anabrus simplex (assembly GCF_040414725.1). NCBI lineage: Eukaryota > Metazoa > Arthropoda > Insecta > Orthoptera > Tettigoniidae > Anabrus > Anabrus simplex. The sequence goes on along the minus strand of NC_090268.1, from coordinate 208,267,171 downwards.
TTACATTCTTTCACTTAACACGGGACAAAATTAAGTGACATTTCACCGTGTGATAAAGATACATTTTGTGTTTGAACTTTGTTAAAAGCATTTATAAACGCTCCTCTCATCTGTGCAGAAGCAGCCTTTACATTAACTCGCCCCAGGGCTTAACGATGTTCATTCATGTTCACCATTCACAAGGACTACCTCAACGCCATGGATCTTCAAGACACCGAATGGATTTTCTATAACTTCCATCGGGGGACGAATGGTGGTTCGCTGATATGGAAAATGGAGCTGCCGAAATCCAAGGACATCGCCAGCCATAGGACGAGGAACATTTTCTACTGTATCCGCTGTACAGAGGTGACATTACTTTCAATTTCTTAATAAACTCTGGAAATTTTTTTTTAAAGATTTATTTAAACAAACCCTCTCCCTCTGTATGCACTTCAACGAATGGTACACGCCCTGCGTCTCATCTCTACCGAAGTACCACATTTACTGTTACAATATGGTGGTACTAATCACAGGTACTGCAAAAGCCGACCACACGGTGCTCCTGTGTGCTACTAATCACAAACCAATTTCGTACCCAATGTAGTGGTACTACGCACAAGTAAAAGCAACCCTTGGTGTTCCGCGCGTGATGTTACTAATCAAAAGGAGTTTCATGGTTCTAGTACAATCATTCCTTGGTCGCCCCTTTTAGTCGCCTCTCACGACAGGCAGGGGATACCGTGGGTGTATTATTCGTCTGCCTCCCCCACCCACAGGGGGTGTGTGTTTGGTCCGCGAGAGGTATTTTATTTCCCTCAAGTCCGCCGGCAATCCGGTAAGGACCATCCGCCACCTGGTACGCGCCACGTGGGAGTATCACCTCTTCCCCTGCTACGCCTGCGTAGCAGGTTCGTGGCATAGCTTTTTTATTCAAATTTCCATGTGTAATGCTTAGTCTACCAATAAAGTCGGGTGGGTGTGTCTACTCATTCTTGAAAGGTCTCGAATTTTCCACGAGGGTATAGAAACTGCTGATTCTCTTGTCTCGGTGCCACTAGTATAACATCCATTCTGTGTGTGTGAATATGTAGCAGGGGGTGGGAAGCGCCTCGTTCTTCGGGCAGCGACTCTTCTACAAGGTAATGGCCTTTTAACTTCTTTATTTTTTTCGCTAGCTCAGCAGTTTAACTCTCGGAGAAGGTTCGAAACCTTTAATATGTAATCCATCTCCATAAAATGTAAATATTTTTTTTCTGTCTATGTTAAAACTACTATTTCTTGAACTGTAATTCGGGGATAGAGAGTGCTTCACCCTCTCGAACTCCCCTTCATTTTGAAATTGAGGTGACTACGCTTTTCTAACCATTTCTACTCTTCCTGAAAGTGTTTAAATCTTTCAGACGAGTCACCTCCTTAGCTTGGGACTAGCCCCTGTATATCGGCCTAGAGCCACCTAGGTTTTAATATGTAGAGTTAGGAGTGCAAATTTACGCCTCCATCCCCTTTGCTTTGGGCCAGTAACTTAACTTGATGTTTTGTTTTCTTCATGCGTAGGCCCCGTAGGTTGGGTATTAATTACCCGTGTTTCCTTGTGTGCCTTAAGGGCAGATAGAAGTGAAGTTTGATGTAGCCTTGATAGGCTTGTAAAATTGAGAGCGGGTCTGCTCTTTTCCTTAACATTGTAATTAGGAGCAAGTTCTCCTTGGCATGATGGGGTTTTCTGCTCCTTTGTTCATTTTTATAGCTTGGTAAAGTTGGGCTAATCGCTCAAGGATTGTGATTGTGGGGCTCGAAGCCCAAAACCTGGTAAAAAAACCCCTGAACGGGAAAAATTATTCTGTACCTGCCTTTCGTTGTTATTTCACCTAGTGGAAATTGTTGAATATTGTTATCTGTTATTTGTTGATTTTGAAAAGAAAATATAACCTTTGTTAAAGTTTTAAATTAACTTTAATTCTGTAGTTGAGACCTATTCCAGCCTGCACCTTCTTTCACCTCTGCTGTTCCACAGAGACCTCGGAACAGTAATAATCACAGGCATGGCAAAGCCGTGGTGTTTTTATGCGTATAGTGGTACTAATCACGGGTGCACTAACACCCATACTGATTCACCCTCTGTTGCTACAAATCAAAACCTGTTGTTTATCTAACAGAGTGGTACTATTCGCAAGTAAAGGCGACCCATGGTGTTCGCCGCGTGATGGTACTAATCACAAGTAGTTTCATGGTTCTTTTTCAATCATCCCTTGGCCGTGCCTGTTCATCACTTCTTACGACAGGCAGAGGAATCCCTTGGTGTATTCTTCGTCTGCGTCACCCCCACACACGGGGTGTTAGTGGAACGTAAAGCTAGTATCATTATTATCATTATGGTTCCAGTTGTAAGAACGACGGAAAGTAACCCTGTAAATTCGTCTTGACCCTTCTTTCCTGTACCTCCAGCAGTTCTTTGCTGTTTCCTCCTCTCCTCCTTCTCCCGGAAACCATAGAAACTTTGTATCAATCTTCTGGAAGTTGTTCAGTTATTCCGGTATCTGTCGTATCTTATTTTACTCCTTGGATCCACTGCTCTTGTAAACATGGTTAAAGACTCGTTTTGTCAATCTTCTGCTATCCATCCTCATTATGTGACCAAAAAATGTAATTCTCCTCTTTCTCGTCCCTCTCTGTCGGACATCCTTTCACTTTCTTCATCTAAGTGCGGCCAGTATCCAGTATTCGGGAGATGGTAGGTTCGAATCCCACTGTCGGCAAACCTGGAAATGGTTTTCCATGGTTTCCCACTTTCACACCAGCCAAATGCTGAGACTGTACCTTAATTAAGGCCACTTCCGATTTCTTCCAACTCCTAGACCATTCCTGTTCCATCGTCGCCATAAGACCTGTCTTTGTCGGTGCGACGTAAATCAACTTATAAAATAAAACTTCCTTCATCCCTATTCTTTCTATGTCTAAACTCTCCTTCCTCTATTTTCAATGATCTACAGATTTTCCTCAGTATTTTACTTTCCTTTTTATGTTTTCATGGACAACATGCACTGTTTGGTATACAACTCTGTGGTTCGATTACTGTCTTGTAGTGTTTGATTTTAATTTTCCTTGCGAGATTTTTCCTCATATAGGTATCTTTAGTATCTGTGGTACGCTAGTTCCAGTTTTCATAATCTTGACCTGTTTCCTCCCTTAACTTATAGAGTCAATTTATCTGAATTAATTTACGTACGTATTTAAATTATTATCCTTGTGAACGCCTTTGCTGGCAAGACCTAGTGTCTACACTGCTCTGTCTCTTCTGGTATGGGCTAGAATGAGTTTGTTACTTCTATTCTTAGTCTCATCCTTGGCTTTGACAACATGAAAGTGAATGTGATGCTAGTAATGCCATTCCTCATGCAGCCAGCCCCTGTTATGAATGGTGTAAAACTGATGATCATACGGTCGGTGGATGTGGGCATTTCAGTGGGCTTGACAGGCTGATTTGTAACAGCAACTTCCGGCAACATCTGGTTCAGCGAGGAAAACAACGGAAAACTACCTCGCTGCCCATTTCCCTAGTATGCCTCTTCAGTGATGCCTGGCCCACGTATGACGGCTGATGGCAGAGCTGTTGAGGTCTAAACTAGCCTCCGGACTGAGCAATCAACACCCTTCCTGATTTTTCAGTACACTGTTTTTAGAGCTTTGGTTGAATCTTTAATATTTCTCATGAATATAGTCTTCTCAACAGATACATATATGAAGTCCAATTTTTCCTGCTATTTATTTCAGTTCATTACTTTTGAAGTTCAACGGTAGGGGTGGACATTTAGTTACTTTCGAGACAAATTGTTCAGATTCCTTGTGTTGTTCATGATTTGAAAGTTTGTGTATACAGTGAGCTACGCTGACAATATTTATTACTCTCGAGTTATGCTGTAGGTAGGACGTGAGCCAACTCTCTTGTGTGGAGCCGATAAATTCCTCCTCGCTTCAGGTCGAGATGTGATTCGTGGCGTTACGACACGGCTGAGAACTACGGCTACAAGTGTCGGAGTGCTCAAGTACTGAAGATATCAACATTATTATAATAGAGTTCAAAGGAGACCCGCCTGAGTGTCCCATGTGCACAGTGGAGAGAATACACCTGCAAGCATTACCCATAATTAAGTACCACAATCACAAGTCACAAGTATTACTGAAGAGGCATGATAATAGAATTAAAAAGATAAGCCCATGTCCTGGTATGCCTCGAGGTGCCGTAGCTCTTTTCAGGTAAAGGTAATGTTTGTTGTTTAAAGGGCCTAACATGCAGGTCATCGATCTCTGATGGTATAATATGAGAAAAAATAAATAATGTATTAAAATGTATCCACTGACTAGGAATTAAACACGTGATAATGATGAGGAAAAGTATTATGAATTAAAAATAATCAGTTCATTTAATTCGCATTGCCCTATGTTGCAATAAAATGAATTAAAAATAGATTTTAAAAATAATATTGAATAAGGCATTGCCTTTAAAGTGAAATTATTAATTTTATTTACATTAAAAGCTCAAACCATATTCTAATAAACATAGCTAAAACATAGTCAAAAGAAAACTGAGTTTACAACAAAATAAGAACAAGTAGAATATTTACTTTTATTCACGATAAAACAGGTCACTATCCCTCATGAAACAGGTGACAAGGCCTGCTGACTGCACGTCATCTCGTAAAATGATTGTTGTTTAAAGGGGCCTAACAGCTAGGTAATCAGTCCCTAATGGTACGAGGTGCAACAAAACGCAAATTAAAACTTCAGAATTTATCCAGTGACTAGAATCTAAAACGAATGGTGATGAGAAATGATCGTGAAACAAAAACAATCAGTGGATCCAATTTAGAATGTCTTAATCATTGGGATGATGCTTATTATCTAAAGGGGTTCAAAATCCAGGTCATCGCCCCTCCACAATGGTACTAATCACTAGTAAAGCAGAACCATGGTGTTTCTCCTACAGTGGTACTAAACAGAGCTAACGTAGACTGATGGTGTTTATCGCATGGTGGTACTAATCACAGGTAATATACCGTAGACCCATGGTATGTTACACACATATGCACCACTCGCAATTAACACAAACCCATGGCGTTCCATACATAGCGGCACAACTCACAAGCAACGCAGACCCATGGTACTCCTCACATACTGGGACTATTCACGGGCGCCGCTATTCCCGTGGTGTTCCTCACCTGGAGGAACTAATCACAGACCACGTATACTCATGAGGTTACTCACATAGTGGTACTAATCACCACGGTGTATCGTACATTATGGTAACCCCCACAGGCAAAACAAGCCATAGTGTTCCTTACATAATGGTACTACTCTCAGGCAACGCAGACCAATAGTTTTTTTCAAATACTGGTAAAAATCACGGGGTCAGCTAGACCCGAGGTGTTTCTCATATAGTAGTACTAACCATAGGCAACGTAAATTCGTGGTGTTTTTCATAAAGTAGTACTACCCACAGGTAACACAGACCAATTCTGAACACAGTGGAACCGACTATTGCAATACACATAATAACCTATATTATGAAGATGATGATGATGATGATGATGATGATGATGCTTGGTGTTTTAAGGGGCTTAACATCGAAGGTCATCGGCCCCTAATGGAACGAGATGAATAACATGATATATGACAGTTAAAATTGTGCCGGGTGGTACACTCCCACGCCGCTAATTCGAACTTTGCGCCAGTTGAAACTCCTCTACTGGAGGAAGTCTGAACTTTATCTACTGTGTTAATTTTCTAGTTTCTCAGAAGATGTCACTACTTGTAAATTTTGAAGTTTCTGAACTGGGTCGTTTTCGATGTATTTTTGTTTTGCCTGTAGTAAGAAGTGTGGACATTCTCTTCCAGACGGCACTACTGGAGAAATACAATTATACACCCTAGTGCGAAGTGAAAGAACTATGTTTTTGAAGAAATTTTGTGTTCATAAGTTTGTTCTTTGTTAAATTTCTTTCAGTTATTGTTTATGTTGGCAATATTAACCCCTTCCTTCCGCCAGGTTTGAATTTAGCCAATCCCGAATTTCTTTAATTAATTTATGACCAATCTGGTATATCTTCTTCAACTTGGATATGTTGCTTAACCCTAGCCAATAAAATTCTTGTGGGAGGGTGTTCTCATTCCTGAAACGCCTCGAACTTTCCGCGAGAGTATATAAACTGCTGATTTTCGGGTCTCCGCGCCACTTCAGTAACATCTTTCAGTGTGTAAAATACGTAGCAGGGGGCGGGAAGCGCCTCTTTCTTCGGGCAGCAGTTCATCCACAAGGTAATGGCCTTTTAATAACTTCTTTTCTTGCTAGCTCAGCAGTTTAACTCTCGGGGCAGGTCCGAAGCCTTTTACCATGTAACTTTCCCTTAAGATGTAAAGACACTCGGTATCAATTCTATCTGTTTAAACTATAAATTGGGATAGAGAGTGCTTAACCCTCTCGAGCTCCCACTCATATTGCTTTGAGGTGAACTTATTTTCTCAACCGTTTCTTCCATTCTAGCGTAATGTAAATTGTCTTCTCATATAAATCACCTCTTTAGTATGGGATTAGCCCTTGCATTAACGGCCTAGTGCCAAGTGGGTTTTAAACAAAATGTATTAGGAGTGCAGCTTTGCCTCCTCTCAAGTTGGTATTTTAGAGGCCAGGTAATTATCCTGTTTCTTTACTTAGTAGGCCTCAGTAGGTTGGATATTTTACCCCTGTTTTCATGTCCTGGGAGGACAACTTGAAAGTGGAGTTTGGTGTGGCCTTTGATAGGCTCGAACTTAAGAGCAGGTAGCTCTTTCTTAAATTTTGTTTCTGCGCGCCTCGAGGAGGCTTTACGGTGTAATTGGGAGCAAGTGCTCCTGGGCATGATTGGGGTCTTCTGCTCCTTTGTTGAATTGTGTATATTGTAAAGTTGGGCTTATATCTCAAGAATTGTGTGTCTGGCTCTTGCAGCCCAAATCCTGTAATCATAGTAATTGTACATTTTCGAGTTGTGATTCGGCTACTGAGTACCTGTTCTATTTGTTATTTCTTAATCTTTAAAAGAAAATATAACCTTGTTAAATTTTATCTTAACTTTAATTTCGTATTTTGGGACCTGTTCACCCCCGCACCTTCTTTCACCTCTGCACATCCACGATACTCCGTAACAAGTGGTAGCAGAGCGTGGTTGAATGGGTCTCAATTTAGCCCCTTAAGACGGCTAAACATTGCCTTGTTTTCGAACTCTAACAATTTCCTCAGTTGCTGGGATTTTTTGATTTTTCCTTTTTCAAAATTGTTCTGTCATCATGCCTGGCCCTCGCGATGTTCTCCATCTTAACTATTTGCGCAAGGAGGAGTTGATCTATGAATTAACTATCAGAAATATGCAATCTGGAGGCACGGTTGCGGTAGACACAAATAAGCTTAGAGAGTCCCTTGATTTGCCCATTTCCATCCCCACTTTGGGAGAGAAAGAAATTGACGACTCTCTTTCCACGATCACTGACAATACTACTGATCTAGCATCTGTAGTTAGTTTTTTTGAAGAAAATGATCCTTCTCCTAATCAAATTAAACGTGTGCAAGCCAGGTTATTTCATTTTTCTAATAGAGTTAACGATCTGTTGTCTCTGAAGTTGAATGACGTTCAGAGGAAGGACGCTAGTGTGGTTCTCGAAAATCTTTCTGAATTGTCCGGTAAGGTTACCCAATTGTTAACTGGGGAAGTTCCTCCCAAAACTGATCAACCCACTACGGTGAATGTAGGTAGCGAGGAAGAGCCTCCCAAGCGAGAGGTCAATAGGAAAACCGTTGGAGCTCAAACAATCTCTGCCCCATTGGACAACGAGTCTGAACGCCGTACCTCGTTGAATAATGTACGTTCTGAATTAACTTCTTTGCCACTTAAACCTTTACCTACTATGCCACCTGGGTTCAGCAGCTTGCCTCATCCATTAGCAATGTTGCTCAGAGGTATCTCCAAGTTTTCTGTTAATACCACCAGTGAAGTAATTTCATTCTTAAGGTTTTTAGTTGAGTTTCAGGACCATGCTCTTGTTTTTTCTCTTTCTCCATGTCAAACTTTGCAGATAATTTATCCTTATGCAATTGGTGTTCTCTCAGACAAAATAGTAAGAGCCATTGCCGAACAATCATCTATTGAAGACTACCACGCCCACTTGCTAGCTAACTTCATTCCGGCTAGGGCATGGTCCTCACTTACTCAGAAGTACTATTATCGTGTACAGCGGTTGGATGAAAACTTGGCAGATTTCATCCAAGATATTAAGTTCTATACTAGGGTGTTTGCTCTTCACTTCCCTGAAGATCAGATTGTACAGGCTATTGTGGAAGGTATTTCACCATCTTATAGGTCATGTTTGTGTTTCGCGGCGTGCCCGCAAAACTTCTCTGAACTTGAAGCATTGGCCGTCTCAGCGGAAGGAGTTAGATACGCCGATTCCTTGCGTGTCGCGAAAGAACCCCCTCCATCTTTTAGTAATCCTCGGCCTCCACCTCGCCGACCAGTCACACCTCGTAAATGTTATGCTTGCGGGTCGCCTGACCATCTTCGCAATAAATGTCTATTGGTCAAATCTAGTAGGGCAAATAATGGAGCTGGTTCATCACAAGGTTGTTTTAAATGTGTGGCTTTCTCACATATCGCCGAGAATTGCCCAAATTCAAATAGCACCCCCTCCTGCTCAACTTCGGGTTCAACTTCTACCAAAGTCACTAATAATAAGTGACTAGCGGCTTCGGCTGAGTCGACTAATTCAGCTTCCCAAGGCTCAGCCCCTGGTAAACAGGTCGAAAATTCAGGGAAAACTCAATCTTCAGATTTATCTTTTGAATGCCCCAAAGAATGTCTTAGGATTGCGGCGGATACCCCCGCACCTGTTCCTTTTCTTAAGATTGAATTAAATAATGAACTTGTAACAGCTCTTTTAGATTCAGGCAGTGTTTGTTCTATTATTTCGGCTCAATGGTATTCAAAATTGAAATCTATTTGTAAACTACCTGACTATGGCTCATCTCCTGTTCAATATGTTTCGGCTAATTCTTCTCCATTAGAAATTTCAGGCTCTTTACATGTCAAAATTCGTATTTTTAAATTTACATGGAAAATTAAATTGTTCGTGGCCAAGCACTTGTCTTACCCCATAATATTGGGAGCTGACTTCATTTCTCACACTGGTCTTGTGCTCGATCTTCAGAGTAGGTCGTGCACTTTCAAATTTGCGTCTAATTGTAAAATCGCATTATTGAAATGTAATTCTGCACCATGTTCATCTATTTCGCCTACCCAGGATGAGATGTTGTTAGACATTTGACATCTACCTGAGGAGCAGGCTGATAGTATTCGTAAGTTGTGTCAGTCGTTTCCAGAGGTGTTCTCTGATACTCTCGGTGTTACTGACCTTATTGAATACAAAATTGAAGTCACGGATTCGATTCCGGTCCGTTTTCCACCATGTAGGCTATCTCCACCTAAAATGAAGGCTCTGAAAGAAATCATTGATCAAATGTTGAAGGATGGTATTATTAGGCCCTCTAAGTCGGCGTATTCTTCACCTATTTTTCTAGTCCCGATACCCCAAGGGGGCTTCAGGCCTGTCATTGATTATAGGGCTCTCAATCGGAAGGTGGTGTTACAATCTGTGCCCCTTCCTGACCTTCATTCTTGTTTTTCATGGTTTCGTAAGGCCAAGTTCTTCACCATCTTGGACCTGAATCAGGCCTACAATCAAATTCCCCTAGCCGAAGAGTCTAAACACCTTACAATGTTTGCCACGGATTGGAATTTGTATGAATACAACCGCATGCCTTTCGGGCTCCCCACGACGTCGAGACCCATGAACCGGTCGATAGTTCATCACCTCCCGAGTCCATACTATCTGAGGTTAATGCCATCTTAACAGATGCTCCCATGCTCTTTAGGGACATTGAGAAATACTAACGTGAAGATCCGACGCTGGCTCCGATAATGGAAACCCTTTCTTCTGGGGAACACGTCGTCCCTTATGTACTGAGGAATGGTGTTTTATGTTGCCCTTCGAGGCATGATAAGATGATGAAAGATGTCGTTCCAGCTGTCACCTATGATCTTTATGTACTACCATGGGACCCCATTAGGGGGCATCTAGGCATCTTTAAAACTCGTGAACAGATTCGTGAAAGGTTCATCTGGAAGGGTATGGACGGTGAAATCCGTGAACTAGTAAAGGCTTGTAAATCCTGCTTGCTTAGTAAACCAACCATGTCCACCAAGGTAGGCCTGTTGTCGTCTCACCAAGCGTCGCGCCCTATGTAACGCCTGTATATTGAATATGTAGGACCCTTGCCCCTAAGTTGCCAACAAGTTCATCTTTGTATGTGTAGATGGTTTTACAAGATTTTCCTGGTTATTTCCGACTAAGCTGGCTACCGCTCAGTCCACCATTAGTTGTCTAAATTCTATCTTTGCTTCTTTTGGTCCGTGTCAATATATTGTGTCTGATAATGCTAAGGCTCTTACATCTAATCTATTGGGTAAATTCTGCTTTGACATGTCCATCTCTCATGTGACAACTTCTGCTTATTACCCTCAACCATCTCTGGCTGAACGGGTTAATCGTAATCTCAGGTCCGCGCTTATTGCCTATCATGATAATAGAATTAAAAAGATAAGCCCATGTCCTGGTATGCCTCGAGGTGCCGTAGCTCTTTTCAGGTAAAGGTAATGTTTGTTGTTTAAAGGGCCTAACATGCAGGTCATCGATCTCTGATGGTATAATATGAGAAAAAATAAATAATGTATTAAAATGTATCCACTGACTAGGAATTAAACACGTGATAATGATGAGGAAAAGTATTATGAATTAAAAATAATCATTTCATTTAATTCGCATTGCCCTATGTTGCAATAAAATGAATTAAAAATAGATTTTAAAAATAATATTGAATAAGGCATTGCCTTTAAAGTGAAATTATTAATTTTATTTACATTAAAACTCACACCATATTCTAATAAACATAGCTAAAACATAGTCAAAAGAAAACTGAGTTTACAACAAAATAAGAACAAGTAGAATATTTACTTTTATTCACGATAAAACAGGTCACTATCCCTCATAAAACAGGTGACAAGGCCTGCTGACTGCACGTCATCTCGTAAAATGATTGTTGTTTAAAGGGGCCTAACAGCTAGGTAATCAGTCCCTAATGGTACGAGGTGCACCAAATGCAAATTAAAACTTCAGAATTTATCCAGTGACTAGAATCTAAAACGAATGGTGATGAGAAATGATCGTGAAACAAAAACAATCAGTGGATCCAATTTAGAATGTCTTAATCATTGGGATGATGCTTATTATCTAAAGGGGTTCAAAATCCAGGTCATCGCCCCTCCACAATGGTACTAATCACTAGTAAAGCAGAACCATGGTGTTTCTCCTACAGTGGTACTAAACAGAGCTAACGTAGACTGATGGTGTTTATCGCATGGTGGTACTAATCACAGGTAATATACCGTAGACCCATGGTATGTCACACACATATGCACCACTCGCAATTAACACAAACCCATGGCGTTCCATACATAGCGGCACAACTCACAAGCAACGCAGACCCATGGTACTCCTCACATACTGGGACTATTCACGGGCGCCGCTATTCCCGTGGTGTTCCTCACCTGGAGGAACTAATCACAGACCACGTATACTCATGAGGTTACTCACATAGTGGTACTAATCACCACGGTGTATCGTACATTATGGTAACCCCCACAGGCAAAACAAGCCATGGTGTTCCTTACATAATGGTACTACTCTCAGGCAACGCAGACCAATAGTTTTTTCCAAATACTGGTAAAAATCACGGGGTCAGCTAGACCCGAGGTGTTTCTCATATAGTAGTACTAACCACAGGCAACGTAAATTCGTGGTGTTTTTCATAAAGTAGTACTACCCACAGGTAACACAGACCAATTCTGAACACAGTGGAACCGACTATTGCAATGCACATGATAACCTATATTATGAAGATGATGATGATGCTTGGTGTTTTAAGGGGCTTAACATCGAAGGTCATCGGCCCCTAATGGAACGAGATGAATAACATGATATATGACAGTTAAAATTGTGCCGGGTGGTACACCCACACGCCGCTAATTCGAACTTTCCGCCAGTTGAAACTCCTCTACTGGTGGAAGTCTGAACTTTATCTACTGTGTTAATTTTCTAGTTTCTCAGAAGATGTCACTACTTGTAAATTTTGAAGTTTCTGAACTGGGTCGTTTTCGATGTATTTTTGTTTTGCCTGTAGTAAGAAGTGTGGACATTCTCTTCCAGACGGCACTACTGGAGAAATACAATTATACACCCTAGTGCGAAGTGAAAGAACTATGTTTTTGAAGAAATTTTGTGTTCATAAGTTTGTTCTTTGTTAAATTTCTTTCAGTTATTGTTTATGTTGGCAATATTAACCCCTTCCTTCCACCAGGTTTGAATTTAGCCAATCCCGAATTTCTTTAATTAATTTATGACCAATCTGGTATATCTTCTTCAACTTGGATATGTTGCTTAACCCTAGCCAATAAAATTCTTGTGGGAGGGTGTTCTCATTCCTGAAACGCCTCGAACTTTCCGCGAGAGTATATAAACTGCTGATTTTCGGGTCTCCGCGCCACTTCAGTAACATCTTTCAGTGTGTAAAATACGTAGCAGGGGGCGGGAAGCGCCTCTTTCTTCGGGCAGCAGTTCATCCACAAGGTAATGGCCTTTTAATAACTTCTTTTCTTGCTAGCTCAGCAGTTTAACTCTCGGGGCAGGTCCGAAGCCTTTTACCATGTAACTTTCCCTTAAGATGTAAAGACACTCGGTATCAATTCTATCTGTTTAAACTATAAATTGGGATAGAGAGTGCTTAACCCTCTCGAGCTCCCACTCATATTGCTTTGAGGTGAACTTATTTTCTCAACAGTTTCTTCCATTCTAGCGTAATGTAAATTGTCTTCTCATATAAATCACCTCTTTAGTATGGGATTAGCCCTTGCATTAACGGCCTAGTGCCAAGTGGGTTTTAAACAAAATGTATTAGGAGTGCAGCTTCGCCTCCTCTCAAGTTGGTATTTTAGAGGCCAGGTAATTATCCTGTTTCTTTACTTAGTAGGCCTCAGTAGGTTGGGTATTTTACCCCTGTTTTCATGTCCTGGGAGGACAACTTGAAAGTGGAGTTTGGTGTGGCCTTTGATAGGCTCGAACTTAAGAGCAGGTAGCTCTTTCTTAGATTTTGTTTCTGCGCGCCTCGAGGAGGCTTTACGGTGTAATTGGGATCAAGTGCTCCTGGGCATGATTGGGGTCTTCTGCCCCTTTGTTGAATTGTGTATATTGTAAAGTTGGGCTTATAGCTCAAGAACTGTGTGTCTGGCTCTCGGAGCCCAAATCCTGTAATCATTGTAATTGTACATTTTCGAATTGTGATTCGGCTACTGAGTACCTGTTCTATTTGTTATTTCTTAATCTTTAAAAGAAAATATAACCTTGTTAAATTTTATCTTAACTTTAATTTCGTATTTTGGGACCTGTTCACCCCCGCACCTTCTTTCACCTCTGCACATCCACGATACTCCGTAACAAAAATTTTAAAAAGTATCCACTGACTAGTGTTTAAAAAAATGGTGATGGGGAAAAAAGTGGGTGAGATTAAAACAATCAGTGGATCTAATACGCAATGCCTTATTTCCTTTTAAAATAAGAGAACATACAGGAAAACTAAGGAATAGGGCATTGCCTGGTAGTACATAATTTACGTAAGACGTTAAAATAACGCATTAAAATACGCAACACAAACTAAAATGAAATCAATGGGATAAAAGCGCAAGTCACACAAAAAAGAAAACAACAACAACACTAGTACAAAGGACATTATCACACACGATAAAACAGACCACTACACTCCATAAAGCGGATGACGAGGTCTGCTGACTGCTCGTCATCTCCCAAGATAAGGGAGATTGTACTCGGAAGATTAAGAATACGGCGCAGATCGACCTGGTCCACACACTCCGTAAGGTATTCCACACATTATGGTACTACTCACAGGTAATGCTCACATGTAACACAGACCTATGGTGTTACTCACATAAGTGGAACATGAACGGTCGGTTTAGCAGGCTAAGTCCAGCGGACATAGACCAAAAGTTGTTGCACGTGGAGCAGCTTCCTTATTTATCTATATAAATAAAGTCGTTTCGTGTGCATTGAATATTTTGGCGACAATTTCGTACATCTATCGCTTTAAGGGGTAATAATGACCATCTACTTATGTTTAGCTTAAGTTTTCTGAAAGTCCCAAATTTTACCCCCCGCCCATCGCCAAAAATGAAGATTACGGTACAATCGCCCAGGCAAGACAAAAAATTTAAATTAGGCAAAAATATACGTTTTAGCCTGTAACCGACGGATAGCTTCCAAGATCTTTAAATTTTTCACTTTATATCCCGAAGAATATTGATATCTGGAGGTAAGTTTAATTACGGTGCAGGCATTCATTTCGAGGTATTTCGCGGCTCAACGGTAAGTCATATCACAAAACGGAAAGCTGGCGATGATGATGATGATGCTTGTTGTTTAAAGAGACCTAACATCGAGGTCATCGGTCCCTAATGGTACGAAATGAAATAACAAAAAATTGAAATTCATCCACTGACCAAAATAAAATATAAATATATAATGAAGAATGAATGGATGGACATGAACCCAACAAAAAAAAGGTGGATCAGACTCAAAAAAAAAAAGATAGTAAATAATAGAATTACTGACCAAGGGACCACTCATAAAGCACAATGATGCTTGATGTCTAAAGGGGTGCAAAATCCATGTCTAAGGCCCCACAGAATAGTACATATCGCAAGTAAAGTAGAACCAAGGTATTTGTCATGTTGGGGTACTAATCAAAAGTAGCGAAACTCACGGTGTTCCACACAAGATGGTACTACTCACAAGTATTGTACTTCGTACAAGTAACGCAGACCTATGGTCTTTCTCACACAATGGCGCCACTCAGAGCCAAAGCAAACCGATGAATCCTCACCCAGGTGTACTAGGCACGGGTGCCGGTCCCACGGGCCCCGTTGTTTTTCCTCACATTGTGGATAATAATCACAGGCAACGCAGACCCACGGTGTCGCTCATACATTGGTTCAACTAACAGGCAACGCCCAGAACCGCGGTGTTGCTCACGTGGGTACGACGCGCGGGTACTGGAAACCCCCCGGCCAGGCTGCTACTAATCACAAACCCATTTCGTACCTAATATAGTGGTACAACTCACAAGTACAGGCAACCCATGGTTTTATAAAAGATTTTATAAAACATTACGTCAGAGATAGACCTATATAAAAAGCCATAAATCTTCGTCCTGTCACTTCAGTTCACACCGACAACACGACGATGTTGGTTCGCCGCACGATACGGAGCCAGCCTGCAGGGCAGTGACGTGCTACTTGTGGAGCATACAATAATTCCGGCATTACGATCAAAAGTGATGATGATGATGATGCTTGTTGTTTTAAGGGGCCTAACATCGAAGGTCATCGGCCCCTAATGGTACGAAATGAAAGAACATAAATTACAAAGGCATCCACTGACCAAAATAAAAAATAAAAAATGTCATGAAGAATGAATGGATGGACAGGAAGCCAAGAAAACAGAAAACAAACAAACAAAAACAAAAACCAGTGGATCGGATTCAATAGAGAAAGAAAATAACATTATTACCGACCAAGGAGCCACTTATAAAGCACAAAGATGCTTGGTGTCTAAAGGGGGTGCAAAATCCATGTCTAAGGCCCCACAGAATGGTACATGTCGCGAGTAAAATAGAACCATGGTATGTGTCATGTTGGGGTATTAATCAGAAGTAGCGAAGACTCACGGTGTTCCACAAAACATTATACTACTCACAAGTAATGCAATACGTACAAGTAACGCAGACCTAAGGTGTGTCTCACACAATGGCCCAACTCAGAGTCAACGCAAACCGAGAAGGTTCCCCACCTAGGTGTACTAAACACGGGCGCCGGTATTCCCGTGGTGTTCCTCACATAGTGGGTACTATTCACAGGCAACGCAGACCCACGGTGCTGCACATATAGTGGTACAACTCATAGGCTACGCCCAGACCCGCGGTGGTGCACATATGGGTACGACGCACGGGTACTGGAATCCACCAGGCCAGGCTTTTTACTGCAACGAATCACAAACATATTTCGTACCATGTTAGTGATACTACTCGCAAGTACATGCAACCCGTGGTGTTCCCCGCATGATGGTACGAATCAAGAGTAGTTTCATGGTTCTAATTCATTCATCCCTTGGTCGCCCCTTTTAGTCGCCTCGCACGACAGGCAGGGGATACCGTGGGTGTATTATTCGTCAGCCTCCCCCACCCACAGGGGGTGTGTGTTTGGTCCGCGAGAGGTATTTTATTTCCCTCAAGTCCGCCGACAAGCCGGTTAGGACCCCCCTATCCGCCACCTGGGACGTGCCACGTGGGAGTATCACCTCTCCCCCTGCTACGCCTGCGTAGCAGGTTCGTGGACCCACGGGGGATAAGGAGAAAAAAAAAAGAAGGGATCCGTCACTTCGAAAGATTAGTAACAGACGAAGAAAGGCAAGGGCCACGAAAGGCGTGAAATGAAAGACTCCCTAGGCCTCGAATACTCTAATACCGTCGGGGTCGGAAAAGAACAAGAGTTGACCAAGGGAGGTCGGATAGGAAGGACGAAAGTGAGGAGCATGGTACAAGTAAGTGGAAGCAATGTCAAAATCAGGTACGGGCCCCGTGGTCGCCAATCCACACTCCCAAGTTGAGAGCCCCTTGGGCCCCTTTTAGTCGCCTCTTACGACAGGCAGGGGATATCGCTTGTGTGTTCTACACGTGCGTCGCCCACCCGCAGGGGGTACGGACAGCTGAATTCTAAATATGAAGTTCGGTAGAATTAGACACAGTAGTTTTCAAGTTATAGATAGACAGACATACATACAAACAAACAAACAAACATCCGTTCAGTTTGGAGTGATCTACAACATTGGTCCTATGACTTTTTGTCGTCTCTCTCTCTCTCTCTCTCTCTCTCTCTCTCTCTCTCTCTATCTATCTATCTATCTATCTATCTATCTCTTATACGATAGATTTGGCTGTATTCCTGGATTGTTCGCGAATTTTGTGCTTTTTACACATGCATTACGCAGTTTGGCACACTTGTAGGAAAGAAAGAGTCATCGAAATTGGCACACACATTGACACGACCAGGATTTCCACCTAATAATGTGAATAATAAAGTAAAAATGTATCCATATGTCACCAAATTCAAACATTGTAACTCAACCGAACCCAAAAATATAGGAGATACGAGAAAATGTTTTAAGACCAAACATGTAGAGACACAAAAGGGTGCCTGATAGTGCAAACCGTTTGTTGTTATGATGTACCGTTTAGGAGCAGTAAATCTCGAAATGAAGGTCTGCACTTACAAACGTGCCTCTGCTTGTCTGTCATCTATATAAATAAAATCGCAACCACCGTGTGTCTGTACATTAACTATTTTGGCGAAATTTTCGTAAAGCTATTGCTTTAAGGGTTAATACTGACCATCTACAGCAGATATTTTTTGCTGTAGTTTCCTGAAATTCATGAATTTTACCCACCCCTCCTGCCCAAAATCAAAATCGCGGCACAATCCGTCAGGACGAGCCAGAAAATTTAAATTGACATTTAGTATCCACAGAAACAGTGTTTTTACTATCACGCAATATACACTGACTGAGCAAATGTCATGGGATAGCGGAGCACTGATGCGCAGGTGTGTTGTCTGCGCACCACACGCCCCCTGTGCCAGCGGCAGTTGTATAGGAAACCTTGTGAGCGGTGGCTGTGCATGTGACAGGTGTAACATGAAACGTCGTCGTGAGCTGACACCGTTCGAACAGGGTATGGTGGTCGGTGCTCGACGGATGGGAAGTGCGATTTCGGAAGTGGTGCGGGAATTTGGCTTCACACGATCAACCGCGTCAGGGTGTATCGTGAAGGGTTGAATGAGGCGAACGAACGGCCGTCCAGCCACACTCAATGAACGTGACCGGTGACATCTGAGACGGATTGTCAACAGTGACAGACGGGCAACCGTGCAACAAATCACGGCTCAATTCAACACAGGCCGTGCTAAACACGTCTCCCAGTCGACAATCCGTAGGAACATGGGTTCTATGGGGTATGGGAGCCGGCGCCGCACACGGGTGCCACTGTTAACCCAACGCCATCGGGCACAACAACGCACATTTGTCGCCAGTCACCAGGGATGGACACTGGAACAATGGCGTAACGTGATATGGTCGGACGAATCACGATTTCCACTGCACCATGCCGATGGCAGGCACCGTGTATGGCGCAGACCACATGAAACGATGGATCCCACCTGCATCGAAGGTGTGGTCCAGGGCGCTGGTGTCTCTGTTATGGTCTAGGGTGCATTTTTCTGGTATGGAATGGGCCCCGTAGTTGTTATGGAAGAGAATTTGAATGGTACGCGGTATGTTGAGCTGCTCGGAGACCATCTCCACCCATTTTTAGCCTTCCAGCGCCCAAACGGTTCCGCGGTGTTTCAAGATGGTAACACGCCGCCACATCGCTCCCACGTCACCCGGGAATGGTTCCAGGAACATGCAGCGGAGGTCCAACGACTGCCACGGCCACCCAGGAGCCCCGATATGAAACCTATCGAGCATAATTGGGATGTCCTGGAACGCAGGCTCCGTGCCTTGGATCCTGCACCCACGAACAGACCAGCATTGGCGGCTGCTCTGCAAACGATTTGTTGTCAGCTGCGTCCAGAGGACTACCAGGGACTTGTCGATTCACTTTCACGGCGTCTCACTACAGTTCGCAGGGCCAGAGGAGCCCCAAACGCTAGTAGGTGATTATCTCATGACATTTACTAAGTCAGTGTACAGGGCAATTCAAAATGATGGACCCGATTTCGTAAATGTATTCTATGGAATCTAATGAACATATCATACTGTGAGATGTACGTAAAGAAAGGCAAACTCTCAAAGTTAAGTTTAGATTTCATCCCACGTTGTTTGATTTTCCATACGTTTCGGCGTCGCAGACATAAAATGGTGCAAACTGCTAATATAAATCCTAAAAGTAAACAATAAAAAAAGTATTCGGGCAACGCATGGAGCAATATCTTATCAAGTTACGTTATTTGTCCTGTTTATAACGAGTACTGTTGTAAAGCACGGGTTCCGCAGTATGGAAATAGTGATGATGATGATGATGATGACGATGATGATTATTATTTTTATTGTTTTAATGGGGCCTAACAAGTAGATCATCAGCCGCTAATAGTATGAGGCACAATTACACAATAATTAAAACTTCAAATTGTATCCACTGACTGGAATCTAAAACGAATGATGATGAAAATTGACCATGAATCCAAAACGATCAGCGGATGCAATTCACAATGCCTTATTTAATGTGATGATTCTCGTTGTTCAAACTGGTCTAAAGTCCACGTCACTGGCCCCTGATAATGGTACTAATTACTGGTGAAGCAGAACCATAGTGTTCCCCATATAGTGGTACTAATCACAGGCAACGTAGACCCATGGTGTTCCTCATACAGTAGTACTACTCATAAGACCTATCTGAATACACGGGAACCAACACAATTTGTTGATGATGACGCTTGTTGTTTAAAGAAGCCTAACATCCGGGTCAACAGCACCTAATGGCACAAAATGAGACAAAATGTGAGGACAATTAAAAATCCATAATCCTCCACTGACCAGAATTCAAAACGTGAGGACGAAGAATGAATGGATATATATGAAGTTAAAACAATCAGTGGATCCGACCCGCAATGCCCGCCATTCCCAGAAACTAGCGTTAAACAATAGTGTACCGGGCGGTACACCTCCACGCCGCGAATTCAAATATTGCGCCAGTTGAAATCCCTCTACAGGAGGAAGCCTGAACTTTAACAAACTGTATTAACTCAATTGTTTCTCGGAAGATGTCTCTACTGTAAATTTTGAAGTGTTCTGAACTATGATGATGATGATGCTTGTTGTTTTAAGGGGCCTAACATCAAAGGTCATCGGCCCCTAATGGTACGAAATGAAAGAACAAAAATTGTAAAGGCATCCACTGACCAAAATAAAAATAAAATATGGCATGAAGAATGAATGGATGGACAGGAACCCAACAAAACACAAAACAAGCAAACAAAAACAAAAACCAGTGGATCGGATTCAATAGAGAACGAAAATAACATTATTACCGACCAAGGTACCACTTATAAAGCACAATGATGCTTGGTGTCTAAAGGGGGTGCAAAACCCACGTCTAAGGCCCCACAGAATGGTACATGTCGCGAGTAAAATAGAACCATGGTATGTGTCATGTTGGGGTATTAATCAGAAGTAGCGAAGACTCACGGTGTTCCACACAAGATGGTACTACTCACAAGTATTGTACTTCGTACAGGTAACGCAGACCTATGGTGTTTCGCACACAATGGCGCCACCTACAGCCAACGCAAACCGATGAGTTTCCTCACCTAGGGTACTAGACACGGGTGCCGGTCCCAAGGGCCCCGTGGTGTTCCGCACATAGTGAGTACTAATCACAGGCAACGCAGACCCACGGTGTCGCTCATATAGTGGTACAACTCACAGACTACGCCCAGACCCGCGGTGTTGCCCACATGAGCACAACGCACGGGTACTGGAATCCACCAGGCCAGGCTTTTTACTGCAACGAATCACAAACATATGTCGTACCATGTTAGTGATACTACTCGTAAGTACATGCAACCCATGGTGTTCCCCGCATGATGGTACGAATCAAGAGTAGTTTCATGGTTCTAATTCATTCATCCCTTGGTCGCCCCTTTTAGTCGCCTCGCACGACAGGCAGGGGATACCGTGGGTGTATTATTCGTCAGCCTCCCCCACCCACAGGGGGTGTGTGTTTGGTCCGCGAGAGGTATTTTATTTCCCTCAAGTCCGCCGGCAAGCCGGTTAGGACCCCCCTATCCGCCACCTGGGACGCGCCACGTGGGAGTATCACATCTCCCCCTGCTACGCCTGCGTAGCAAGTTCGTGGTGTTCTGAACTATGTCTATTTCGATTTGTATTTGTTTGCTCTGTAGCAAGAAGTGTGGACGTTCTCTTCTAGATGGCACTACTTAAGAACTATAATTATGCACCCTAGAGCGAAGTGAAGGAACTTTTTCTTTTTTTGAGGAAATTTGGTATTCATAAGTTTGTTCTTTGTTAAATTTCTTTCATTCATTTCTTGGGTTCGCAGTATAACACTTCTCTTTCCGCCAGTTTTAAATTTAGCCAATCCTAAATTTTCTAAATTAATTTTCCACCAATCCTAGATTTCTTCCTCAGTTTTGACCTGTAATATTTAGCCGACCAATAAAAGTTTGCGGGCGGGTTGTTATCGTTCATGAAAGGTCTCGAATTTTCCACGAGGGTATAAAAAGTGCTGATTTTCTTGTCTCTGGGCCAATTCAGTAACATCTCTCTTAGTGTGTGATTATGTAGCAGGGGGCGGGAAGCGGCTCTTTCTTCGGGCAGCAGTTCATCAACAAGGTAATGGCATGTTAACATCTTCATTTCTTGCTAGCTCAGCAGTTTTAACCCGCGGGGGAAGGTTCGAATCCTTTCTCATGTCAACCTTGCTATATTCATGTAAATTAACCGCAATTTGGGATAGAGAGTGCTTAACCCTCTCGAGCTCCCACTCATGTTGTTTTGAGGTGACTACGTTTTCATACCCGATTTCCTTCTTAGTGTAATAAATTATTCTTCTACGAATCACCTACCTAGTATGGGATTAGCCCCTGTATAACTGGCCGAGTGCCACCTAGGTTTTAAGAAGTTTCATGCAGAAGTGCAAGCTACGCCTCCAGTCAATTTGGTTTCTTGGGCCATTTAATTAACCCAGAGTTTGTTTTCTTCATGTGAAGGCCCTGTAGGTTGGGTACAAGATACCCCTGTTTCACTGTATGTGTGCCTTAAGGGCAGTTAGGAATGAAGTTTGTTGTAGCCTTTGATAGGCTTGTAAAATTGAGAGCGGGTCTGCTCTTTTCCTCTTAACATTGTAATTAGGAGCAAGTGCTCATCGTACTTAGGGGTTTTCTGCCCTTTAGCTATTATGGTGGTGAGCTGAGAGCTCAGAAATTAATCTTGGGGCTCGAAGCCCAAATCTTGTAACAATTGTAATTTCTTAACTTGTTTTCCTGCTACTTGGTACCTGTTACTCTGTTGTTATCGGTTGATTTTTAAAAGAAAATATAACCTTTGTTAAAGTTTTAAATTAACTTTACTTTTGTAGTTGAGACCTATTCCACAGCCCGCACCTTGTTTCACCTCTAACTACGACGGATAACTCCGTAAAAAATTGTATTACTGACCAAGGGACAGCTTCTAAACCACAGTACTGAATCGATCATGCTTGTTGTCGAAACGGGTCCAAAATCGAGTCATCGGTCCCTCATAATGGTACTTATCGCTAGGAAAGTAGAACCATGGTATTTGTCATGTTGCGGTACTAATCAAAAGTGATGCTGCTGCTGATGATGATGATGATGATGCTTGTTGTTTTAAGGGGCCTAACATCGAAGGTCATCGGCCCCTAATGGAACGAAATGAATGACATGAGACATGAATATAAATTTTTAAAAATTATCCACTGACTAGAGTTAAAAAAGAATGGTGATGAAGAAAAAATGAGGGTGAGATTGAAACATTCAGTGGATCTAATACGCAATGCCTTATGTTCTATTAAAATAAGAGAAAATAAAGCAAACGAAGGAATAAGGCATTGCCCAGTAGTACAGATATTAACACATAATTTACGTTAGACGTTAAAATAACACATTAAAATGCGCAACACAAACTAAAATGAAGTCAATGAGATAAAAGCGCAACTGACATAAACAACACTAGGACAAAGGACATCATCACACACGACAAAACAGACCGCTATCCCTCAAAAAGCGGATGACGAGGTCTGCTGACTGCACGTCATCTCGCAAGATAAGGGAGATTGTACTCGGAAGGTTAAGACTACGGCGCAGATCGACCAGGTCCACACACTCCGTAAGGATGTGTACCACGTTAAGATGGTCGCCGCAGGTACACACCGGAAGGGGTTCTCCTTTCAGTAGATGGGAGTGCGTCAAGATACCATGGCCGATCCGAAGGCGACATAATACCACGGCTTCCCTCCGCGAAGCCCGAAGGGAAGTCCTCCATACCTTCGTTGTGCCTTTTATCGCTCTCAGCTTATTGGGAAGTGGAATGGCCTGCCACTCCATCTCCCAATGAGACATAACCAGATGTCTCAGCTGAGAGCGAATATCACTTGCTGGAACCTTGAAAGGCAACGGGGGCAGTGTAACTGCCTCCTTGGCAGCCTGATCTGCTAACTCGTTTCCCTCTATGCCCATGTGGCTGGGGAGCCACACAAACGTAATTCTGGTGCCGGCATCCGAACACCCGGCCAGCAGGTCCTGGATCCGCTGCACCAGAGGGTACCGAGGGAAACGGGTAGCAATAGACTGAAGCGAACTCAAGGAGTCAGTACACACGAGAAAGTGTCGGCGTTCATTGTACAGTGCGTACCGCAGAGCTCCACAGAAAGCATAAAGTTCCGCTGTGTACACACTACAGGTTTCCGAGAGAGCAAAAAGAAACCGATCACTTCCGACAACGAACGCACAGCCCACCTTCGTATCTGTCCTTGAACCATCCGTGTAAACGACGACTGAACCTGGATAGCGGTCAACAACGTACAGGAAGAGCCTCTGAAAAATCGAAGGGTCGGTGTTTTCCTTTGGGCCAGTGTGCAGATCCAGGATTACTTCAGGTCGTCGTACGACCCACGGAGGTACCCCACTTGGTTGTCTGACAAGGCAAGGAACCGAAGGTACGTCAAACAATTCGGAAACGCTATCCAAGCGTAACCCAACCGGCTGCGTCGCTCGAGGACGAGCAGCGTACAGCAAACGGTTGCCATTGTTGAACACGCAAGGATAGCTTGAATGAAGTGGCATCTGTCGCAAATTTGCAGCATACAAAAGAAGCATTTGCTGGCGCCTCAGGTGTAAAGGCGGCACACCAGACTCAGCGAGCAGGCTAGCGATGGGGCTAGTACGAAAAGCTCCCGTCGCCAACCTAAACCTGCTGTGGTGAATACTGTTCAGCTTCGCAAGAACGCTTGGTCTTGCGGAGCCATATGCTGCACTGCCGTAGTCTAACCGGGATAAAATGTGTGCCCGATAGAATCGCAGGAGCACCGTGCGGTCAGCCCCCCAAGAAGTGCTGCTAAGAAACTTCAGGATATTAAGCTTCCTAGTGCATTGCACTTTTAAATGCCGCACGTGTGGCTCCCACGATAATTTACTGTCAAAAAGGAGCCCAAGAAATCGGTAAGTGTCAACAACTGGAAGAACGACGTTGTCTAAATAAAGCTCACGATGGGGGTGAAGAATACGTTGACGACAAAAGTGGACAACAGAGGTCTTTGCGGCAGAAAACCGAAAGCCATGTTCTAAGGTCCACTGCTCCACCCTCCTAATAGCGTGTTGTAATTGTCGCTCTGCGACTGCCATATTACGCGAGCTATAGTGCAGAGCAAAATCGTCCACATATAGCGACGGTATAACAGCTGGACCAGCAGCAGCAACAATACCGTTGATGGCAATCGCGAACAGAGCGACACTAAGGACCGATCCCTGATGATGATGATTGTTGTTTAAAGGGGCCTAACATCTAGGTCATCGGCCCCTAATGGTACGAAATGAGACGAAATGAAATGACATATTAAAAGTCTAAAATTCTCCACTGACCAGAATTCAAAAATGTGACAACGAAGAATGAATGGATGGACATGAATTTAAAACAATCAGTGGTTGCGACCAGCAATGTCGCACAGGCACATAAACGGACGTGACAATATCGTATTACTGACCAAGGGACTACTGCTATAGCATAACACTGAATCGATTATGCGTGCAGTCAAAAGGGGGTCCTAAATCGAAGTTATCGGCCCCTCATAACGGTACTGATCGCTATCAAAATAGAACCATGGTAGCTGTCCTGTTACGGTACTAATCAAAAGTAGCAGAGACTTGCGGCATTCCACACATTATTGTACTACTCAGAGCTTATGAAATTCGACATTTAATACAGACCTATGTTTTCCCACTTTGCGGCGCCATTTACAGGCAACGCAAACCTATGGTGTTCATCACAGAAGAGTACTAACCACAGGGACCTCTCCCTATCCCGTGGTGTTCCTCATATAGTGGGTACTAATCATAGGCAAGGCAGAACCATGGTAGCTATCATCCCATGGTCCTGCTCATATGGTGGTACTATTCACAGGTACTGCAAAAGCCGACCGCGTGGTGCTCCTGTGTGCTACTAATCACAAACCAATTTCGTAACTAATGTAGTGGTACTACGCACAAGTAAAAGCAACCCTTGGTGTTCTCCGCGTGGTGGTACTAATAACAAGTAGTTTCATGGTTCGAATACAATCATCCCTTGGTCGCCCCTTTTAGTCGCCTCTCACGACAGGCAGGGGATACCGTGGGTGTATTATTCGTCTGCCTCCCCCACCCACAGGGGGTGTGTGTTTGGTCCGCGAGAGGTATTTTATTTCCCTCAAGTCCGCCGGCAAGCCGGTTAGGACCCCCCTATCCGCCACCTGGGACGCGCCACGTGGGAGTATCACCTCTCCCCCTGCTACGCCTGCGTAGCAGGTTCGTGGGGACCGATCCCTGTGGGACTCCATTTTCTTGTACGTGGTATTGCGAATATGTCCTCCCTACTCGGACACGGAATAGACGGAGGGACAAGAAATTCGCAACAAACGCCGGCAAGTTACCTCGGAATTCACACTGATGCAGGACTGAAAGGATACCATATGGCCATGTGGTGTCGTAAGCCTTCTCTAAGTCAAAGAAAACAGCCACCAAGTGCTGTTTGCGGAGAAACGCATCCTGGATAGAGCTTTCCAGGCGTACCAAGTGGTCAGTGGTGGATCGAGCGGCTCGAAATCCACATTGGTACTCGGACAAGAGTCCTTGTTTCTCCAGACACCACACAAGTCGGCGATTAACCATCCTCTCAAACAGCTTACACAGGCAGTTTGTAAGGCAAATCGGTCGGTAACTTCCTGCATACTTAGGATCTTTGTCAGGCTTGAGGACAGGAATAACTATGCCCTCTCGCCACTGAGACGGAAAATCACCCTCCATCCAGATTCGGTTGAACACACGAAGGAGATATAGTAAACTATCATCGCTAAGGTGTTTCAACATCTGGTTGTGGATGTTGTCCGGACCAGGAGACATGTCCTTGCAAAGCGCTACGGCGCTGCGGAGTTCCCACTCCGTAAAGGGAACGTTGTAGTCCTCTGAAGCTTGAGAGGCGAAACTAAGGTGAGAACGTTCCGCCTCCCGCTTCAGAGCGAGGAAGTCAGGATGGTAATTCCCGGAGCCAGATACATCCGCGAAATGACTAGCGAGATGGTCAGCAATCAGGAGGGGTTCAGTGACGATGTTGCCTGCAATGGAAATTCCCGGTACAGAAGATGATCCTTGGATACCCGAAATACGTCGAAGCTTAGTCCACACTTGAGATGATGGAGTATGTGACGTCATAGACGACACATATCTCTCCCATGAAGCCTTCTTACTTTGGCGAATAAGAACTCGCGCCTTAGCGCGGAGTTTCCTAAATGTTACCAAGTTGGCCGCAGTGGGCTGTCTACGGTAATGTTTGTGAGCGCGACGGCGTTCTTTGATAGCTGCTGCGATGTCTTCGTTCCACCAAGGAACGAGCTTTCGGCGAGGAGTCCCCGAGTAGAACGGAATGGACTCCTCAGCAGCAGCAAGAATAACCTGGGTGATGTAAGTTATTTCCTCGCCGACGGTCCGCCTGATTTTGTCGTTAAAGACAGCTAGTGATGTGTACTTTGGCCAATCAACATGTTTAAAAATCCATCGAGGGGGAGCTTCGACGGATTTGTGGTTCAGCAAAGTAAGAATTATGGGAAAATTGTCACTGTCACAAGGATCGTCGTGTGTGTTCCACCGAAACAGCGGAACCAACGTTCGGCTGCACAGACTTACGTCTATGCGAGAATAAGCGCCGTAACGTACACTGAAGAGTGTTGGTTCCCCTATGTTCAAAATACATAAATCCAGCTCTGTTACTAATGTTTCCAGCTCTCTTCCCCGGGGGCAAGGCGATCTAGAAGATCAGTGACATCATTGATGTTAAGAGCCTCACCTGGTGGAAAATAAACATTACACACTGTAGTTATGACAGGCAGCGGTACGCGAACCGCTACTGCCTCCGGCGGGGTTCGTATTGGAACCTCCTCGCTGTAGGTATCACAACGGACAAAAATGCAAACGCCACCGGAAGCCCGGTGAGCATAATGTCGTTCTGTCGAGTATAGTCGAAAATTTCTCAGTACCGTATGATGACCAGGTCGGAAATTTATTTCCTGAATACAGACTATACTCGCCGAATACTCGCTAATGAGCTGGCGCAACTCGGCAAGATGCCTATCATAACCGTTACAATTCCATTGTAACAGTGCCATAATGTAAGTGTGGACTATTGTGGTTTAGGTTAGGAGCAGCGTAATGCCACCTAACCTAACCTACACTCACCTCCCCATCCGAAGATGGAGATTCATGCTCCACGTGCATCTCCCCGTCACTAGACGAGGTGAAGCATGCCTTCAATTTCTTCGACGTTGTTTTGGGATGGGGTTTCCTCTTACGAGGGGAGCGCGCAGGTCTTCTAGAAGGAAGACCCGCTGGCGTGGAATCAGGCCCTCCGGGTGGAGGGCGTGAAGCCCCATTCGTAGGAGAAGTGGAAGAACGCCTGTTAAGGTCGCTCTTCTTCCCCACAGTCGTTTCTTGTTGAGACGGGCTGGGAGGTGGTTTCCCAGCCCTGGTCGACGATGCCGCCTCCGCCGGCTTGGGCTCGGCTGTCGCCGACCTCGTGAGGGAAGGAGACGTTGTCTTCTTCCCCTTTTGTGCCGGCGTAGGATTCCTAGCCGGCACAGGTATATTTGTGGTCGAAGTCCGGGACGGACCCACCTTCGAGCTAGTTCTCTTTGACTTGGGCGCAGCGAACTTCTGGGCAGGTGTTCCAGTTGAAAATGAGAAACCTGGCAGGGACTGTGCTATGAAGCTGAAGTCAAGTGTCTTGGCCGGTGCATTCAGAGAATTAAACTTACGGTGCGCTTCCTGGTAGGACAGACCATCCAGGGTCTTTATCTCCTGGATCTTCTTCTCGCTCAGATAGGTCGGACAATTCCGATCCCGAGGAGAATGAAGACCAGAGCAGTTAGTGCACTTGAACGGAGGTGTACACTCCTCCGCGCCGTGAGCTACTTTCCCACATGTACCACACACTGACGGATTCGAACAAAGAGATACCATGTGTCCGAATCTCTGGCATTGATAGCATCGCATAGGAGGCTGGATGTACGGCCTCGCATCACAACGATAGGTTGTTACCTTGACTTTCTCGGGCAACACTGACAGTTTGAAGGAGACTATGAACGCACCCGTGGCAACGTCTTCACTGTTGACTTTGCGTGTGATACGCCGGTCGTGGGTCACGCCACCGTGCTTCATGTCTTCCATCAATTCATCGTCAGTGTTCAAGACGAGATCACGGTGGAAAATAACTCCACGAACCAGATTCAATGTTTTGTGCTCTTCCACTTTGACGGGGATGTCGCCAAAATGGTCGCACGTAAGCAATTGATCGGCCTGGAGCGCAGTACTCGTCTTCAGAAGCAAACCAACATTGCGCATTTTCTTCACGTCCGCAAGTTTGCCATATAATCCTTCGATGTACCTACTGAATAGTATGGATTTAACCAGCTTGAAGTCCTGCCCATCGGTTCTGGTAGCAACCAGGAACCTAGGGAAGCTGGATCCCAAATTTAATCGCTGCGCCTGTTCCCAAGGGGTTGTCCCCCTTAGAGAATCCAAAGTTAAAGACTTGGGTGGCGAACTACCCGAGGTTGCTGACGGACGTTGTTTCGACGCCATACCCGAAATCATCCTCCTCGAATGCCACCCACTCCGATCAGGGGTCTCTGTAGCCGAACCAAGCAGCCAAGGCAATACCCACCTGGTCATAGCAGGTATTGCCCGGGGTCCGATGTTGAACGATGCCTAATACGTGATGACTGAGGCAATGAGCACTAGGTTCCCTTCCTCCAGTCACCCGCAATAGCATGTACCCCATAGCGTGTACAGAGCACTAAATATAGAAAATATAAATAAAAATAATTAATAATAATATGCCTTCTGGCATTCGGCTGTGCGGGGACCTGCGTTGTCAGGCGGATACCTCTGCCCGGGTACATGACACTCCCACCCGCCGCGTCCTGGGTGGTTGCTGGCACGGGCTTTCGAGCGTAGTCGCACACATAGGAGTTCCATCGCCGAGCAGCACGCACATCAAAATGTTGAATGGTCTACATGTGACCCTCGGAAAAATAATAAAAAATAAGGAGGGGACCATGGCCACATAACCCTTTAAGTCGCCTTCTACGACAGGCAGGGATTACCTATGGATGTATTCAGCCTCTCCCATCCACAGGAGGTCCAACACATTATACCAAACCACAATCCATGTCCGCGCCAAGGTCGCCCCTTTTTGTCGCCTCTTACGACAGGCAGGGGATACCGCGGGTGTATTCTACATGTGCGTCCCCCACCCACAGGGGGTGGTACGAAATGAAATTACAACAAAAAATTCGAAAAAATCCACTGACCAAAATAAATAATAATGTCATGAAAAATGAATGGATGGACATGAACCCAAAAAAATAACAAAAACGAACAAGAAACAAACAAACAAAAGAACAGTGGATCCGACTCAAAAACGGTCGTAAATAATAGTATTACTGACCAAGGGACCACTTATAAACCACAGTCCTGAATCGATTATGCTTGATGTGTAAAGGGGTCCAAAAACCAGGTCTACGGCCCCTCAGTATGGTACAAGTCGCGAGAAGTAGAACCATGATATTTCTCGAGCTGCGGTACTAATCAACGGTAGCATAAACTCACGGTGTTCCAAGCATTAAGGTACTACTCACAAGTATTGTACGTCGTAAAGGTAACGCAGACCTATGGTGTTTCTCACACAATGGTGCCACTCACAGCCAACGCAAACCGATGAGGTTCCTCACCTAGGTGTACTAAGCACGGGCGCCGGCAATCCCGTGGTGTTCCTCACATAGTGGGTACTAATCACTGGCAACGCAGATCCACGGTGTCGCTCATATAGTGGTACAACTCACAGGCTACGCCCAGACGAGTGGTGTCGCTCACACGAGTACAACTCCCAGGCAACGCCCAGACCTGTGGTGTTGCACACACGGGCACGACTCACGGGTACTGGAAACCCACACTGAACCCCCCTCGAGTGCTACGAATCACAAAAATATTTAGTACCTAACAGAGTGGCACTACTCGCAAGTAAAAGCGACCGATGGTGTTCCACGCGTGATGGTACGAATCAAGAGTACTTTCATGGTTCTAATTCATTCATCCCTTGGTCGCCCCTTTTAGTCGCCTCTCACGACAGGCAGGGTATACCGTGGGTGTATTATTCGTCAGCCTCCCCCACCCACAGGGGGTGTGTGTTTGGTCCGCGAGAGGTATTTTATTTCCCTCAAGTCCGCCGGCAAGCCGGTTGGGACCCCCCTATCCGAAACCTGGGACGCGCCACGTGGGAGTATCAACTCTCCCCCTGCTACGCCTTCGTAGCACGTTCGTGGCTAATCAAAAGTAGCGGTGACTCGCGGTATTCCACACATTATGGTACTACTCACAGGTAATGTAATGCTCACATGTAACACAGACCTATGGTGTTTCGCACATTATGTCGCTATTTACAGGCAACGCAAACCTATGGTGTTTCTCACATAAGCGGATCAACCACAGGGACTCGCGCTATCCCGTAGTGTTCCTCAGATAGTGGGTACTAATGATAGGCAAGCCAGAACCAATGTGTCACTCACCCGTGGTGTCACTCATATAGTGTTACGAACCACTGGTACTGTAAAATGCATACTGAACACACTGTCGCTACTAATCACAAACCTATTGTCTGTTACATAGCGGTACTACGCGCATGTAAAAGCGACCCATGGTGTTCCCTGCGTGATGGTATTAATTACATGTAGTATCATCGTTCTAATTTGATTATCACTTGATCGCCCCTTTTAGTCGCCTCTTACGTCAGGCAGGGGATACCGTGGGTGTATTCTTCGTCTGTGTCCCCCACCCACAGCTGGTTGTGTGTTTGGTCCGCGAGAGGTATTTTATTTCCCTCAAGTCCACCGGCAAGCCGATTAGGACCCCCCTATCCGCCACCTGGGACGCGCCACGTGAGAGTATCACCACTCCCCATGCTACGCCAGCGTAATCGGTTCGTGGTCAACACAATTTAGCGCAGCGCATGGCACCTTGTTACACATTGGCATTAGTCTACGTAGTCGAGCGCCACCGCTCTCCGGTGGGATGAACAGGATTGTACTAATCACAGGCAACGTCCAGATCCATGGTTTTCCAGACATAATGGTAGTAATCGCAAGTAATGTCGACCCATGATGTTCCTCACGTATTGGTACTTATCACAAGTAATCTCATCGTTCCAATTCCACCATCCCTCGGTGGTCCCTTTCAGACGCCTCTTATGACACGCAGGGGATACTGTGGGTGAATTCTTCGTCTGCGTCCCCATCCACTTGGGGTGATATAAAGAGGGGTCCGGACCCACATTCATGTAATGTAATTTCTTCTTCTACGTGTCAGGAATGAGTCTTGAAAATTTGGCCTATCTTATAATTACAGCATGTATAGCGGGGTTATGATAGGAGTAGCCTGGCACAGGTTCGAAAAGGAAATGTTAGACTCAGCTATAGACCCGAGGTCGCTACATACATTTAAAACCTGCTGCAGAGATTCCCTGTGAGGCGGCCTCTGCCAGACAGAAGTGTGTATCTACTGACCAGACGCAAGCTGGTTCATCTCTACTGGTTTATTCTAGAGGGAGGCTCCGTTTAGATTGCAAATCGCTGCACTGAAAGACATGCATGCTCCGTTCCCCGTGACCTTATAGGGCTCCCTAGAGCGAGCTCAAAATAGCCAGTGAACACATATCGCACTCGTTCACCGCTTCATGACTTGCTGAAATAAGCTGCAACAAGAGTTGTTACTTTTTGAAACTAACAGCCACAGCTTCTATTGGTTTCATTCTTGGCCTACTGTACTTGTCTTATTCACGGGCCTTACAGTCTATAAGAATGTATAACAAAAGAAAAATAAATATCTTGAGAAGTACTAGAAATAAATATTAGTGGGTGGTTCAGCAAGCAGAGAAACTCGGAATGTTTCTTTAAATACGTACTAAGGCTGGGTCATAGTTCATGGCATCTACTTTGCCGGGCTCAGTGGCTCAGACAGTTGAGACGCTGGCCTTCTGACCCCAACTTGGCAGGTTCGATCCTGGCTCAGTCCGGTGGTGTTTGAAGGTGCTCAAATACGCCAGCCTCGTGTTGGTATATTTGTTGGCACGTAAAAGAACTCCCGAAGGACAAAATTCCGGCACCTCGGCGTCTCCGAAAACCGTAAAAGAATAGTAAGTCGGACGTAAAGAAAAATAACATTAAAAAATTATTATGGCATCTACTTATGTTTCGCATGAATGCGGAATCTACCAGGCAAATGGAAATACACAATGGGAGTGGGAAGCGTAAGGTGCAGTGGAATGTTGTTATTACTTAAATGGGCTTAACATCTACGTCATCGTCCCCTAATAGGGAACATGCATAATTTTCAAAAATATCTTTTTTGAAAAGTACACCAATGAAATAGTACGTAAACGTATTACAATGAGGTAAGTTGCCTTGTTTTCTACCGTTTAAAAAATGTTCAAAAGTGCTTTTCCGCAAGGCGAGTGAAACGGCCTCTGACGTAAGCGGCGCGCTGTGACGTCACGATCCAGTACCGCATGCAGCTCTACCAGCCATTGTACATCAGCCGTTACTAAGGGCCGATTGTTTATTATTCGTGATCGCGAATAACTTCAAAATGACAGAAGAAAGGTTCAAAACAACACAGTCAGACAATCTATCATATGTAGACGTCATCATTCTTGAAAAATAGTTACTTTTGTGGCCGCAGAAATTCGCGGATAAAAAGCAAGTTTGTAAGTGGCATCTTTTATATACGTGCAATGTATTGTAACTCATAGTATTAGGATAACAACGAACCTGGATAGAAATCACATCACTTTCAACATTTCCTTTTAGACTGATTCCCATAGAATAACATTACATTTTCGGGCTTTCAGCATTAGTAAAGTAAGAAATCGGATTTCAGCACTAACATAAACATATAGGTAGCATTATAGTACTAGTCCGCCTCTGTGGTGTAGTGGTTAATGTGATTAGCTGCCACCCCCGGAGGCCCGGGTTCGATTCCCGGCTCTGCCATGTAAGTTGAAAACAAATAGTACGAGGGCTGGATCGGTGTCTACTCAGCCTCGGGAGATCAACTGAGTAGAGGGGTTTCGAATCCTACCTCAGCCATCCTCGAAGTGGTTTCTCGTATTTTCCCACTTCTCCTCCAGGCACCTAAGGCCACGGCCGTTTCCTTCCCTCTTCCTTCTCTATCCATTCCGATCTTCCCATCCTCCAACAAGGCCCCTGTTGAGCACAGCAGGTGAGGCCACCTGGGCGAGGTAATGACCCTCCTCACCAGTTGTACCATCATACCCAAAGTCCCACGCTCCAGGACACTGCCCTTGAAGCGTTAGAGGTGAAATCCCTCGCTGAGTGCGAGGGAAAAGCCAAACCTGAAGGATAAACTGATTAAGATAGAAAGAAAGAAAGAAGGAAAGAAAGAAAGAAAAATCATAGTACTATAGGTCTATAATATATCATTCCCGAAAAAATACATATTTATGGTCGGGGCAACTGGCCTACCCACTTCCGGGGCCCATGAAAAAGAAACATTAAATATCTTGGTGGAGGGTAAAAGTTAAACATGATAAAGATAAAGATAAATATGACTTCATCCAGTTTTCACAAGTCGGGCTGAGTGGTTCAGACGGTTGAGGTGCTAGCCTTCTGACCCCAACTTGGCAGGTTCCATCCTGGTTCAGTCCGGTGGTAGTTGAAGGTGCTCAAATACGTCAGCCTCGTGTCGGTAGATTTACTGGCACGTAAAAGAATTCCTGCAGGACTAAATTCCTGCACATCGGCGTCTCCGAAAACCGTAGAAGTAGTTAGCGGGCGTAATGCCAATAACATTAATTACATTTGGCTTTTAACAAGTTGATCATATCACGCAAGAAAAGTGTGTTGGTGACATTTTAGTCGTTCAATACAGGAATGTCTTTGGGTACTGTGACTTTTACCTGTTTTTTTTCTCTATTTGCTATTTGCTTTACATCGCACAGTCACAGATAGGTCTTATGGTGACGATGGGACAGGAAAGGCCTAGGAATGAGAAGGAAGCAGCCGTGGCCCTAATGAAGGTACAGCCCCAGCATTTGCCTGGTATGAAAATGGGAAACTACGGAAAACCATCTTCAGGGCTGCCGACATTGGGGTTTGAACCCACTATCTCCCGGATGCGAGCTCACAGCTGCGTGCTCCTAACCGCACGGCCAACTCGCCCGGTATTTTTATCCTTCGGTTTATTGACTTGGCTTGTATACCCTAAAACTTAGGTTAAGTTGGATAATGTTTTAAACACCAACATCACTATTTTCACCTGTGTGCAATTATGTTATTTATTATTATTATTATTATTATTATTATTATTGTTCCGAGGCATCTGTGGAACAGCAGAGGTGAAAGAAGGTGCGGGGGTGAACGGGTCTCAAAATACGAAATTAAAGTTAAGGTAAAATTTAACAAGGTTATATTTTATTTTCAAAATTAAGAAATAGCAAGAATGGCAGGTACAGAGTAGCAAGGCAACAAAAGTACAATTACAGTATTTACAGGATTTGGGCTTCGAGCCCCGAACTCACAATTCTTGAGCAATTAGCCCAACTTTACCCCCAAAAACAAGATACAACAGAGGGGCAGAAAACCCCAATCATGCCCAGGAGCACTTGCTCCTCTTTACACGGTAAAGCCTCCTCGAGGCATACAACAACTCAATTTTTCAAGAAAGAGCAACTCGCTCTTAAAATTTAAGCCTATCAAAGGCCACACCAAACTCCACCCTCAAGTTGTCCTCTAAGGACATAAACACAGGGGTATGAATACCCAACCTACTGAGGCCGATTTAGTGAAGAAATAGAAATATTACATTGCCTCGACAATACCAACTAGAGAGGAGGCAACACTGCACTCCTAATACATTTTGTTTAAAACCTATTTGGCACTAGGCCGTTAATGCAAGGGCTAATCCCATACTAAAGAGGTGACTTTTAGAAGGAAACAATTTACATTACGTTAAGGAAGAAACGGTTGGAAAATAAGTGCACCTCAATGCAATATGAGTGGGAGCTCGAGAGGGTTAATCACTCTCTATCCCAATTTGTAGTTTAAAAAGATAGAATAGATACCAAGTGGTTTTACATTTTAGGGGAAAGTTACATGGTAAAACGCTTCGGACCCGCCCCGAGAGTCAAACTGCCGACCTAGCAAGAAAAAAAGTTATTAAGAGGCCATTACCTGGTGTTGAACAGCTGGCGAAGAAAGAGGCGCTTCCCGCCGCCTGCTATGTACTTTGCACACAGAATGATGGAACAGAAGTGGCTCGGAGACCCTAAAATCAGCAGTTTATATACTCTCGCGGAAGGTTCTAGGCGTTAGGGGAATGAGAACACCCTCCCACGAGGATTTTATTGGTTCATCAATAAACCCCCTACACAATACTAAAAAGAAACACATAATTGGTGGAAAATTAATTTAAGAAATTCGGGATAGGCTAGATTTAAAACAAGGGGAAAGAAGGGGTTAATATAGACAACTTAACCAATGACTGAGAGAAATTTAGCAAAGAACAAACATCTGAAATAAAAATCTCTCCAACAAAATAGTTCTTTAACTCCGCACTAGAGTGCACTATAGTTGATCTTCAGTAGTGTCCTCTAGAAGAGAAAGTTCACACTTCTTACTTCAAGCGAAACAAAAACACATCAAAAATGACACAGTTCAAAAATTCAAAATTTTCCACGTGGTGACATCTTCTGAGAAAGTAGAGAATTAATAGTGTAGATAAAGTTCAGACTTCCTCCAGCAGAGGAGTTTCAACAGGCGCAATTTTTAAATTAGCGGCGTGGAGGTGTACCGCCCGGTACAATTATAATTGAGCAATGTTAACTTATAAGACCCCAACAGACAAGCAATGGTTTTGTGTAGAGATATATATTTGTTAAATTCACGTTGTTTTCTTTCATGACGTACACGCCTATTTTTTATTATATTATAGAGTATTTAGCTATAGCCTAAATTTCTTTACAAATGTGAGCTCTTCAATAAAGACATAAATAACTGTCGCATGCCAAGATAAATTTGTATAATTAGAGCTGTCAATATGGTTCATAACCCCTTTGGTTTATTACCTAGACATGGATCACCCTAAACGTAGGTTAGGTTTGGAGAATACTTTATTAATCTGCATTAATTAAGGCATTGTTTATTACTTTCATATTCCAAGATGTAAATGAAGCATTTAACTAAAGCATAATACATTAAAATTCAAATAGTTACCACTAGAACAGCTGATATGAAAAAATGATTGAAAATTCAAACAAATTCAACTTACGTTCAATTATCTTTAAAAAAAATAAAATGTAGACTTTCCGATGTATCACCAGCATTTCTCCGGCTCGCCAAAATCCATTTCTCCCTAGTTTTAGCGTCTTTGGAACATTTATAAACAATTTGTTTGGGATGGTATGCGATGTGCTATTGCTCATCGGAACTATACACCATTTATAAGTTTTCTGCCTCACTGTATGCGCAGGATTCATTTTAAGTCTAAAATACACCACTCAGATTATTATCCAATGTATAGACTTCGAATTTAACCAAACCAGACACTAATATAAAGTAGAAATACGCTCAGTGTATCCTGCTTCTCACAGCACACTATGTGTTATTTCGTCTGCTAATTGAGTCAACCTGTATGATGACGTCAGACCAATGAGATCGCGTACTTGCGTGACGTGACATTTTCGTACTTTAATTTAGATTTTTATCATGTTTGGAGTTATTATTTGTACATTCTGATCACATTTTTGAATTCTGCGTGAAATTTTGAATCAGATTAGCATATTTCTAATTAAAACCCCGGATCATGCATGTTCCCTACTGTAAGAGGTGAAGCGAATAATAATAATAATAATAATAATAATAATAATAATAATAATTTAAAAAGTATCTACTGACTAGAATTTGAATCAAATGATGATGATGATGATGATGATGATGATGATGAAACAATGATTATTAATACAAAATCAGTGGATGTAATTCGTAATGCCTAATTTTCTTATAAAATGATTGAAAAGTAGATTAATATAGAATAAGGCATTGCCTTGGAGTGAAATCATACACTGTATACTGCTACAAAAATTAGAGGGACAACATTTTAAACACCTGCATTATATTTTTCAAGAATGGTTGGAATTAAACAGTCATTTAATCTATAAAATGAAACCTTTAACTGAAATGTACATATCCTGTTCAATTCTTATTACACATGCTGGTTTCAAAATTTTATTTGAGAAGCCGGTCCATAATTTCAATACCCGTTCCATCAATTTCAAGATCAGGTTCATCAATTTTCAAGACGAGATCTCTTTGTCGTGCGAAAAAATTCCACTAAGCCATAACGCACAATGCATATGGTGTCATGTGTACTTCAGCTATACGATTTGAAGTACTCGGATGAAAAAAATTACGAAAGGAATAAACAATTTCATGTAAAAAATATCCCTAATTTTAACGAAAAGTGGATTCGAAGCGGTATACGCCCTTTTTTGGTTTGAACGAAAACATAAAATTTGACTTGATGTTAATGTAACGTTCCTAAAGAAAGAAAGAATGGAATTTGACTTTACGCCAATGCCTGGTTTCGGCACGACTAATGATGGGAACGCGGCCAGACGATTCTTCCGAGATGAAGACGTGCAGAAATAACTGGAATTGAAGTCAACTGATCCGCAGGTTCCACATTATATTGCAAACCGTTTCTTGTTGGTTTGAAATTAGTATTAAGGCATTAAGAAATATCTGGATACCTACAAGGAAACTATATGAACTGTATCCAAGGTCCTCTATGACAGGTAGTGTCCACAAGATTTTGGTGGTAGCCTTTTATCACCATCAGGCCAAAGCCCACAATACTTGCAGATATATTTAATTTCAGATGCAGATAACTTATCGTTAACGTCAAACATAGCCCCATTTATTTCATTAGCGAATTTCAGACCGCTTTGAATAGTCACAACGTACACATACGAAGTTTTAAGCAAAACGTAGCACTTAACTTTCCAGATAATTTGAAGTTAATTATTCACTCAGATCGCACACCACAGACAGAACTTCCACGCAGATATAATACTCTGACTATAAACATGGTAGCCGTTCTATAGGTTGATGAAGAAAAGGGTCCCAGGGATATAGTGCTGCACGGCAGGGACGGCCAGCTAAAAATGGTATCTGAATTGCTCCTATGAACCATTACAGTATCCTATAATGTTTGTAACGTGAGAAGACGGTTATCATTTGACCACACTTCAGCAAGGTTGATGATGATGATGCTTGTTGTTTAAAGGGGCCTAACATCAAGGTCATCGGCCCCCAAATGGTACGAAATGAAAGAACAAAAAATTCAAGTTCATCCACTGACCAAAATAAAATAAAAAATGTCATGAAGAATTAATGGATGGATATGAACCCAAAGGAAACAAAAACAAACAAAAAACAAACAAACAAAAAAAACAGTGGATCAGACTCACAAAGAAGGTAGTGAATTAGAGTATTACTGACCAAGGGACCATTGATGAAGCACAATGATGCTTGATGTCTGAAGGGGTGCAAAATTCACGTCTAAGGCCCCACAGAATGGTACAGGTCGCGAGTAAAGTACAACCATGGTATATGTCATGTTGGGGTACTAATCAAAAGTAGCGAAGACTCACGGTGTTCCACACAAGATGGTACTACTCACAAGTATTGTACATCGTACAAGTTACGCAGACCTATGGTGTTCCTAACACAATGGCGCCACTCATAGCCAACGCAAACCGATAAAGTTCCTCAACGAATATACTAACCACAGGGACTCACAAAATCCCGTGCTGTTCCTCAACATGGTGGGTAGTAATCACAAGCAACGCTGACCAACAGTGCCACTCATATAGCGGTACAACTCACAGACTACGCCCAGACCCGCGGTGTTGCGCACATGGGCACGACGCACGGGTACTGGAAAACCACACTGAACCCCTTCTGTTGCTACTAATCACAAACCTATTGTGTACCGAATATAGTGGTAAAACTCGCAAGTAAAGGACACCAATGGTGTTCCCCACGTGTTGGTACGGATCAAATGATGATGATGATGCTTGTTGTTTAAAGGGGCCTAACATCGAAGATCATCGGCCCGTACGGATCAAAAGTAGTTTCATGGTTCTAATTCAATCTTCCCTTGGTCGCCCCTTTTAGTCGCCTAGCACGACAGGCAGGGGATACCGTGGGTGTATTATTCGTCTGCGTCCCCCACCCACAGCGGGGAAAGAGAGAGAAAAAAAGGAGAAAAGGGAGAAAAAAAGAAGGGATCCGTCACTTCGAAAAATGAAGTAACGGACGAAGAAAGGCAAGGGCCACGAAGGGCGTGAAAATGAAAAACTCTCTAGGCCTCGAATGCTCTAATACTGTCGGGGTCGGGAAAGAACAAGAGTTGACCAACGGAGGTCGGACAGGATAGACGAAAGTGAAGAGCCCGGCACAAGTAAGTGGAAGCAATGCCAGGATTCAGCTAAGGGCCCCGTGGTCGCCAATCCACATTCCTAAGCTGATGATGATGATGATGATGCTTGTTGTTTAAAGGGGCCTAACATCGAAGGTCATCGGCCCCTAATGGAATGAGATAAACGACATGAGAGATGATGTTAAAATTTTAAAAACATATCCACTGACTAGAGTTTTAAAAAAATGATGGAGAAAAATGAGGGCGAGATTAAAACAATCAGTGAATCTAATACGCAATGCCTTACTTTCGAATAAAATAAGAGAATCTACAGGAAAACAAAAGAATAAGGCATTGCCTGGTAATACATAATTTACGAGAGACGTTAAAATAACACATTAAAATACGCAACACAAACTAAAATTAAGTCAACAGGATGATGATGATGATGATGCTTGTTGTTTTAAGGGGCCTAACATCGAAGGTCATCGGCCCCTAATGGTACGAAATGAAAGAACAAAAAATTCAGATTCATCCACTGACCAAAATAAAAATAAAATGTCATGAAGAATGAATGAATGGATGGACAGGAACCCAACAAAACACAAAATAAACAAACAAAAACCAGTGGAGCGGACTCAATGCAAATAGAAAATAACATTAATTCCGACCAAGGAACCACTTACAAAGCACAATGATGCTTGGTGTCTAAAGGGGGTGCAAAATCCACGTCTAAGGCCCCACAGAATGGTACATGTCGCGAGTAAAATAGAACCATGGTATGTGTCATGTTGGGGTAGTAATCAGAAGTAGCGAAGACTCACGATGTTCCACAAAAGATGGTACTACTCACAAGTATTGCAATACGTACAAGTAACGCAGACCTATGGTGTTTCGCACACAATGGCGCCACTTACAACCAACGCAAACCGATGAGTTTCCTCACCTAGGGTACTAGTCACGGGTGCCGGTCCCAAGGGCCCCGTGGTGTTCCGCACATAGTGAGTACTAATCACAGGCAACGCAGACCCACGGTGTCGCTCATATAGTGGTACAACTCACAGGCTACGCCCAGACCCGCGGTGTTGCCCACATGGGTACAACGCACGGGTACTGGAATCCACCAGGCCAGGCTTTTTACTGCAACGAATCACAAACATATTTCGTACCATGTTAGTGATACTACTCGCAAGTACATGCAACCCATGGTGTTCCCCGCATGATGGTACGAATCAAGAGTAGTTTCATGGTTCTAATTCATTCATCCCTTGGTCGCCCCTTTTAGTCGCCTCGCACGACAGGCAGGGGATACCGTGGGTGTATTATTCGTCAGCCTCCCCCACCCACAGGGGGTGTGTGTTTGGTCCGCGAGAGGTATTTTATTTCCCTCAAGTCCGCCGGCAAGCCGGTGAGGACCCCCCTATCCGCCACCTGGGACGCGCCACGTGGGAGTATCACCTCTCCCCCTGCTACGCCTGCGTAGGAGGTTCGTGGATTCCTAAGCTGAGAGCCCCTTGGGCCCCTGTCAGTTGCCTCTTACGACAGGCAGGGTATACCGCGGGTGTATTCTACATGTGCGTCCCCCACCCGCAAGGGGTAGTGTGTTTGGTCCGCGAGAGGTATTTTATTTCCCTCAAGTCCGCCGGCAAGCCGGTTAGACCTCCCTATCCGCCACCTGGGGACGCGCCACGTGGGAGTATCACCTCTCCTCCTGCTACGCCAGCGTAGTAGGTTCGTGGTCAGCAGGGTTGAGCGCGTAATAAAACGATTTCGTGTACGCATTTTTAAGCATTTAGAATAATGGTTAGAGGTAACTCATTTAATTCGTTACATTATTACACAGACTCATTTAGTCATTCAGTCAATATTGTGTCGATATGATGGCTAAAAAGATATCAGAAAGATTAAATTACAAGTCTCGAAATCAACAGCGACTGAGGGCTAATGGTTACATCCATCTCAGATATGCTTTAAACCAAGGCGTGAATGTTGACCCATAAAATATCGGTAACATGTAATCTTGCCATCTTCATTCACAGATTCTACATATTATCTGCATGAAAAGACGCACGACTCAATGGATTACGTTCTTAAACGAAGGTCTGAGCCCTATATTGAATATCAGGTGAAGTAGGTTCACTAGAGACCCTATTGACCCTTATTCCCCAATATTATCTAGAACGTTTATCGCTCACATAAATGTGGAGTACTCCCACTCCCTTCAAGCTATGTATCTATCTATATATATATATAATAGGATGTTGGCATATTTGAGATTAATGGATAACAAACTATTGGACCAATTTCGCTGAAAATATCATAGTTTGTTTTTACTTCTAAGAGGGTTTATGGAGCGCTTTGAACGAAATCCAATTGATAGTTATTTTATTATGAGTAATTTCAGATAATTTTATTTAATTGCAAAGCCGCACCAATCGACTTGATGGAAAGATTATCGCTAGGCGACAGCAGCTTACGCTATATTATGACAGGCTGGTAATAAATGATGATGATGATGCCTCTTGTTTAAAGGGGCCTAACATCGAGGTCATCGGCCCCTAATGGTACGAAATTAAATAAAAAAGTACAAATTCATTC